>NC_060288.1:20679744-21038837 GCF_021613505.1 Equus quagga | reverse complement strand
TTATGTATATATAATATATATTATTATATGTATTCTGTCTTCAAAATCCATATGTTACAAGCTATCTATGTCAAATAGGCTTTCAAAATACATTCCTAAGTAGAGAAATCTCAACAATGGGAAGAATATGTTCATAGTATTAATGCACATTTCCTTGGAAATCCATTGTTTGAAAAAGTCCAAGTAATCCAAATATCCAAAACAAAGAATTGAAAGGTCTCTGTATAGGGATTTATTTTTAGGAAAAGACTGTCATGGCCTATGTGGAATAAAAATTGATGAGCCATATTTATATTTATTCTTAATTCCTATATACTATGATGTGAGGAAAGGCGAGTGTGTAGAGTAAGTATACTAACACCTATATTGTTTTCTTTCATCAGTTTTGTTCTCGATTATATTTATAATAGCAACAACAAAAAATCAAATGTAAATAGACGGTGTTTCCTCCAGTCTTTAAGTGGCATCACAATAGCCTGATCTTTTAATCCCATTATATGCTTATTATTCCAGTGTATGTAATGGAAAACAATGGAGGTGTGTAGATGAGATGGATTAGGCTGGTATAAACTCTTAGGGTGTAAATCTGTTGAAATGTGGGCATTGTGATACTCTCTAAATGAATTCAATTAAAGTCTTAAGAAGTAACTTACAGAACCGACTGTATCTACTATAAAAATGTCAACACTTGGCAAATCTTCTCTTTCTTCTTTCTGTTTCTGCTCCACTTCAAGCCCCTTCCTATTTTGGGAATTTCTGGATCCCAAAACACACTTGGGAACTTTGCCTATTGTAGTATATTATTCCTTCTTTTTGCCATAAAAGCATGGAATTATGGGAAATAAGAATTAGAATAAGAAAGGGCAGTGATTTTTTTTTTTTTGAGGAAGATTAGCCCTGAGCTAACATCTGCCACCAATTCTCCTCTTTTTGCTGAGGAAGACTGGCCCTGAGCTAACATCCGTGCCCAACTTCCTCTACTTTATATGTGGGAGGCCTGTCACAGCATGGCTTGCCAAGTGGTGCCGTGTCCGCACCGGGGATCCAAACTGGTGAACCCTGGGCTGCCAAAGCGGAACGTGCAAACTTAACCACTGTGCCACCAGGCTGGCTCCAAAATGGCAGTGATTTTTAAAAACTGATGATAAATTCTACAAAATATGAAAATATTTCACGAGTTTAAAATTACAATAAAATTGTAGAGTGAGTTTTTGTAAGATGGCTCATGAGCTTTCAGAAATGAGCTTTCAATGGTAATCATTAGGAGGTAAGATGCATGAACTAAGTAATACTGAATTATCAATACTTTTAAAAAATAGTCCTTTCGAACAGGAAGATTTGGAAAATGCTATAAACATGATATATCTGAATTCAACAAGAAATTTGACAAGGACATTTTTGATAGTACTCTGGACGAGAGAGTGAAATGTGAGCTGGTTGGTCACTCATGTGAATTTGTCGCTAAGTGAAAGACCACAATAGATAAAAATAAATAAAAGTAGATCTGCCTTCTGATGGTTCATTATTATCCTGGACTAATGTCTGGGTAGCCTGTGTCAGGTGTGTGTCCTCAGCTCTGGTGTGAACGTTATTTCAAGGTGTGAAGATTGAAAGGAGAGATGGAGCCAATCTAATGAGATGAAACTTCATAGGAACTACATAAAATCAGGGTTGGGTGGTTGTAATATGAGTAGTATGTGTGAAAAATACTTATAACCTTCCACTTTTATTCTTTTGTAATTTAGGTTTGCAGGTTTAGTTTTTCTTTTCTTTTTTTAAATACTTATTTAAGAGTAGGCAGTCTGTTTTCTTGAACTGGCTGTGTTGCAAAAAGATTAGAACGAGCACCTTCTCATCTAGTGTAGCTGACTTGGTGCTATATTTCTGCACCACGAAAAGTAAAGGGCCATGTGGTTGTGACATTTGGGAAAAGAGGAAAATGTCAAATTCCGGTATTCAATCATTCTAGCATTATCAGGATTGTGAACATTCTTCCATAACTTGAATAAGACTTCCTTCTTTAAAAATATTCTTAACATACATAGTTAGTTTTCATTAAAATAAAATAAAATAAGAAAATCTTAACATAGGGGATGTAATGTAAGTTATATACATACTTTATGTTAATAGCTACATATACGCTGGTGAAACCTACCTAATTACAATTGATTCATTAAGGAGAAGCAAACTCAACTCAATAACAGCAGACACATTTCTGAAATTAAATGGAAGGCAAACGTAGTAAAAAGTGTTACCCGAAGGTGAAAGCAAATCTTTTGCAGTAAGCTATTTTTAATGAATATTCATACTTAATTTTAAAAGAAGAAAATATTACCACAGCTTAAATATAGTAAATTCTAGCCCAACTTAATGAGAAAGAGTAAATAATGTTCAACAAAACTATAAAACCAATGATGTATAAAAACTATGGTGCATAAAATTCTAATACAGATTTTTAACTCCTTTTGGTAAAATGTCATTAAAAAGAGCCACCATATAAAATTGGATTGGTAATGCCTGAAGGTTTTTCTTTCCTGAGTCAGAGGTTAAATCAGGAAATGTATTGAGAATTTAAAATAGAATCTAAAGGCAAAAAGCTAGTATCTCCCAGTAGTATTGACACAAATTGGTCACGGGGGCTGGCTGAATCTGATTTAACAAAAAGTAGTAGTAACTGCTCCAAATATACATGATTTATGCGGAAGAAGATAATGCATGGGTTTCCAAACATTTCTGATGAATAAAGTTAGACATGAGCAGACTGTCTCAAAGTCTACATTTAAATGAAGAGGAGGTGAACATTGGATGCCCTTGTATGGCTCTTACCTTTGGTATAAAATAAAAAGGTGCTCCATTTGTTATATTTTTGGATGGAATTGGTAGATCTTTGGCTTGGCCTAGAATAGAATTATAGTGACTGACAGAGTCACTTAAAATAGAAACTGATTGAATAGTTGACTAACATCTTCAGAAAAACATCTCAAAGGCAAGATGTTAAATGCTGAAACGGACATCCCTTGTTGTAAATGAATCTCTGTTCCTGCTACCTTTCATGAACATAATTATCTTGGGAATTTGGTTAAATGTGGATGCAAAAGGACAGTAGCATCTTTAAAAAGGACTCACTTCAGCTGCAATATTTTAGACAAAGGATTGTATATAATCAAAATTTGTATCTTTACAAACTATGACTATATCTTTGTTCTCATCTCATATTTTTTGCTTGCTTAGCTTTCATGAATTTAAACTACATTTCTAATAAAGGCTCATAAATATTATCATAAACATATTTTCTTTCCTCCAAGACATCCTTTGACAGTTGATTATTTATTACCTCGCTGTGGCAAATTTTTAGCCCTCTTTATGACTATCCTCATTTGGATGACATCCTTTAACCTCATTTTAATGAATTTTAACTTGCCAATTAAAAAACAAACCAAAAAAAACCCAGAATGAAAAGTTGCATTTGAATTGATGCAGTGAAACATCTGTGTATGAGCCCATATGCTAGTTTACCTTTCATACTCAATTTATTTTTCTACTTCTGAATAATTCAGTAAATTTGGAGAAATTACTTGAGCCACCAATACCTAAAATACAAGCTAAATACACATAGACACACACGCATGCACACACACACATATATATACACACACATTTGGGAATTAATAAACAATTCAAAATTTTAAGTGTAAAATAATTTTATTCAGTAGATTTATATAATAAGAAATTTGATTAACAGCGAAATAAGTCAGCCTAGTCAAAAGGCTGCCCCATTTAATGCTGAGTACTCCTTGGTGATCTAATGGTACATGAAAGCTTTGGCAGGAGACCATGCTTCTTGTTTTGCTCTGAGCTGTGCCTTATATTACCTGTCTTGTACTTTACAGACAGTTGTAGAGTTAGAACTACTTTTACACAAGAATCCTGAATGCTTACATGTTTAGCCTCTGTGATTTCTTGGTTCTCCAACCAGTTCGCAACTGCAGGCAGCAGTAATCTCTTCAAGATGGCTGGAGCTGACACTTCAGGAGGGAGAATCATGGCTGCGGAGAGAAACCCAAAGAACTGGTCTCATCAGGCTCTTGTTCAGGCAGGCTTGACAGTGAAGAGACGATGGTTTGCTGTGAAGAAAAAGATTTTCTAGCAGTGATGGTAGAAAAAAATATTGGAAATAAATGAAGAAAGTCATCTTTCGGTTGAAGGAAAGCTTTCACATAGCCATGAATGAGTTTTTAGGAGCTTTGCAGTTAGACGAGTCTATTATTTATACAATGTTGGGGTGTTCAAATAAACTATCATTTTGCTTTTTCTTCTCATGAGGCATTCTTAAAAATGCAGAGAAGAAGCCACATCTCATTTACAGTAGTAGTATCAAAATCAATAAAATACATAGAAATAAACTTACCCAAGAACCTGAAAGACATAAACTGAAAACTACAAAACATTGATTAAAGAAATTAAAAAAGACACAAACAAAGAAAAACTACTGTGTGATCATGGATTGAAAGACTTAAAATTATTAAAATGCCCACACAACCCAAATCAGTCTACACATTCAATACAATTTCTATCAAAATCTCATTGGCATTTTTTACAGAAGTAGAGAAAAGAATTCTAAAATTAATATAGAATCACAAAAGACCCCAACTAGTCACAAAAATCTTGAGAAGAAAGAACAATGTTGGAAGCATCGTACTTCCTGATTTTAAAGCATATTACAAAGTCACAATAAAAGACAAAAAAATTACAAATAGAAATACCATGTAATCCAGCAATCCCACTTCTGAGTATTTATACAAAAGAACTGAAAACAGGATCTTGACGAGATATTAGTGCTCCCATGTTCATTGCAACACTATTCACAATGGCCAAGATATGGAAACCACCTAAATGTCCATCAACAGATGAATGGATAAAGGAAATGTGATATACACATGGAATATTATTCAGCCTTAAAAAAAGAAGAAAATTCTGTGATATTAGACAACAAGGATGGATCTTGAGGACATTATGCTAAGAAAAATAAGCCAGTCACAGAAAGGCAAATACTGCAAGACTCCACTCACGTAACCACAGACCCTCCAGGACCAGTTCAACTGACTCCATCTTATCAACAGAGTAATTAAGAGTGGTTTTTCAGGAATTAGGACCCCCTTGTCCAGTTCAGGCTGGTTGAGACCACCAACCCATCAAATGGGCCCACATAAGTGCCCGATAAATGACTTTTTGATGTCAAAAGCCTAAAAAACTCCACCCTCAGATCATGCTAGTGCCACCATTTTGTGAACATACATCCTATGAAGAGGTAGGAAGTCTGACTACATTTGTGTATATCATCAGTTACTTCACCTCTCCTCACCTCCAATTATCTATCACATTTCAGACCACCTCACCCCCCTACTCCATAAATATCCCTGAGTTCCCATTGTTGAGCAGGCAGATTTGAGATTCGTTCCCCCATTTCCTCACTTGGCTGTCTTGTGATTAAAACCCTCTCTCTCCTGCAGTCTCATCATCTCCATGATTGCCTTTCTGGGTGATGTGCAAAAATGAACCAGCCTTAGTAACATTTAGATGATGTACCTACAACAGTCAAACTCAGAAGCAGAGAGCAGAATGGTGGTTGCCTAGGGCCAGGGGAAAGGGGAAGTGAGGAGTTGCTAGTCAATAGGTATAAAGTTTTGGTAATGTAAGATGAGTAAGTAAGTTCTAGAGATCTGCTGTACAACATTGTGCCTTTAGATAACAACACTGTGTTGCACACTTAAAAATCTGTTGAGTGTAGATCTCATGTTAAGTGCTTTTACTACAGTAAAATAAACAAAACCAAAACCAAGTAAACAGTCCCTCTTTTCTCATCAGCTCACCTGTTCCCAGATTGATATGGGTATTTGAGGACAAGTTACCATTCCACACTCCTGGCATGGAATGGCAGAATGACAGAATGTTAAATTGGTTCCTGCTTATCAAAATAGAACATTTCCACTTGGAAACCTGAGGCTGGGTGCTCCAGGCTGTCCTCCCCACAATCTGATTGTATTCAGTCCTTCCATTAATGTGTAGGCTTAGCTCTGTGCTCTTCACGGTAGATTTTCTGCATCTCTGAGTGCGATATCAATGCTTTATCAATCTTTATAAACCCATATAACAGCTCCCACAAGCCCCAGTATTCACAGTAACACTTTGCAGAGGAGTACTTAGTAAAGTTAAATACATTGAGAAAACATATTTTTCTCTTTTTTTTCGATTATTTTATTGAGGTCATATTGGTTTATGATATTGCGTACTTTCAGGTGTACATTATTATATATCGATTTCTTTATAGACTGCATCGTGCCCTCCAATAGTCTAATTTTAATCCCTCACCATGCATATGTGTGCCTTTACCCCTTTTGCCCACCCCCTCGGCCCCTTCCCTTCTGGTAACCACTAATTTGTTCTCTTTATCCATGTGTTTGTTTATCTTCCACATATGAGTGAAACCATGTGATGTTTGTCTTTCTCTGTCTGGCTTATTTTGCTTAAAATAATACCCCCAAGGTTTATCCATGTTGTTGCAAATGGGACAATTTTGTCTTTTTTTTAAAGCTGAATAGTATTCCATTGTATATATATATCACATCTTCTTTATCCATTGGTCAGTTGGTAGGCACTTGAGTTGCATCCACTTATGGCTATAGTGAATAATACTGCAACAAACACAGGGGTGCATAAATCTCTTTGGAGCATTGATTTCAAGATCTTTGGATAAACAACTAGTAGTGGGATAGCTGGATCATATGGCATTTCTATGTTTATTTTTTTGAGTAATCTCCATACTGTTTTCCTTAGTGGCTGCACCAGTTTGCATTCTCACCAGCAGTGTATGTGGGTTCCCTTTTCTCCACACCCTCTCCAACATTTGTTAGTTTTTGTCTTGATAATTATAGACATTCTGACCAGTGTAAGGTGCTATCTCATTGTAGTTTTGATTTGCGTTTCCCTAATAATAAGTGATTTTGAATATCTTTTCATGTGTCTGTTGCCCATGTGTATATCTTCTTTGGAAAAATGTCTGTTTATATCCTCTGCCCACTTTTTGATGAGGTTATTTGTTTTTTAGTTGTTGAGTTGTATGAGTTCTTTTTATATTTTGGAAATTAACCCCTTGTAATATATATGATTTGCAAATGTTTTCTCCCAGTTGGTGTGCTGTCTTTTTGTTTTCTTGATGGTTTCCTTTGCTGTGCAGAAGCTTTTTAACTTGATGTAGTCCAATTTGTTTATTTTTTCTTTTGTTTCTCTTACCTGAGTAGGCATAATATTTCAAAAGATGCTGCGAAGTCTGATGTCAAAGAATGCACTGCCTATATTTTCTTCTAGGAGTTTTGTGGTTTCAGGTCTTACATTCAAGTCTTTAATCCATTTTGAGTTAATTTTTGTGTATGGTGTAAGATAATGGTTTACTTTCATTCTTTTGCACATGGCTGTCCAGTTTTCCAAAACCATTTATTGAAAATACTCTTCTTTATCCTTTGTGTGTTCTTGGCTCTGTTGTCAAAGATTTACTGTCCATAAATGTGTGGTTTTATTTCTGGACTTTGAGTTTCATTGATCTGTGTGTCTGTTTTTGTGCCAGTACCATGCTGTTTTGATTACTATATCTTTGTTGTATATTTTGAAATGAGGGATTGTGATGCCTCCAGCTTTGTTCTTTTTTCTCAGAATGTCTTTGGATCTTTTGTTGTTCCACATAAATTTTAGGATTCTTTGTTCTAGTTCCATAAAGAATGTCATTGGGATTCTGATTGGGATTGCATTGAATTTGTAGATTTCCTTAGGTAATATGGACATTTTAACTATGTTTATTCCAATTCATGAGCATGCAATATCTTTCCATTTCTTTTTGTCTTCTTCAATTCCTTCCAATAATATCGTATAGTTTTCCATGTATAGGTCTTTCACCTCCTTTGTTAAATTTATTCCTAGATATTTTATTCTTTTTGTTGCAATTGTAAATGGAATTGTATTCTTGATTTCTCTTTCTGCTAGTTCACTATTAGTATACAGAAATGCAACTGAGTTTTTTTAAGTCGATGTTGTACTCTGCAACTTTTCTGTAGTTGATTATTTCCAATAGTTTTCTGGTGGATTCTTTACGGTTTTCTCTCTATATAGATCATGTCATCTGCAAACAACAAGAGCTTCACTTCTTCCTTTCCAATTTTGATTCCTTTTATTTCTTTTTCTTGCCTAATTGCTCTGGCCAAAACCTCCAGTACTATGTTGGATAGGATTGGCAAGAGTAGGAATGCTTGCCTTGTTCCTGTTCTCACAGGGATGTCTTTCAGTTTTTTACCATTTAGTATGATGTCGATTATGGGTTTGTCATATATGGCTTTTATTATGTTGAGGTACTTTGCTTCTAAACCCATTTTATTCAGAGTTTTTATCATAAATGGATGTTGTATCTCGTCAAATGCTTTCTCTGCATCTATTGAGATGATCATGTTATTTTTATTCCTCATTTTGTTAATGTGGTGTGGTACGTTGATTGATTTGTTGATGTTGAACCATCCCTGCATCCCTGATATAAATCCCTCTTGACCATGGTGTAAGATCCTTTTAATGTATTGCTGTATTTGGTTTGCCAATATTTTGTTGAGGATTTTGGCATCTATGTTCATCAGTGATATTGGCCTGTAATTTTCATTCTTTATTTTGTCCCTGGCTGGTTTGGTATCTGGGTGATCTTGGCTTCATAAAATGACTTAGGAAGCATTCCATCTTCTTCAATTTTTTGGAATGGTTTGAGAAGGATAGGTGTTAAATCTTCTTTGAATGTTTGGTAGAATTCTCCAGAGAAGTCATCTAGTCATGAACTTTTGTTTTTTGGGAGGTTTTTGATTGCTGTTTCAATCTCTTTACTTGTGCTTGGTCTATTCAGAGTCTCTATTTCTTCTTGATTCAGTTTGGGAAAGTATATGAGTCTAAGAATTTATCTATTTCTTCTAGGTTAACTGATTTGTGGGCATATAGTTTTTCATAGTATTCTCTCATAATCCTTCGTATTTCTGCGCATCCACTGTAATTTCTCCTCTTTAATTTCTAATGTTATTTATTTGAGGCTTCTATCTTTTTTTCTTAGTGAGTCTGGCTAAGGGTTTATCAATTTTGTTTATTTTCTGAAAGAACCAGCTCATAGTTTCATTAATCCGTTCTACTGTTTTTTAGTCTCTATTTCATTTATTTCTGCCCTAATTTTTATTATTTCCAGCCTTCTACTGATTTTGGGCTTTGTTTGTTTTTCTTTTTCTGGTTCTGTTAGGTGTAGTTTAAGATTACTTATCTAAGATTTTTCTTGTTTGTTGAAGTGGGCCTGTATTGCTATCAATGTCCCTCTTAGAACTGCTTTTGCCGAATCCCATAAGAGTTGGTATGATGTGTTTTCATTTTCATTTGTCTCTATGTATTTTTTGATTTCTTCATTGATCCAATGGTTGTTCAGTAGCATGTTGTTTAGTGTTCACATATTTGTGACTTTCCAAGCTTTTTTCTTCTGGTTGATATCTAGTTTCATAGCATTGTGGTCAGAAAAGATTCTTGATATGATTTCAATCTTCTTAAATTTATTGAGGCCTGCCTTGTTTCCCAACATATGGTCTATCTTTGAGAATGTTGGATGTGCACTTGAGAAGAATGTGTATTCCCCTGTTTTGGACAGAATGTTCTATATTTATCTGTTAAGTCCATCTGATCTAGGGTTTCATTTAAGTCTACTCTTTCCTTGTTGACTTTCTGTCCGGTTGATCTATCCTTTGATGTAAGTGGGGTGTTGAGGTCCCCTACTATCATTGTGTTGCTGTCAATTTCTCCCTTTGGGTCTTTAATAGTTGCTTATGTACCTTGGTGCTCCTGTTTTATGAGCATATGTATTCATAAGTGTTATGTCCTTTTGGTGGAATGTCCCTTTTATCATTATATACTGCCCATCTTTGCTGCTCATTATCTTTTTTATCTTGAAGTCTGCTTTGTCTGATAAAAGTATGGCAACATCCACTTTCTTTTGCTTGCCATTTGCTTGGAGTATCATATTCCATCCCTTCACTCTGAGCCTATATTTGTCATTAGAGCTGAGATGTGTTTCCTGGAGGCAGCATATTGTTGAGTCTTGTTTTTTAACCCATCCAGCCACTCCTTGTGTATTGATTGGAGAATTCAATCCATTTGCATGAGTGATTATTGATATATGAGGGCTTAATACTGCCATTTCATTTCTCATTTTCCAGTTGTTTTATATTTCCACTGTTTCTCTTCCTTTGTGTTTCTCACCAGCATTTCAGTTTGGTAGCTTTCTGTGATAGTGTTCTCATTACTTATAATTTGTGGCTCTGCTCTGAGTTTTTGTTCAGTTGTTACCATGAGGTTTGTATAAAGGGTCTCATAGATGAGATAGTCCATTTTCTAATAGCCTCTTATCTCCATTAGCCTAAGCATGTTCCAACCTTTTCCTCTTCCCCTTCTGAGTTATTGTCACAAATTATTCTTTTCTGTGTTGTGAATTTGTGACTGAATTGAAATGTTTATAGTTATTTTTGATGCTTTCCTTCCCCTTAACTTTTGTTATGATTGTTTGCTAACCTGTTCTGATAGGGAGATGCAATTTTCTGATTTTGTATATTTATCTCTTTGCTCAAAGGTTTGTAAACCTTTGCCTTTTTGTTTCAGGTAGGAGGGTTTCCTTCATCATTTCTTCTAAGGCAGATCTAGTGGTGATGGACTGTGTCAGCTTTTGTTTATCTGGGAAATATTTTATTTCTCCATCATATCTGAAGGATAGTTTCACAGGATTGAGTATTATTGGCTGAAAGTTTTTGTCTTTCAGTATTTTGAATATATAATTCCATTCTCTCCTAGACTGTAAGGTTTCTGCTGAGAAATTTGCTGGAAGCCTGATGGAGGTTCTTTTGCAGGTTATTTTCTCCTTTCTGCCCTTAATAGTTTTTTGTCATTGGCTTTTGCCATTTTTGCTAGTATATGCCTTGGAGAAGGTCTTTTTGTGTTGATGAAATTAGGAGTTCTATTGGCTTTGTATTCTAGTAAGTCCAGTTTTTTCCCCCAGGTTTGAGAAGTTCTCAGCTATTATTTCTTTGCAGAAATTTTCTGCTCCTTTCTTCCTTTCTTCTCCCTCTAGAATACCTGTAATCCTTATATTGCTTTTCCTAATTGAGTTGATTATTTCTCGAAGAATTTCTTCATTTTCTAAAAATCTTAGTTTTCTCTCCTCTTCTACCAGTAGCATTTCTTTATTTCTGACCTCTAATTCACTAATTCTGTCCTCCATAACAACAGCTCTATTTTTTTTGTGTGCTTTCTAGATTATTTTTTTATCTCATTCATTGTGTTCTTCATATCCAGAATTTCTGTTTGGTTTTTGTTTAGAGTTTCAGTGTCTTTGGTGAAGTATTCCTTCTGCTCATGAATTTTATTCCTGAGCTCATTGAACTGTCTTTCTGAGTTTTCTTGTGAGTCATCAAGTTTCTTTATGACAACTATTTTGAATTCTCTGTCATTTAGTTAGTAAATTTTTGTGACTTCAGGATTGGTTTCTGGAGACTTATCATTTTCCTTCTGCTTGGTGTTTGATGAATTGACCCTTTGCTGGTGCATTTGTGGTAGGATCGGTTCACAGATTCCACCTGCCACTACTGATGGGGATCAGGATCTGTGTTTTCTCATCCCATCCCATCTGCTGAAAGTTGTGTGGGTAGGGTTACTGTGCATTTGTGCTGGCTGGCTGGAGCCACTCTGCAGGTTGTGCTCACTTGGGCAGAGCCTCTGGGAAGGTGGGTCAGACACCATAGGCAGGGACTCTGTGCTTGGCAGGGGACTGGCTGCGCTGCTGTGCACTAAGTGGGAGGGGAACTTATGCAGAGGCTGAGCCACTACTCACTGGGACCCATGGGCTGCTCTGCTCCATGGGCAGGGTACTTTCTGAGTGGGTGGGATGTCTTCTCACCTGCATTGTGCTAAGAGCAAGGGCACTCACTCAGGGGCTGAGCCACTATTAAGTGGGTCCCATGAGCTGCTGTGTGCTGCAGGTGGGGGCACCTTTTGAGCAAGTGGGGCACCTTCTCACCTGCACTGTGCTCAGTGGGCAGGCACCTTCACAGGGGCTGAGCTCCCACCACTCAGTGTAGAGTGTTCTCACTGGTTGGGCCAGCATGTCATGGTTGGCACTCTTGCGAGTCAGACTGCAACTCTGCACTTGTTTGTGCAGTCCAGGTTGTCCCCACCTCCTCTTACAATCACTTTGGCCACTGTGTGAGGATCTGTAACTTGGCTTCCTGCCCCCATGGAGGTAAGACATGCACTCACCTAGTTATACTGCCTCCTGGGGATCCAGTACACCTACCTTCAGATGTATAGCTGTGTGGATCTCTCAGAAGTCCTGTGGTGTTGTGCATGGAATCCCTTGTTGCTTAATTAATGTCTATTTAGTTGTAACTTAAAGAGAAGAGACTAAGGGATCAACTCATTCCACCATGATGCTGTTGTCACTCTTTTTTTTTTTTAAGCTAACAGGTTTCTTAAAAGAAAATCAAACTGCTCTGTGGAAATTATTCATGAACTGCAATGAGAAGTATCAAATTCTGTGGGAAAATATAAAACTGTTTAATTTAATCAGACATGTGCTAGTGTTTTTCTTTTTTCTGCACCACAGAAGAAGGCTTTAAAGTACAAAAGAGAGAGAAAAAATTCTAGAGATTGAGCCCATGAGGACAAATTTCTTTCTGTACCCCTTCAGTAATCATGATTTTACTTCTCTGCCTTGACAAATACAACTGATTCCATATTGGGATACTATTTCCTATGATAAACCTTAAAAAAAAAAACATGTATTTATGTATAGTTTTAAATTAACTCAGACTCAGAATTGTTTTAGAATGACGAAATTAATTCCTGTAAAAAGAAATCTACTTGCTGCAGCTGGGAAAAACAATGGCTGGAACCCATGCTGTGCTACATAAAAGGGAGCTACTGAAAATAGCCAGCTCTAAATGAGGTTGGAAATTTGTTGATTAGTTTGTTGGAGCTTTTTCTCCTTCATTTTCCAAAAGAAGGAGCAGATGTATGTTCTGGCAAATAAGGATGTATTTTAAGGTTCCCAGATTTAGCTCATTGATTGCGTGATTTTCTCAATGTTCATCTTTCAGGGGTCTATAGAAAGCAGGTATTCTCTGCCTATCTACATCAGAAGGAAGTGTCTAATTAGGGGATGTGTCACTTCCCCAGGGACCAATCAGCTCAATTTAGTTACAAGGGAAGTCAATTGAAAGAAGACAATGGTAATTACAGACATGAATTGATGTTCCCCCCATGGTGCTGAGGAAGCACAAAGGAATTTTAAACAATCATCTGATTAGTCATAAGAAAAATTCCACTGTGCAGACTTTCATACGACACTTCAAATGAAACTACTGAGTTACTTCAATGAAACATATATTTATGCTGTTTTATATTAATGTCCTCTTTGTTCCAAATATACCATTTAAAAATTAGTGCTAATGTTTAGTTGTGGTGATACTTGACCCAACACATTCTTGCATCAAACATTTAGTCATTTCCTAGTTTGGACACTGCGTTGTTTTTGCCTCCAAAAGGGAGTCATGTTTTCTGGACACTTAATCTAGAAATAACATCAGATGCACTATTTGGCAATGGATCAGAATGCTTGATATTTAATTTTTGGCAAGCAATAACAAATGTATATGTGGCACACCTATGGAACATATCATGTAAGCCTGAGTCAGGGAGCACACAACCTAACATTTGAGGGCTTAAAAATCTGAACATTCTCTGGTGATATTTCTCAGAAATTAGACAAATTAAGTGCAGTGATAAAAATGGGAAGATGGCAGCCTTAAAAGTCTTAACACTGGCATCATAAATTTCATTCTTTTTCTTATCTTAAGATTTTTTTCCAGTTATTAGAACTAGAAGAAGTAAGAATGGCAAAATCGAAGGCAAATAAATGGTAGCATGCTTATTTATGGCAATCCTCAAATTTCAAAACAATGAAGTGGTTACGTTTGGAACTATCACCCATCTTGAGGCAGTTGCCCTCTGATTTCTTTTAGAGCAACATGGGAGAGACTGATGGAGAAATGCTTACAGAGAATAGGTTTTTCTTTCACCTGTCACCTTCTTTTTGTTTTTATTGCATTAATATTTATTTATGCCTGTGTCTTTTTCTCATGTGTTTTTCTGGACTCCACATTCTCCTCCTTCAATTTACTTTTATATGCAACTGCCAAATATAGCTTTCTGGAAGCACAGCTATAATCACATTCCTATTTTGTTCAAATCCTTTAAACAAGTGAAACTACATATACAAGTGTGATATAAATGTAAAAACATATATATAATTATAGGATAATTAGGCGAAGAATTTATCAACTAGCAACTGAGATTAGGTGATGTGGCTATATGACTATCTTCCTTTTTAGTTTTGGTATTTATCAAATTTTCAACAATGAACTATTATTAATTTAGTAATAAAATAGAAAAATATTTAAAATATATTTATTTTTCTAACATAAGTGTACGTTTTCTTTTTTCTAGTTTATTTTTATTTGTACAATGAGTGCAGCAAGATGTACTTGTGGGTTTCTTTCACTCCCTGGTCTTTGAAGGACTGAGCAGGGTATGAGAGAGGATAGAGAGAAAGAAACATGGACTGAGTAGCTCAGAAACTTAGAGTAGAGTAAATAAGGTATTTAGAGTTTCTATATTATTCATTCCAACTCATGACATAAGCTCCTACACAAAGAATTAGGACAGAAGCTCTAACCAGTACTGACAAGGATTCTTTTGCTTGGAGTGTCCTTTGGGCACAGACCCTTAGAGAACCAGTGTTGTGGGGGTGATAGGGAGCTGGTCAGGGATGTGGAATCTAGGCCAATTCTTCATTAAGAAGCACTATTAACAGGAAATTTTCATCAGCTGCAGGGAAGAAGTATTCACACCTGGGGAAAGGGCATGATAAGAACTGGGAGCAGGTAAAGGTCTAAAATAACAGATCAACATTCAAGAAAAGGGGTTCAATCCTTAAAGTGGAGTGGTTGGAGGACTAGAATAGGAAGCAGAGAACTCAAATATGATTAAGAAAGGATCCTTTAAGATAAGAGTAGTCCCAGGGCTGCCATGTTGTAAGCCCCAGGGGACCATTCACATTGTAGTTTATGTGACTGGTACCGCTGACTTTGTAAAGTGCTGTGGCCTTACGGAGCCTCCTGTCAAGTGTTATAAATGGGGTCCACTTTTAGTAGAGGGAGTGCTGAGATTTAGGGCTACCAAGCCAGAGTCTTGAAGGGAACATAGAGGGCAAAGGAGAGATTAGTGATAATTGGTGAATGATGTGGGCACAAATGACTTTGCAGCGATGGCAGGGCACTAGATTCTTAGTCTGGACGAATGATTTAATTCAAAGTATGGAAAGAAACTTAGATCTAATAGGGTAGAAAAGAATGTTGGCTCTGGTCCCCAAATGGTTGGGATGGTTTTCTAGCTCTGTGACGTGCCAGACCTTGTGCAATTTACTTAACAACTCTGTGCCTCATTTTTCTCATAGGGTTGTTCTTAAATGAATAAATGCACATGAAGCACTTAGAACAAAGCTTGTCCATAGTAAGCAGTCAATAAACGTTGGCAACTGCCTTTAGTACTGCCTATGTCTTTCAGGCTTTACTTAAAGAGCATAGCTATGAGCCTATGACTGGGCAGTCTCAAATAATCCAGATAAGACGCATTGAAGAGGAAAAAGTGAGAAACCAGGAGGGGGCTAAAAATGTGAATATTCCATACTTCCCCAGATTCCTGAAACAGGTTACTGTGTCCATGCGGAGGTTTAAAAAGAAATCTTTTCCAGTAGTCCTCCTCTACTATCTAACGCCTTTCTGTGAAGAGAGCAGAACCTATTCTTAAAACTTGATCCGTTCCCTCTTCTTCAGACCTTGTGGGTTGACTTCCTCATTTTGTGAGTTTGCTGAAAGCAAAAATAACTATCAAAATTACTTTCTACTTAAAGGTAGCTTGGGTAGTTAATCAAAGATGTTTTGTAGCTAATCAACAGAATGGAGTATTGGGGCAAAAATCATCATATGAACCAGGAATTTATTGGAAGACTGGGTGCCAAGGAGTCGCTCCTTAATCACTGATCTGCAGGCTTTCTGGATCTGGCACCTGACTTCTGCAGTGCAGATATAGAAGAGGTGGGGCCTCTGCTATTGATGGGTCACTATACATTACGACCTAGCATCCCTAAATGGTGACTGCTCGACTGCCAGACAAAATGGTACTTGGCCCTTTAATGATTGATGGGTTGAAACATGTAATAGAATTAATCCTTTTGTTGCTAGCCTTCCAAAAGGAGGTAATACAGTCTACTGGTGGCTGTATTTCACGTGCTAGAAAAACCTGCTTTTTTTGACTGCAGAGATTGACTGCTGCCATTGCATCATTAGATGATGTTTAGTTAGTAGGAACTAGAAGGATACCACATAGTTTAAATTACGGTTGTTACCTTCAAAGCAGAAGCTCTAGAGGATTAGTATATTTCAGTTCTTAATGTTTTGTTGAAGCATATTGTCAATAGTTCTTTTATTTGAGAATCAATTCATTTTCCTAGTTCAAAAGGTCAGTACCATGGAAAAAGACATTTAGAAAAGGGAAAGAAAAACTTAGCTTGCCTGTGTATGTGTGCCTTATAAACATATGAAACGAGTTGTGAGCTATGGGTCTCTTGAAGTCCCCTTTCACCCTTAACATCTAGAGAAGAGGAATCTAAAACTCCATTTCATATCTTCTTGAAAGTTTAATGCTCTCTCCAATAATTCCATATATTTGTGGATATGAGTATTTGTGCATGTCTGCATGTGAGTGTGTGTGCGTGTGTAGGGGGTGATTATAATTAGAGGAATTTTCTGGGTCGTAATTCTGTTAGATTCTTTCCTGCTGTTCTTTCTCCACCCTAACATTCTTGCAATATTGAACTCACTCCTAACTTTGGTTTTCCATCAAAAACACAGCATAACGAAACCAAGCAAAAAACAAAAACAAAAATAAAAAGGCTTTCTTTGTATACAACTATAAGCTTTTTTTGAAGATCTGGTGAGACAGAGAAGGGTTTTATCATTGCAGTGTGAACAACTCAAAACCCAGCAGCAAACATCCTTGGTTTTAGAATAAAAATTCTACTAATCTTTCATAATATGCCGTGCTTTTTCCCTGTCCTGCTATATGCCGGGGCAATTAAATATTGGTTCTTCTGCGAGAGACTGGCTAACTATTTACCAAACCCATCTCTTTTTCTTCTTGAAAATCTATTTTCTTGATGACATTTTCCAGCTCCTTTGAAATTAAACCATTACTATCCTATGCCTATGCTGTTGTCCAAAGTCATAAATGATGATGACTAGAAATACGACTATTGTCCAATGTCTTAAAATTATTGTTTCATATGTTTTAACTGATTTTCTAGTTATTTAAGGCGGAAAAGTAAATTTAGTCCCTCTTACTCCATTTTGACTGAAAGTGGAAGAACAATTTGGGATTGCTGAGACAGACCATCTCAGCTCCTGACCTCCCTGTGGCATCAGGTGAGGCGTCTTGGCAACTACATTGGAGTTCACTTTCTCCCTTGACTGACTTCTCCCATACAAGTATTGCTGAGAGCTCTCCTCAAAAAACCACTTGTATGCCAGTTTACATCTCTAGGTCTGTCCATTCGGCAACCCAACCTAAAAAGCTTCTCATAAATAGTTCTGCATATTCTTTGCCATCCATTTACTTGCTTGAGATGAAAACTTAGAAGACTGTTAGGAGATAGTAAAGGCCAAGAAGGAAGGAATCTGGGAGCCTGAGGGAGAGCCACTTCCTTAATCAGAAATAGCTATTTGAACTTGATATGAATGACAAATATACTATTGTGTTTTGGTATATAGGAAATACATTTTTTTGAATATGTAGGAACACACACACACGTGTACACACACATATATTGGACACATACCGGAATTTGTTAGAGTAGCTAACATTACTTTTATTAATATAGTTCTCAGCCACCTCTCAGGCACTTCTATTCTAGATGAGTTAGAAACTGTCTCAGGGGCCTCAGCTCTGCCACTCATTCAATGTCTGCCATCAAAGCTGAGCACTCTGGGACCAGTTCCAGGTTTCTGGCATGCATATGGTTTCCCCTTCTGAAATCCTGCCACCTTCCATAATGCTGCATGGATGTGAGGCACAGTCTCAACACCTAGGAGGACTGCAGTTTGTCTGTCTTCTCCCTCTCCATCCTTTTGAGTCGGGCCAGTCTCTTCTGCTTATAAAGCATCAGCCTCTCTACTCCCTCTAGTCCATAAACAAAGGCTTGATGTGTTTTTACCATAGTCCTGTAGTTAAGCATGATCTTTCTAATCAGAAACAGTTACAGTTAGTTGCAAATCATGTTGTTATATGAACTTGCAGGTCCTAATTGGTTATAAAAATCTAAATTCCTTTTACATAAAAGGAACATACATATCTCTGGTTTTTGTGTTCAACTAATTACTGTTACTTCAGAATCAGTGTGACTAAACAAAAGATATCTTCAGGTTGCATGCAGTTTGCAATCTCTGGCTTAGATCCTCCATTCATCGAACAAATAGCTTTCCAGCCTCTGTTTTGTGCAAGGTAATGTTCTACGGGGTAAGGATATGGCATGGAACAAGGCAAATGAAATCCCCACTCTCACCAAGGTTGTATTTTAGACATTGTAATGCAATAATTTGAGTGTACTTGGGATGTCACAGAAAGATGGTGATGTTGAGTGAAGATTTATCTTTCCATTCTTTCCAGTTTGCTATTTTAGCAGTAAGAACAAGAAACGCTGACTATCTCTACAGATAATCCTGCTATCTGTGGCTACAAGGGCACTGCTAGAGAGGTAAAATTTCCATATGGGCTTGGAAATAGCAGGAGAAAATGCAACTGGTTTGAGAAATAATAGCTTCAAAAAACTAAATATAAAGGTGCCATCATCACTAAAATGTATTGAGCTCTTATTAGATGGCAGGGTGTTATATATACTCTCTAATAATAATAGCAACACTGAAGAATAGGAATTATTTTGCTCATTTTCCACATGATTAAACAAGCACCCAGAGTGACTTGCCCAAGGCTACATAGCTAATAGGGGAGAGATTAAAACTCAAGTTCTAAAATTTAAGTTCTTTTCTAGACATTGCTGCCTCAAAGAAGAGACTGAGGAATTTTATAAAAATTAAGTCTGAGTTCATGTGCAACATATCACAGGCCATCTCATATTTCCACGAAAATGTAGGAGTTCCAAGGATATCTTTTTCCTATTGTTATGATGGACCTAATGTAGATTGACTAATAAGCCAGAAGTTTAGTTTTGATCATGTGTTATTTCTCCAGCTCAATGATGGACAAATTATGGCCACAGGTCAAATCACACCCCACTGTGCCTATTTTTCTGTGGCCAGTGAGCTAAGACTGATTTTTATACTTTTAAATGGTTGGAAAAAATTTCAAAAGAATAAATTTTATGACATATGAAAACTACATGAAGTTCAAGGTTCAGTTTCATAAATAAAGTTTTATTGGAACACAGCCATGCTCGCTCACTTGCATATGGTCTAAGGCTGGTGTCATGCTACAGTAGCAGAGTTGAGGTCAGCCATAAGTTGCTCGACGATGGGATACTTCTGAGAAATGTATTGTTAGGTGATTTTGCCATTGTGCAGACATCATAGAGTGCACTTACACAAACCTAGATGCTATGGCCTAGGCCATATGGTACTAATCTTATAGACCATTGTTGTATATGCAATTAGTCGTTGACCCAAACATCGTTATGCGACATATGACTGTAGTTATTCCAGAGACCCATGGCTCACAAAGCCTAAAACATTTACTCTCTGCCCTTTTACAGAAAAAGTTTGCTGACCCTTGCTTTGCGAGAATAATCTTAAAGGCCACTCCTCTCATGTCAAGAACGTGTTCAATCTCTTTGACATGAGTTCACTTGTTTCTTCATTTATTCTTCTATCAAAAATCCACTGAGTGGGGCCAGCCTGGCTGCTCAGTGGTTAAGTGCACACTGCCGCTTCAGCGGCCCGGGGTTTGCCAGTTCGGATCCCGGGTGCGGACATGGCACCGCTTGGCAAGCCATGCTGTGGTAGGCGTCCCACATATAAAGTAGAGGAAGATGGGCATGGATGTTAGCTCAGGGCCAGTTTTCCTCAGCAAAAAAAGAGGAGGATTGGCAGCAGATGTCAGCTCAGGGCTAATCTTCCTCAAAAAAAAAAAAAAAAAAATCCACTGAGTGCTTCCATAGTATCAAGCATTGTGTTAGAGATCGTGGTTAAAGGGGTAAAAAAATTAGAGAATTACTAGGAGCACTACAGAAAGAGGAAAGAAGGACCATATTACAGGAAGAAGGAACATGTGAAGGCAAGTGGTGATAAAATAGGATAATAATAATGACCACCCTTTAGTGAGCAACCAATATAATCATTTCCAGTTATATGGAACATGAGGCAAGCACTGTGCCTTTTGTATGACTACCTCATTAAATGCTCAGAGCAACCTTTTCAGGTAGATTAATTATAATTAATGAACTTTTATTCATGAAGAAACTGAGATTTGAAATGGTTATATAACTTATCCAAGGCCTACAGGGAAACAGTGGTGCAATCAGGATTCAAACAGATCCGTCTTATGGCAAAGTCCATCTGGCTATACTAGGTAGGTGCTTTTATAGGCATTGTAATCTCACAAGCGTCTAATAGAATATGTCTTATTATTAGAGTCAATTTTTTAGATAATATGCTAGCAGTCCAACGTGATATCAACAGAATCAATTTTGGATATCTGTGATCTTAGAAGAGATGTGGAATTATTATTATTTTTTGGGTTAATGTGCATTGACAGGGCCATCAGGGACTTGCAATATTCTCTCCTTCCCAGTACAATGATGTAATTAGGGCAGAAGAGCTCCCCTCCTTTACTCCACGATTATCTGCCCACATCCAGTCCCCGTAGGGCAGAGAAGGGGAGCCAGAGCCACTAGAAATGGATTAGCTTAAATCTATATCCTAATTTTTCCTTCTAACGTTTATAATGATTCCTCTTTTTGAAATTATTTTTAAAATTTCTCTTTTAGCATGTTCCAAATAGCTAAATGTGGAAGTTTTTAGCATGTGCTAAATTTATTTAGTCCAGTTTTAGAAGTACCCAAGAAAATGAGACTCAAAGAATTATAATAATCTGACTAAAGTCACACAAAGTAGTAAGTGATTGAAAAAGGGATTTAGGACCAGGTTTGTTATTATAAAAAAATAAAAAGCAAAAGCAAACCTTTTGTGTCCTAATACTATAATTAGTTGTATTCCATGAACAAAATTGTGTAATGGTGAGTGTTTTAATGTGACCGAGTGAGAGACAAATGGATAAGAATGGTAAGAAACGAAGCCATAAAAGTAATTAGGATACTCCATCACCTTCTTAAATCCCAGCCTACTTTTGGGTTTACCTGGGGCAGTTTTTACTTTCAACTCTCAAAAGAAACCAACTCATTAGCGAATAGCTTTATGTGCATATCTCCATTGCTAATAGATATCTTTGTCTCCTTTCTTAACTTTAGAATAAGAAATGTTTTCTTTAATTTAAGAGTACTGCTTTTCTCACCCCTTCTTCTCTTCAACAGCATTGTGGCTAACCCTGTTCTGTATGCCCCTTCTCTGCCTTTACCAAAGTTTAAGATGTGTTATTATGCCGTTAGTTAGAGGGGTAGGAAAAGGTGAATTCCTTCCCATTCCATGCCCTGGAAGTGTTCAATGTATAATGCTCCTTCTAGTCTTCACCTAAACGGAAATTAAGATGGCCCCAGAATTTGGAAGTGAAGTTAAAACAGGAAGAAACAATATGAAATGGATGGGATTAGCTTCTGAAGTTGACTTATTTTAAGAGATCTGTTCACCTTTGGCTAATTGAAAATACCTAATTCTAATTAAATTTTCTAAGGAGTGTCTCATGAAAATACGACCAATGTCAAAAGAATATTTTGTGACTCCGTCAAGTTCATTTTAAACTTTCTTAAGAAGAAAAAGAGTTTTAGTCAAAGAGATGCTGTCTATGTGGAAAAGGAAAGATTAAAGCACAGATTTAGGAAGGATTAATTCATTATTCAGGGTAGGCATAGAATTTTTTGAAAAGATGTATTATTTTCAGAAGAACTGTATCCTCAGTTGTGTGGTAAGTTTTTTTTTTTTTAATTTCAAATTTCACCACGACATGAACTAAGTGTTCCTCAAGACTATCTTCCTTCATTTGCTCAGGGACCATGTTGACCAATGAAGACTTCAAAGATTCATTCCATTTCCACAGTACATTGAATACATTGGAGAGCAGACAGCAGGGTTCAAGTAGCTCCAAGTAGATAAATTCGCATTCGAGTTCAACTCTGGTAATTCATTAGAGCCATCCTGTCTTACGGAGTTCATTCACTGTTGGGTTTCCTGAAAAATATTTAGTTTTCAGACTAGTCCCTCATCTGTGATGAATCAAGAAAGGAATGGCCAGCCTGGGAGGCTGGAAGGCCCTGGCTGGGCTGACAATGAGAGTCCCTCCATGACAACCTTGTGGCCTCGACAATACACTTTTACAATGTTTAGCTTTCTTGTCCACATAGCTCCTTTGGGTAACCAGGTTTAAATATTAACAATAGAGCTGGCCAATTTACTTATTTAAAAGACCCATATTCTAAATTCATTGAAAAACATAAAAAATACAGAATTTACTAATTAGTGCTTGTGGCACTACTGATGAAGAAATTAGCAGGTAGATTGATCTGTGTTTCGTTTTTGACTGTGGCTTTAGAGACAACAAAATCATATCTTAACGATAAGAAAGAGCTAGGAGGAAAGTAAAAACAATCAGCTTTCTTATTGCATTTTTCATTGAGGTGAAACCAAGACATTAGAAGAGCTTGAGCAGTCTTGCTTACGTCAGCAGGTAAATTATTTAAACAAAATAACACCTAGCTACATTTGTCTATTTCTGAAAATTTGGCATCATTCCAGAGCTCAGTTCTTGAGATCATTCCACTTTGAACCATCCATATTAACTTGCTTTTAATGAGAGATGACCTCCCAGCTCTACCATGCAGTCTTATAGGATGCGACGTTAGTCCAAGCTGAGATGCTCCTGTCGGTAAGGACTAGGAGTATAGTTCATCAATCTTGTTAATGAACTGACTACTGGCCTCTCTCTCGTGTGACATCCTGGCACCCTTGATGTTTCACAGAAAGGAATTAGTGCTGGCTCTCAGTGGAAAGCTCCAAATGGGCTTAATTGGAATTTTTCAGGATAAGATAGAATGTTCAATTTTTAGCTTAATGATGATGCGGGGACTGTAAACATACCAGATTTGAGTTCAGTTAAGGTAATTACACCGGCAAAAATGAAAGTGCAATTAGGCTGTTCCAGCCTCTACTAAGTATAATTATTGAGAACGCCAACCTGGAGAAAATAGATTCGTTCTTTAAATTTGTTCTTTTAATTTTACTATGCCTCACAGATTTGCTCCTTTTATTTCCCAGGGTGGGGGGAGAGGGAAGAAGAACTATCCAAGACATTTCCCAAACAATAATTTCAACTATTCTTTCTTTTACAGGGAACATGTTGTTAAAAAGTAGATTTGAAAAACACATATCAAAAGAAGACAGCTTTCTTCAGTATTCCCTTTTTCTCTCTTTTGTAAACAATGAAGTATAAAACATGAGAGAAGTCCATTTCTGTGTACTATTTGTTGAACTGAAAGAATGGTCAGGATGTAGAAAAGAAAATGAATGAATTATCATAAAAGTTTGACAATTTTGGCCAGGTTGATTATTTTCAGGTTTGTTACTGATAAATCAATTGCTCTGTCACTCCAAAAAAATCCATCCTCAGTGTCTGGATCACAAGGTGGTGAGTCTGATCGCTCCAATTCGTAGATTGATTGAATGAGGTTGAGTTTATGGCAAGCCCTGCAGTGTGGCAATGGCTGTAAAGACTATAGTACATAACCGGCAGTTTTAGTTTGTCTGTAAAATACAAAATAATATCCACTTCTGAAATGTCAATTTAACACCGTTACTAGTTTAATAAAACAAAAGTAGACATTGGCAAGGAAATTTGAATTTGTTTAAAATTTGCTGACTGTAGCATCTTTCACGGCAGAGGATCAATACACGAAAAGAATATGGTTCCTCATTCTAGTTCTCCTCCAAGTACCAACCTGTGTCTTGTCAGTTTCTTATTGTTGCACGGACTCAATCTGCTATCAACGTGCTGTCATTGACCTGTCTCACTGCGAGTTCTTTTACTCCAACCATCCTATGGACCTTTCCTAAAAGAATATGTATACATATGCATGTACCTATGATAGCACACTTAAGCATGTAGCATACATTTACAATAGGTGCTTAATACATATCTGTTGGCTGTGTAAATAAACGTTGAGTATATACAATAGTGCTCCATAATAAATAGGCATATATTAAGTTATAAATAATAATGTCTTAACAGACTTAATAAACTTTGTTTAGACAAATAAAAATCGGCAAATAAAAACATAGAGAAATAAAATTTGTTTAACGAGAAGAAAAATCAGAAGGCAAGAATGACGTGAAATTAACATTTGGTAAATTAGAATTGAGCTGTATGATATGTTTCTGTCAGTTTTGTTCTTGATTATGAATTCCAAATGTATTACCTACCTTAAATTGAATTCTATATTACATATATATACATGTGTGTATATATACTTTTTCCTTTGAATATTAAATTTGGTAACAGAAATTTATCATATATTTTTCCAGTGAAGTATATTTGTCTAAAGCTGGGAATATTACTTCTTCTAGACTGCGTTCAGGAACATGTAGTTTTCAAAAAGTTTTCATCCTTTTTATTATTTTTCTCATGTTATGAAAGATTTTATCTACTGAATCAACTGCATTTTCTAAATAACAAAAATAATAATTCTCTATTCACCATGCACTGTATACTTAATTTCATATTATTTCACTTAATCCATACAATAATCTTAGAAGGGAAGGGTCATTACTGTTTCCATTTTATAAGGGAGAAAATGAAGGCTAATTAATTTGCCCAACATTGTGCAACTATTAATTGGCCGAAGCATGAGTTTTTTTCTTTCTCAGTTAGTTAGCATATGGGCAGTTAACAGTTCCTGCACTGGAGTTAGATTAAGATTTGGATTCTCATTCTATCACTTACTAGCTGTGCAACTTTGGGCAGGATACTTAATCTACTTTTCTAACCCTTGGTGAATTCGTCTCTAAAAGGAGGTAATAATAGCATCACGTCCTGGGATATATTTGTAAGGTTTAAATGGGATCATACATGCAATATTTTTTAGTGTCATGCCTGGAAAACTTTGATTTCTCAAAAAGTGGTTATATTATTACAGGCATATAGTTAGTGGAAATTTAGCCCAGGGAAAGTACTTGATGTTTTGAATAAGCTTGTGCTTTCTTAACATGGGCGCATGTAGTGAACTTAAACTTTATGAAATACCACCCCCCACCCCAAAAAAAATCCTAAAACTCTTGGAATCTTGAGAGCGCAAGCTGGACACTTTTTCTAAGAGCATGGCTTATCAGTTATTTTTTATTTCTCAGTCTCTTAAATATTACTAAAATTTCAACGTGAGAACAGGCAAGAATAAGTGAGCTAATGATGGAGTGAAGGAAGAGCACACTGATGATAACATGGCTAGATAGGGAAGCATTGAAAATAGGACTTTAAAAATCTCAGTTTTATTTTTAAGCTGTTTAGGATACACTACGAGCAGAAATCCTATGAGACGTTTCAGATTAAATGATGGATTCAAAAGTAAAAGCAACTGTATTAGTTTGCTAAGGTGGACATAGCAAAGTACCAACAAATGACTTAAACAACAGAAATTGGTAGTCTCACAGTTCTGGAGGCCGGAAGTCTGAGAGCAGGGTCTCGGCAGGGTTTGCTCCTACTGAGGGCGGTGAGGAAGAATCTGTCTCATGCCTCTTCCCTAGCTTTTGATGGTTTGCTGACCATTTTGGCATC
Source organism: Equus quagga (assembly GCF_021613505.1). Lineage (NCBI taxonomy): Eukaryota > Metazoa > Chordata > Mammalia > Perissodactyla > Equidae > Equus > Equus quagga. Next base: position 21,012,677 of record NC_060288.1, on the reverse strand, counting down.
CCTTGGTTTGTAGAAACATCAGTCCAATCTCTCCCTTAATCCTCACATGGCATTTTTTCTGTGTCCAAATTTCCCATTTTTTATGAGCACACCGGTTGCGTTGAATTAGAGGCCCTGCTCCAGCACGACCTCTTTTTTTAACTTAACCATTATCTACAACAACTCTATTCCCGAATAAGGTGGTATAATCATAGTTTTGGATTTAAGTTAAAAGTTACTTTCAGAGAAAAATAAGCTAATGATTATACGGCAAGAATGCACCTGGAAAGGATCTGAGGGGTTTAATTAACCACAACTTAAAGCAAAACTGACAGATTAATGTGATTACTAAAAAATATTAAAGCAAATAGAGCCGGCATTATAAAAATTATAGTGTCTAGATCAAGGAAAAATGATAATCATCTATAAAATGTGTTCCAGAAGAAACAAATAATGCTAATTGATGAAAGTCATAGCTAAACTCAAAGAATGTTCTAATAAGCTTTTCTGTTCCATAGTAGAACAGGTACTGAATTCCTCTTCAATGGAAGTACTTAAACAGAGGCGGGTAGCCATCTGTCGAAAATAGAGGAGGAATTTGGCAAAGTTTCCTAAGAGAGCTAGCACACCTGCCCCTTTGTTAATGGGGATTAAGTGGCACCTGTAGGTATTGACTTCCCTCGGGCTCCCCGCCTTTCATTGCACATCTGTAAACCCTGTCGGGCTCTCTCTTCCTCCTCTCCCAAGAGCAAGAAGTAAAACAGACCAACCACCTCTTTGGATCAGATACACGGAGTATATTTAAAATGCAATATTGCTATCTCTTGGACCCTTAAGTTTTTGAAAACTGCCACACACTCGCTACTTCGGCAATTCCCTGGATATGACTGATTCTCTGGTTGCCCTTCCAATCTGCCTGATTCTTCCAGGTGTTTTTCTCTTTTGACTTAGTCAGTTAAGTGTCTGATCCACCATACCTCCGAGACCCAGCTTTCCTGGCTCGCCTTCTGTCTGTATCCCTTCAGCTGGAAGAGGGCAGCTGTCCAAAAAGAGTTAGGAACTCAACCACTGCTGAGCTAGGGAAGCATTTTAGTTTAGTAAAACTGTGGATGTTAGTGGCAGACAGACCTGGTTTTGAGTCTGAGCTCTACATATTATCAGGCAAGTCATTAAATATCATAAGGCTCATTTCATTATTTCTTCAAAATTTGAATACAAATGATAACTACACCATGGCTTCTTTGAGAATTAGATGAGCTAATGCATGTGAGGCGCTTAGTACAGTGTCCAGCAGATAGAAAGCGTTAGTAATTCATAGTTATGTAGTTATGTCAGAAAAAGACAAGGATATCGATGGGGGCAGTGGAGAAGGGGATATGAGAGAGAAGAAGGGCATAGGGTGATAGTGGTACCAATCAGGAAGCCAGAGCTATGATTTGAATCCAACACAGAGGCCTCCTCTATATGGAAGGAAATAGGATTCAATGGTTTTAGGGCTGAGACCTGGTGACTAGGTATGTCCAGGTTCAGCTGAAGGCAACAGGAGGCTTTCCAGCTAGGTGGAATCCGGAATCCAGAGGCTGTACTGATAACCTGTAAGTGGGAACCTAGTCACATGGTCGAGGTCAGGAAGTTCTATATGGAAATGAAGATGGACAAAGAAGAGCGAAGAATAGGCAACGGATAGACATCCAGCAGATAGGTGGATGGCAAGGGATCTGATCTTAGCAGAGGTACTTCATGTGTGTGTGTGTGCGCGCATATAGTATCTATTTTTTGTTGTTTTTTTATTGTGATATAATTGACACATAATGTATAAGTTGTACAACATGTTGATTTGATACACTTATATGTTGCAATATGATTACTACCATCTCATTAGCTAACACCTCCATCACGTCACATAATTACCATTTCTTTTTTGTGATGAGAAGATTTAAGATCTAATCTCTTAGCAAGTTTCAAGTATGTGATACAATATTATTAACTGTAATCACAATACTGTGCCTTAGATCCCCAGAATTTATTCATCTACAAGTCTGTACCCTTTGGCCAACATCTCTCCAAATCCTCTATCCCCCAAGGCACTTTATTTTGAGGCCAGAGATTCAACAATAGTTCTTCAGTCTCTGGTAAGAATGATGAAAGCAAAGCAAGACCCAGGCTGGTAAGAATTTGTACCATAAAGTTTATATAAACAGAGACATAGACAGGCGCCTAGTTATTGTAAATAGGAGGATATCTTAGTTCATTCAGACTGCTATAAGAAAAACACCATAGAATGGGTAACTTAAACAGCAAACATTTCTTTCTTTTTTTTTTTTTAAAGATTTTATTTTTTCCTTTTTCTCCCCAAAGCCCCCGGTACATAGTTGTATATTCTTCGTTGTGGGTCCTTCTAGTTGTGGCATGTGGGACGCTGCCTCAGCGTGGTTTGATGAGCAGTGCGATGTCCGCGCCCAGGATTCGAACCAACGAAACACTGGGCCGCCTGCAGCGGAGCGCGCGAACTCAACCACTCGGCCACGGGGCCAGCCCCCAGCAAACATTTATTTCTAATAGTTCTGGAGGATGGGAAGTTCAAGATCACGGTGACAGCAGATTAGGTGTCTGGTGAGAGCCTGCTTCCTAAATGGCCATCTTCTTGCTGTAACCTCACAAGGCAGAAGTGGGCAAGGGAGCTTCCTCAGGCTGTCTTTATAAGGGCACTAATCATTCATAAGGGCTCCACTCTCATGGCCTAAGCACCTCCCAAAGGCCCCACCTCCTAAGGCCATCACGTTGGGCAATAAGTCTCAATATATGAATTTTGGGGAGGCACAAACTTTCAGTCCATAGCAGACAGTCATAAGGAAATAAACTAGATTCCATTTGGTACAAAGTTTCAACACGAGATTAGGAAAAATTATTGTGCCTATTGAAGGAGCTCAATAAATTTTTCCTAAATTGTGTCATTTGAACTGCTTTAATTTCTTTGCTATTTGGGGTGAGGTTGTCTTGGAGTCTCGGGTGAAGCTGTGCCTATTAAAGGAGACTAAGGAATTATCTATTATGGAAGAGAGTGCTCTAAGGCAAGGGACAAGAACCCAAGGTCCTCACCAAAGTATTTGAAAACTTGACTGCCCAATGTCATCCTACAAGTTAACTCAAAAACTTATTGGAAATAAAAGTTGGAGATAAAGTCACTCAAATACCTTTGAGCAAAGAAAAGTCATCTCTACACTTAACCCTATGAAAAGAGTCACAGTGATTGTGAGCTATGAAGTGGACAGTGGCCTGACCAGAACAAAGCCACTTGATCCATTGCTTGACAGGTGTGGACATCAAGGGGGCCTTTAATCCATCCTAACATCCCTGTGTTTCCTAATCCCTCCAGTGGCCTATATTTTCAGACAAAAGTGTCTGTAAAAAGCTAATGTGTATATTTAGTTACTTTGTTTTATTGGAGAAATGACTTTGGCGCTAGAACAACTTTGACTTGTGGCTTTGAAAAGCATAATCTTGTCAACAGTCCACATCTCTGCAAAAGAGCTTACAAAAAATTAGAAACAAAACCTATTCCAAATATACTAAATTTGCTTCAATATTTCATTTGACCAAAGAATGGAAGCGAAACCAACCTTGCTCAAAATTGGAGGGGACTTTATACCTGCTCTTCTCTCCTCTTTTCTATATCTTCCCCTATGCATTTAGTAAGCGAAACTGTGGGCCTGGGCGAACTCTCTGGAGCTTCAGATTTACGCCTCTCGCCTCTCCCTATCAAACTGCACCATTTTATGTCTTTTTCCAACCTGGGAAAAAAACATTTTCTTCTTCTTCTTCTACAGGATGAGGCCTTTCTGCTTGTCCTTTGGTCTCCAGTCAACATGTAGACACTGTCTAGTGTATTTATACATTGTTTACTGTGTCTGTATGAAGTTGCAGGGAGAAGAAATGATCTTTATTTTTTAACTGCTTTGCTAAAATATTATATTTATTCATGTAGGTCAATAAAACTTAGTGATCTATTAATCTCTAAGGATAAAATGGACACACATATCTGATTATATGGTTATTTGAAATCTTTACCAAAAAACCACTCAAATACTTCTTTTTAAACATAAATACTAGGTTTCTATACGACCTTGTTTACTTGTACTTCTTTCAAATTTCCCACAGGTAGTATTTTATTTATAACACTATCAAGATATTTTTAACAGAAATATTTGAGAACAAAAGAAATAAAATAGCAATTCAATTTTGAGGCATCTAAAATTTACATAGAGAAGTGAGAAAGAAGTTTTCTATTTTATGATATAGAATTCAATTCAAGGAGGGTAATAAATTTGGAATTCACAGGCAGGAACCAAACTGACAGAACCATATCATACAGTTCAATTTTAATTTAACAAATGTTAATTTCATGTTGTTCCTTCCTCTGATTTTTTTTTTTCCTTTATCCTCCCCAAAGCCCCCCGGTACATAGTTGTATACTCTCTGTCGTGGGTCCTTCTAGTTGTGGCATGTGGGATGCCGCCCCAGCATGGCCTGAGGAGCAGTGCCACGTCTGCGCCCAGGACTCGAACCAATGAAACACTGGGCTGCCTGCAGCGGAGAGCACGAACTTAACCACTCGGCCACGGGGCCAGCCCCAACCTTCCTCTGACTTTTATTCACTTTAAAACAATTTGTATTAAGGCATTATTTTTTATAACATAATATATGTCTATTGTGGGCCACTATTTTATATACTCAGCTCTCATTTATATATCCAACAGATATGTATTAAGCATGTACTAACATACTATATACACACCAGCCAACCCTGGTGGTTTATTGGTTAAGATTCAGTGCTCTCACTCTCGTGGCCTGGGTTGGTGGCTGCACGTTGCTGTGATACTGAAAGCTATGCCACGGATATTTCAGATACGAGCATAGTCACCCAGGATGGACAGCTTTCAGCAAAGCTTCCAGACTAAGTTAGACTAGGAAGAAGGACCTGGCCACCCACCTACAAAAAAATTGGCATGAAAACACTGTAAATTGAAGCAGAATATTGTCTGATACAGCGCCAGAAGGTGAGAGGATGGCTCAAAAAGACCAGGCAGGTTTCTGCTCTGCTGTACACAGGGTCTCTATAGTTGGAATGGACTCAATGGCATTATCAACAACAATAACAACAAATATACATGCCACTGTGTCAAGAACTGTGAGACATTAAACAAGTCTGACATGTGGTCTGCTCCCATGGAGCCTTCATTCCATCAAGTGCAGCACTGAATAAGACACTATGATGCTCTAAGGTACAAGATGACTGAGGTGACTCTCATCCAGTCTTGGAGGCAGGCTCCCTGGAAGAAATGACATTCATACTGAGAAAACGAAGGATGAAAGGGAGATAGCAAAGCAAAGAAGGTATGGGGTAGAGTTGGAAAAAGCATCTCAGGCAGACAGAACAGCTTAAGCAGAGAACAGATCTAGAGCCTTATAGACATGTGAGGCTTTTGAGCCTTCAACTGGGGACACAATGGAAGCCATTGGAAGTTGCATAATGAGAGTGACATGCAGGGCTGCTGCATATTATCTATGTGACTGTGCACGTGACGCAGAGAAGAAGAGTATCACATTTAAGTGAGTGCCACTCACACTGTAGACATCCTGTATTTATATATTTATTATGGTGATTTTCTGGTAGACGATGACAAAATATCTTGTTCTGACAAAATACGTCTCTTATGACCATGTTTTGACAGATGGAAGTAAATAGTCTTGAGAAAAATGTGCCTTAAAAATTCACGCAAAGGCAATGCGTTCTGGCTAGCAGCAGGCCCTAGCTATACCAGTTTGCATTTTAAAATACCCCCCTGTAGTGCATATTTGGAGAACAAATTGCAGAAGGTGGAAGTGGATGCCAGGATGCCATTTAGAAGACTCTTGCTTTGTCCATGTGGGAAATGATGATGGTTTGCATTAGGATAGTGATATAATGGCTGAAGAAGGGTAGATCTGAGAGAGATTTATTGAATAGAATCAACAGACCTTGATGTTTGAAAAGAGGTAGACTGGAGAGTCCCAGAAAACTGACACTTAATTTATCAATTTCAATTGTGATTTTAATAGAAATTCATCATTTTGCTCTCAGACTTTCAGCTTCTATTTCTCAATCTGTGAAAACCTTTCTAATTCCAAGTCAAGGGACTCCCTTACCAAGACTTAACTTCTTTGTTTGGGGTTGAAATACATCTCTTGATATTTTGCTGCAATCAGCTTTGGGTTTTTTTTTTTTTTTTCTGCCAAAACAATTGAAAACTGCAAGACAGTTGGTGTCTGTTTTAATTCTCAGTTTGCGTTTGACCATCCTGTTTTCCACGTCTCCAGCTGCTGAATAGCTCTGTTTCTGCTGATTACATCCTCCGCCTCCCTTATGCTCCCAGAAGCTTGTGCTCCTGATTTTCCATGGCAACTCATTTAGTTATTTCCTCTCAATTATCATAAACTCTTCACTTCTTTTTGAATTTTTCTTCTGTTCTCTGACTAGAGTTTCATTGCCTTCTAACTTGGTAATGGCCGAAAATATCATTAACCTGCTGCTCTTTTCTGTCTATCATTAACAACAAGGTTGAATATTTGGTGACTTGACACCCACTGTGAGGAGGTGGGTAGCGTGCACACACACACACACACACATACACTAGCTACTAGCTCACAGGATTGGCAACTGGTATCTCTACTCTTCTTTAGGTCTTTGTAAAAATTATTTATCCTGAGTGTTGATTGCACTCCAATTCTAATTGTTTTATTAAAAAATAATAAATACCTCATGTACATTCAAATGTCAGATATGAATTGTTTCCTTAACTAACTAAATAATTGAGCAAAAAGTTACTTTACCTAAAACGCTTAAAGCCTAGCCATTTTACTAGGTTTCTTTTTCAATAACTTAAATATACCGATTTCCCTGTATAATAATTTCTAATTAATCACAAATTATAAAATTGGACTTTTTGTTTGCGGATTCTACTTTAATATAAAAGAGGAAAAATGCAGTCATAATAAATTCTAACCAGGGACTTATTACCAAACAGAAACAATCTACAAATTCCATGGAGGCCCGGATGGGGGTCATATTTGCCACATGACATGGTGACTCCTGGTGGCCAAATCATGACCCCATACGTAGCCCCCATTGACCATTTCAGATTTAATGTGTTCTTTGCTTCATAGATAGCACATCAGCAATAAGGACTGTAGGAAATATCTTTTAATAATAAAATTATAAATGAAACAGAGGGGTGGTCTCTGGTTAATGCATAGTTAAAAGATTGTTCAAAGACGAAGAAAAAAATAAAAGCATAACTAAAGTGTTTCACATAATTGAGCTTTTAACTATGCACAATTCTCCATTGTGAACTCTCCATTGAAAATATTTTCCCATTACAGGTGATCAGAGCTTTTTAATTTTCTTCCTCCTATTTTCTTTGATGCCTACTTTTTGAACATTTAGTCATTAAAGTATGTCAAATGGTCAGAAAGGAAAATTAGCAGAAAATGACACACAAAGCAGTCTCATTTATTGTATGAAATTCTCTAAAAAGAAATAAGGCAGTAGGGGAATAATTGTCTCTAGTTATTTGGAGCTTATATGTAGATTGCTGTCTAACTTCCATTTACATTGCTGAATTGATAATATTTTAACCACAAAAATGAGTATAATTGCTCATTTTTAGCTCTGTCTCTCCTTTCAGCTCAGATGTGGAATATTTATATAATGGGAACCTCTGCATATATTGGTTTGCAAGAAAAAGTCATCATGCTGGGAGATTGATTACAATTCATCAAGAATTCTGGATCAATGTTTACTAGAAAGTAGAAACAAGCTTATTACAGAGAAGCTTGAGGGGTGAACTGAAATCCAGGGTCAAGGCTTACAGGAAAAGTGTTAGGAAAACTGTTTCAGAACGCAGCTGAACAGACAAGGGGTGAGAGGGACAAAGAGATGTTATCAGGAGATGGAAGGATGCAGTGAGGTAGTAAGAAAATGTCCAGGCCAATAGCTAGATCTTTTGGAGTTTCAAAGAGCAGAGACATGTAACCAAAGACAAGGTTCGAAGAATGAGAATCATTGAAGGGTATTTAGAAAGAAATGTTAAAAACTTCCTCAGGAAATTTTGTTGAATACCTCTGGTTGAGGGGTCCATCAGCGAGCTTCCAGAAATTTTGTGAACCTCCGAATATGCATGCAAAATGGTTTGTGTGTGTGTGTGAGAGAGAGAGATATTGAGAGATAGAGAAAGACAGAGCAAGAGAAAGAGAGACAACACATTATTTTTCCTGGGAAGAAATTTCGTAGCTTTCATTAGATTTTCAAAAGGGTCGCCAATATCCCAAACAACTAAAATCACCATGTTTTAGAGGATCTCCTAGAAGCTAAGGATGTGAGTAGTCATTAAATTATGATATCTAAAAGAGAAATATTGTAAGAAAGGAAGATTTACAATCCCACATTGTTGAGGACCAATATCAGCCTCAACTGAGGGAAATTTAACTGCCAGTCAAGGAAATGTGTGACACTGATTTTCTGCGTATGGTGAAAAATGTATATTCTGTTCACAGTTTAATCTGTACTTCTGAGTACTTCTGCATCCTATAGAAGGCGATTAAATTAGAGAAAATTACCTACATGTTGGAAGAGAGATTTGGTACCATAAAATATTATTGTGTACTAAACAAATATTTCCATAAAAAAATACAAGAAGGTATTTCAGTTAACTTAGTTAGAAATAAAGAAGCAAAAACCCTGCAATGCAACCAGCTGCTGTTCGGTGATTAAATGAAATGTCTTATACTGGGGAATACTGCTAAATTTACAAATTCCCATTATAGGAGACAGAATACTTCTATCTTATGGATTTAGTTCACATAACAGTATTGCAAAATGTCCATCTCTCTTAAAACTTCTGCTAAATTTTCCTCCAAAGTAATATATTCAATTGGAGGTTTCAGCAAAATTGACATATTTGACATATAAATTAATCCTAGGGCCTAATTATGTTACTAGATTGGTTTTTCACTGGGAAATTGGCCCAATATATGTGCAAGTTGTTTTCAAGATATGTATAACATATTTTAAGTCATTGAATATTGCTCCAAGTTATTGAAGTGGTCACCAACATCAGAAACAAATTTAATGGATTAAATTAATTAAATATTATGTGTTTATAGAAAAAGTAAGAAAGAGAAAAAATGTGCACATGATACATTTAATTGTACCTCTTCAACCATTAATTTACAATAAAAACTGAGATATGTGTATGCCGAGCTGTATAAGCATAGTGGATGTATATTATTACGATGGTACTCAGGTGGTTTAAAAGACAGAAAATTCTTTCAGAAAGGCCTACTTCATATCTGCGAAATAACTGAATTCACCTAAATTGGAATTATGCAGAGAAGATGGCAAAATATAAAACAATTGGGATTAATTTCTCAATTATTCCAAAGGTCCATGTGGTTAGATCAAAGAAGCATTTCCAAGCAGAACATAGTGATGATTTAGGTTTGTTTATCCACAATGTTTTCCCATTGTGTCCCACTAAAGTGTATACCTTTCCCACTATTTGGAAGTAAATGGAAATAATACTAAATAGATTTTTATTTAAAAGCCAGCAAAATTCTTTTATTATTATTTTATTCTGAAGTTTTATCACATCGAGATTTAAATGAAGGGAAAATTAAAAAAGAAATAAAGATAATTGATATAAATAGCAGAGAAGAGTAGAAAACAAAAAGACTGCTTTAGGCTAGTAATTAAAAGAGACAAGATAATTTGCAACGGGTGTGAATTCAAGAATAAAGTGAAAAGAATACAATAAATTATTCTTGATGGAAATTAAGACTGCTTTTAGTAGTAATTCTTATATTAGAATGTAAGTATGACTCTAATTAAAATAATGCGCACACTTGTCAAGTAGAAATATGCCTGTGAAATTAGCATATTAACAAGACTCATATTTTTTCCAAAATGTACTTGTACCATTATTCTCGAAACAGTCTAACACATTTAATAGTATTTGGATCTTATTAGAAATAATGTAAGTATTTCCTTCCAAAGTCTATTTAAGGCCTTTCCCAAGAGTTCATAATTTCCATAAGACTAGATAAAAATTTCTTTTCTTATTCTTACCGATGCTTGTTACCTTAGTTTTGAGCACATGCAATTTACTGTCCCATGTAATGCTGTTGGTGGCTTTTCCAGTTTAAACCAAGAGGTTGTATGGAAGACAGCTCAATTGAAGAATATGCTGGAGGTCTGTGCTATAGGATCAGAGAGAGATTCTTGCAGGAAGAAACGAACTAACATTTTTAAGTACCAGCTCTCAGTATTATCTTTGTTATCTCTTCTAATAACTCTCAAAATCCCTGTAAAGTCATTATCCTTATTATTACTACTACCATTTTAGACAAGAAAGCTGAGGCTCAGAAAGGCTATATATGTATATAACAGTTCCAAGTCGGCATAATTAGTACATGGAAATAACTGCAAATAGAATTTGAACAATAAACTTAGCAAACTAAAGAAATAATTATAAGAAATTTTTGGCTTTCTCCCAGGTATTAAAATAATTGCTCTCTAGTGAAATATTAAATGGCTAAATATCTAACCTAATTAATCACTTAAAGACACTACAGTAATTAATTTGAGTGAGAGCTTGATAATAATGTTAAAAATTATATTTTTTCCCATTACATATGTTAGAGATGATTAATCAGATTTGGTAACAAAGAAAAAAGGAAGGAAAAACAATATTGAAATGATCCAAAGAAATTCTCCCAATATTTTTATGACATTTCTTTCAATGTTTTCTGTCTTTCCTTTCACTCTCTTTTGTCCCTTCTGTTCTTTTCGTTTCGTTTCCTTTTTTCACATATTTGTGACCACATTGCATAGTCAATTTTCTTTTGTGTTTTTACTTAACTACATATTTAATCCTGTTTCCAACTTATTTAAAACCCTTTATAAGCATCTATTTAATAGATTATAATAATTTAATTAATTAATTAAATTTTTTTTTTGAGGAAGATTAGCCGTGAGCTGACTACTGCCAGTCCTCCTCTTTTTGCTGAGGAAGACTGGCCCTGAGCTAACACCCGTGGCCATCTTCCTCTACTTTACATGTGGGATGCCTACCACAGCATGGTTTTTGCCACGTGGTGCCGTGTCCGCCTCCGGGATCAGAATAGGGAAACCCCTGGCCGCTGAGAAGCAGAACGTGTGCACTTAACCGCTGCACCACCGGGCCAGCCCCTATAATAATTTATTGAGTAAATATGTCATAATTCATTGACCATTGAGGCAAATTTCATATTTAATGGACTTCCAAGGTTTGCTATTATAAATAACAGCAAGCTGACCCTCTTGTGCATGAGGTTTTCATACATTATGTTATTTCTTTAAGATAGATTTTTCAGAAATTAAATCATTGGGTTAAAACATACGTACATTTAGAACTTTTGATAGATTGTCAAATTCCTTTTTAAAAAGCTAAGCCAACTTATGCTAAACAGATCTACATTAAAAGGTTTAAATTGCCTTAACCTGGGAGCCATATTCACATTAAAAATAATATTTCATTTGTATTTTTTGATCACTACACTAGTGACTCTGAGTATTTGTTTCAGAAGTTGTTAGTCTGATTCAATTCATCTTTTGAATTATCCTCTGTGCTTTTAATCTATGTTACCTAAACACAGAATTGGAAATTGTCCAATTGGTTAGATGCTTGGGATTCAACCTGGAAATGTTTGAATTCACCACGTTCTTAGTATGAGAATTTCTTTAAGCAACAGTCAGTTGACTTCTTTTCTCCCTTAGATAATGCAATTAGATTTTTAATGTTTGTCTGTTATGTGTCTGGTCCTATGTCAGATGCGAGGGTTTAAAGGTGAGCAAGTCTGCGTCTCAGAAGATATAGATCTTAAAGCTGCAGGAGGGGGCAGGTCCTTAGACAACAATTCTCATGTGGATATAAATACTCCCCTGAAGGCAGGCATGAAACAGTTTGTCAGGAATCCTCATAGGACCCCCTTCTATTTTCTTTCTCTTTCTCCCATTAGTTCTGTAGAGGAAGAATATTGAAGGAAAACATAGGAAATAACAGAGTCCAGGATTCTCAGTCAGTGATAAGATTTTTTATGTGATATTCAATACAGGCAAATGAATGTTCCATCGAGGTCAGTAGGAGGCATTTAGAGAAATGCAGAAGAATTATACTTTTGCAATTTTTCAAACTTTTGCAGTTACCAATGAAGACAGAAATAGCCAGGACTGTTCATCTGATAGTTAAAACAATCATTTCTTCCTCCCAAGTCTTAACTTCCAACTGCAGATGGAGAGAATGAGGACTCTGAAGTACCATGTAGTCCCTCAAGCTAAGAAGCTAGTGATTCCTGCCTCAACAGATAATGCTTCAGAGTGGGGATCCATCTAGCACAGGATGCAAATTAAGATCAGTGATAACAGCAGCAAGAATGATAGTGGAAAATGAAGATTTAGTGTGAACTCTGAAAAATAGATAATTTAAATAGGTTATTCTTGCTGAGGAGTGGATGGTAGTTAATGCCAGAATAGAATAATGTTTTACATAATTTCTCTCTCTCTCTACATATATAATAAAAGAATATTACAAAAGTTCATTAGAAAGAACATATTCAGCATTCAGGTGTCATTACAGAAAAATTCCTGAACAAGGTAGATATTAATGACATTTGCTATTAAAACTGGGTTCCACAATGTGCATACAATGATGGTACATGAACAAGCTTCATTCTTTCTCCGTTTTCTACATTCCTTTTTCTATAGTGGTAAAATATACAAAACATAAACTTTACTATTTTAACCATTTATAGATGTGCAGTTCAGTGACATTACTCACTCACTCTCGAGTGTCTGCTTGACACATTATATTTTTAAAAAGGCGCACATAAGTTGCTGTAAGAATACAGATGAGAGCCATTATTTCTGCTTCGGGAGATCAAGGGAAACTCCTGAGATGGTATGACATCTGATTTGACCTTACAGAGTAGGTAGGAGTTTTCCAGACAGACAAGGCAGGAAGAAATGACATTCCGAACAGATGGAAGAGCGTGAGCCGTGGCCCAGTCATAAAAGTGCATGGCAGACGTTTTCTGGGGAAGCAAGTAATTGGTCTGAGTGGACAAGAGCTTGGCCTGTTATTGAATTAATAGGAAAAGGAGTTTCACTTTAATCTTTTCTTTTTTGAGGTTCTAGCCTGTGAGTCAAGAGCTGTGGGATCTATTTCTCACTTTATCCTTTTAACCTCTCCTGAACTCAGTATCCACACACACGTAATGAGAGGAGTTGGATTAAATCAGTGATTGACAAACATTTTCTGCAGAGGTGTGGGTAGTAAATATTTTCAGCTTTGCAGACCATACAGTCTTGTTCTTTGTTGCCAGTACTCAACTCTGTCATGACAGTGCAAAAGCAGCCCCAGGTCGTCAGTAAACAAACTGACGTCTGGATTCCACCTGCAGGTGCACTTTGCCAATCCCTAGATAGATAATTTCTAAGATGCCCCACTGCATCAACATTTAACAGCTCTATTGTTCTATCTCTATTTTCCACGTTTTGTGGATTCGGATAAGTTTAATAACAGAGAAGCGTATTTTTGGATCAGGGCATTTAAAATAACTAACGTTACACTTGCTTTTTCCATTGCAAGGGGGCTATCGTTCCTTAGTTGGTGCAACAATCCATGTGGGCACTCACATTTCTACATGGAAGGATATAAATTTCAGAGCCCTTTATGAGGAGACAGAAAAGAGTCATAAAGGAGCTAAAGCTAATGCTCATGCAGAGGAGTATGACTAATCTTTTTCTGGGCAAATCTAAATAATATAAAATATTAATTAATAATAATTTAACCTTGACCATAGCTGTAGGGTTGATTTTAGTGGTGGATGTGTTCTCCTTTATTTTGGTTTTGTACAGATCAGTCCCAAGGGCATGCATCTCTCTGATGCATTATTTGATTTAGTGTCTTTATTAAACCAAACTTAAACATGTGCTTGAGTAATGGATAACTAATGAGAATTATCAAAAAAAATAAGACTATTAATATTTCTGGTCCAGTATAACCTAAAACCAGCCCTGGAGATGGAATAAAGATAATGAATCCAGTTCTTATCCAATGAAATCTGTGGAGGCATAAACTCATTAAAATAGTTTCTCTTTAATAATCATTGTGGGTCTTTCTATAGAATGAACATATATTGAAGAATTGCATGGAAGCAACTGAGGGTGGGAGGAAAATTCTGGACTGATGAAAACTTTTGAGATATCAGTTAATTGTATCAACACAAAGAAAATGGCATTTTTAGAACTAGTCCCTTAAGCTGTGAAGGCAGATTCTAAGATATATTGATCTTGGTTTATCTCATAAGAATATTTTAAAGAAAGATGCAGTAATATTTTGAAACAAACAATTAAAATACATTTTTGTGTTTTAAATTGTATGTCTCTTTTTATCCCATCCTTTGTGAGAATAAAAACTCAATGTATGGAGACAGAAATTCAGGGTCAGAGTTGAGAATAGAATGCACTAGATGGTCAGTATAGGGCTACAGTTTAGTTTTATCTTCGACTAGAAATAGAGTTTAAGTTGGGCACATAGCCTCTGAACTAGAGACTACATTCATCTCTGTCCCTTGCAGCTAGCAGAGACCATGCAGTGGAGTTCATGGCAATGAATAAATATAAGTAATTGTGCCGTGGCCACAATTCCTGCCAGCTGGCAACCATGATGGCCAGAGCCAGCTTAGGTCCTGTGTATTTCAGATGTGATGCTGCACTCAGCAGCTAGGATGACTGCAGAGGGTAGAGCTGCTCTATCAGCCTTAACCAGTTAGACAAAAGATCAGTAATCTTTTCCTGTTAAAGGTCAGAGAGTAAATATTTCAGGCTTCGTGTGCCACTTAGTCTCCATCACAACTCCTCAGCCCTGCCATAGCCAATACGCAAATGTGTGAGTGTAGCAGTGTTCCCAAAATCTTTGAAATTCAGATAATTTTCCTAAATCATAATGTATTACTCTGCTTTTGATTTTTTCTTTTCAATACTTAAAAAATCATTCCCAGCTTAGAGATCATACAATAACCGGCAGTGGACCAGTTTTGACCCATGGAACTTCAGTTTATCAAATTTTGGTCTAGATAGTTTTGCGAGAAAGAAATAGACTTCTATTTTTTTGAAATTATTCTATTTTGAGGCCTCTTGGTTATCAAAATAGCTTAGCCTTCACTCTAACTTTTGTACTGTCACTGTCGCTTGCGTTTCTATCCATTCACTCAGAAGTACCTTCTCCTTTCTCCATCCTGGCTAGGACACAGAGAAGATGAGTCACCCTAGTTCCTTCTCCTTTAATCCTCTTCCCTACTTTTCTTGAGGACTTTGAGTCCTTGCGTGGGATGAACTTGTCAAGACATTTATAAGAGCATGCTAGGGGCACTTCCAGGTGTCCTTAATTCATTTCAATGCATTAGAAATTTCCTCTTTAGAAGAAATATAAGTATGATTGATTCTCCACAAATTATTTATGAACGCTTAATTTATTATCCTTTGTTATTGACTGAACTGTGTCACCCTCGACATTCATATATTGAAGCCCTAACCCTCAATGTGACTGTATTTGAAAATAGAGCCTCTAAAGAGGTAATTAAGTTAAATGAGGTCATAAGGGTGAGGAAGAGACACCAGGGATCTCTCTCTCTCTCTGTGCACAGAGAAAAGGCTGTGTGAGGATACAGTGAGAAAATGGCCTTCTACACGCCAAGAAGAGAGGCCTTACCAGAGACTAACCTTGGTGGCACCTTGATCTTGGACTTCTAGCCTCCAGAATTATAAGAAAATAAATTTTTGTTGTTTAAACCACTCAGTCTGTGGTATTTTGCTATGACAGCCTGAGCAGACTAATAGACCCATATATAGGTCACGATACACACATATGGTTATGATAATAGTTTGCTACTAAGCTTTGTGATTTTCTGTACCTTTACTCCTAGCCTTCAGCCCATTAGTCAACCAGTGCCAATAGCTTCCTGCATATTCTTTCTTTGGAAGAAGAAAATTTGTTAAGAACACTCACCTCGTTGCTCAGGTTTGACTTTCAAAATAAACTTAGAAAAGGAACAGAGAAGAAAAGATAGTCTTGAAGGCTAGGCTTTCAGTTCATGGGCCACGCACTTGAGAGAAATGGGATTTTCTGAGTCCCAAGTTTCCCTTTAAATATGAAGAGTCACATTTAGGAAGTCTAAGAGCATCAAGTTCTTGATGTAAGTCAGATGCTATGGAAGGATACAGGCTATTACATAAGGACAGATTTTCATGACAGAGCCACGTAGGTTTTCCTGGGGTGGGAAAGGAACTTGGGGGATTTAGTGGATGTGTGTCTAGACTGTAGAGGTTGCCTGGATCCCTAAAATAAGGCCAGAGCTCTCCCACCCCCTTGCTTGGTTGGGAGGTGGAGGAAGGAGGAAGCCATGGAGACGGTAACAGCCTGGGTGAGTGCTCTGAGGCTCCTGCCTTGTAGAGGACCCAGCACCCACATGAGCAGCTCTAGTGATCAGGAACAGCTGTGTGGTGTTTTTAGGTAGGGGAGAAAAAGTCTCTCAACCCTCCTTTGATTCCAGTGGGGCACAGAGATGTTCTGCAAGTCCTCAAAGAATTTTTGAGAATTAAGAAGCAATCTTCACGCCAGGGGCTGCTATCTCTTGGGGAAGATGTGACTAAGCTCCCAATAGCAACTGTGGTTCGGTGGGTGTGCCAAGAAAAGCAATGACCCGTGACATAAACAGCAGATTCACTTGTGTTAAAGGAGGAATCCTTAAAACCAAGTGAGCTTAGACATCTCAGGGGCAGCCAGCAAGGACTGAAGGCCAGAATCCCCTTTCCCAATGTGTGTGTCCTCTTATAATCCTCTTGCCCTCAGACAAATTCTGGGAAAGAGGAAGAGGGGAGTATCTTTAAAAATGGGAATCAGTCCAGATACAAAGTTTAAATTTCTAATTGTGAGACTGAAATATTAAATTTGTTTAAATATTTACCTCAGAGAGTCTAAATTTTAAACCAGAAGTGACTAAGTTACCTTAAAATAGCAAGATTCAGATCTTTTCAACATTAGCAGAAGCTAAGCTCTGTGGAATCAGTTGAGCTCAATTATAGAAAAATTAAAATGTTATGTCTGCATAACTGAATTGTGTCTATAACTTTGACCCTGCTGCAGTTATTGGCTAATATTGATTAAAAAATAAAAGAAAACAATTGCCCTAATATATATCTAAACTACTTCATGAAACAGTCCTGATAAACTTTTGAACAGCCACTATTCATAACAGTGACTCAGATATGTTGCAAGTTTCTGAAATTCTTCCTGAATCATGAAAAAGTCACATTATGTTCAGTGAGTTTGCTATGGTAAGTGAATATTTCTATACTATAATCATTAAAAATTGATAACACACATATCCTGTTCAACAGGACATTTGGTTTAACGTAATATTTCCCCAAAATTCCAATAATGAGTCTATTTTAATAGAACATTGTTAACAATTTTTGCACTATAATGATTCTTTTCTCATAGTGGTATTCAGTTTAAGACTGATTGATAAATTTCAATCATACCATTTTTCTGTTCTAACACCTTCATTGGCTATCCCTGTCTATCAATTTTATGAGTACCTTGGCCATGCCCACTTGACTTTCCATGACATAGCTCCAATGATCATTCCGGCTGTGTGCTATTACTCCATTATATTAATATTTATCTAGAATTGGCTATTGGCTGTTCCCTAATAGCCCTGTATTTCCTGATTCGTTGTCCTGGCTCCTACTTTCTTCCTGGAATGCCTTCCCCAACCTCTCTCAGTCTCTCTCTCCCTCCCTCTCTCCTTTACTATTCATTCCATCAACCTCAGATGCATCTTCTTTCTAAAGAATGTCTTGATTCACATTATTGAATATACTCTCCCCAATATCCCATAGGCCCCTTTTAGACCCCTCCTGAGGTTTACCCTGTTCTGTTTATATTATATCCATTGTGAGATTTTCTTATCTGCACCCCACATGGTAAGTTTCTTGTATGTAATTATTATTTTTTCTTCTTTTTAATCTGTCTCCTCATATTAATATGTTGAGCATAGTCTGTGCTCAATCAAGACGCATTTCTTTTTTTGGAATTAATAGAATAATGACTTCTAAGCTGCTACTATGCTTTCAGTTTAAAAATCTGTGTTTTCTCCATGAAAGAATGCTTTGGGGAAAAGAGAAGACATGCATGAATTTGCATATGATTAATCACATGTCACTCTTTGCTTTCAAATTTCCTCCTAGGTAGGGAAAAAAAGTGCAGTATAGAAGTTTGAAGACTTTTAGGGCTCCCCAAGGACAAAGAAAATGAGAGAAAGTGATTAAAGAGGAAGCTTCCAGGGATAGAATGTACCTGGGGAAGGAGGAGTTACTGCTGATGGCCAGGACTGCGAGAATAGATTGGAGAATAGGAGGGAGAGCTTGCTGTAGGGGGAAGGGAGGGGGACAGAATTTAGAATAGAGACATCTCAAGGCCACAACCCAGGTGAAAAATGGAGAGAGAAAAGAAAACAATACTCATATCTTAAAGATACAGTGTGGAAATACAGCCTGTGACGTCAATAAGAGGACATAATTAGCCTCCCTGATAAAGGAGGTTGCAACTGAACACTGATAGCTGGACATATGGTGGAAATAGTTTAGGTTTCTTAAATCTGTGCTACAGCTATCTGGGTCTTAGAAGGACAGCAGGGGCTGGCCCGATGGTGCAGCTGTTAAGTTCCCACGTTCTGCTTCGGTGGCCCTGGGTTCGCAGGTTTGGATCCCAGGGGCAGACATGGCACTACTTGGCAAGCCATGCTGTGGTCGGTGTCCCACATATAAAGTGGAGGAAGACAGGCATGGATGTTAGCTCAGGGCCAGTCTTCCTCAGCAAAAAGAGGATGATTGGCAGCAGATGTTAGCTCAGGGCTAATCTTCCTCAAAAAAAAAAAAAAGAAGTATAGCAGATTGCTGTGCAAAATTCTATCCAAGTAGGCTAACTGACAAGTTTTATTTATGCTTATAATGGTTTCTCATTTCCTTACCTGTGGGAGAGCTAATCAATGCGTAAATCGGTGCAGGAAACTAACACTATTTATATACCATGTCTTGGGGATCACCCATGGCACTGAACTGAAAGGGGCTATTGTAGATACAAAACAGGCCACTCAGAAATCAAGATGACTAGTGATGCCATTATCAGAGGGCTGTTTCTTGTGCCAGAAGCGGGTCAGGATCTTAGAGAATTCTTACAAGAAGAACAACTGCCAAGAGTAGAATTCAGCCTCCTCAAAGATATCCTTCATGCAGGAACTACAAGGCCATCAGCGAAGAGGGCCATCCAGAGAGATTCCGTTACACAGAGCCCTCCCTTTGGAGACAAATTCTCACTACCTACATTCTCTGATGTTCCCTTCTAGCCTGCGAAAATGAGGGTTTCCCTTGGATTTCTCCAATAGGCTCTTCCTGGTCACTCCATATTTATGTTAAGAGTAAATTAGATAATGTATGAGAATGTACTTTGTAAATTATAAATTAAATTTTAAAAGCCAATTTTTTTAAATCAACTTTCCAGGCTATTAGAACCTAGAATATTTTTACTAAGAGTATCAATAATCAGCTCTTGGGGTTGGCCCTGTGGCCGAGTGGTTAAGTTCGTGTGCTCTGCTGCAGGCGGTCCAGTGTTTCGTTGGTTCGAATCCTGGGCGCAGACATGGCACTGCTCATCAAGCCACGTTGAGGTGGCATCCCACGTGCCACAACTAGAATGACCCACAACGAAGAATATGCAACTATGTACTGGGGGGCTTTGGGGAGAAAAAGGAAAAAAATAAAATCCTTAAAAAAAAAAAATCAGCTCTTCATCTTTTCTTCAAAAATAGTTTGGACAACTGGGATAACTTTTTTTTTATCTATAAAACATTCATTTAGAAGTGATCTTCTCATTTCAACTATCCATTTCCTCTTTTCAATTCTGGTCTTTGTTTTCATCCTGTACTGTGCCACTTTCAAATCATTAATGAATCATTTTCCTCTCTGACTCAATTTTAAGTTTTTCGTCAAACTACTTCTAATGTTATTGTACTTCAAGTTCAACTAGGAGCTCTACTTTAGTTAACATGTATTTTATCTCAAATAATTAGCCCTCTCCTTTAAGAAACAAAACTAAGAAAAGCAATAATGGGCTCAGGAAAGGAGGAGTAGCTGCTGATGGAGAAGATTGTGAGTTATTTACTCAACAAATGCAATTCTCTTTCCATATGATCATTTGATAATTTCCCCTCAATTCCTGTTCTAAAGATCCCCCCATCCTGGCAGGTGATTCTTTCCAGTGGAATTGTATCAGTCAGCGTGCTCCAGAGAAACAGAATTCATAGGACAGATGCATATCTCTGAGAAGGAGAGAGAGAGGGAGAGGGAGGGAGAGACAGAGAGAGAGAGAGAGGTTTATTATAAGGAATTGGCTCACGTCATTGTGGAGGCTAAGTCTCACAGTCTGCCATGTGCAAGCTGGAGACCCAGGAAAGCCAGTGCTGTAGTTAAGTCTGAGAACGAAGGCTTGAGAACAAGAGGAGTTGATAATGTAATTCCTAGTCTAAGGGCAGGAGAAATCTGATGTTCCAGCTCAAGAAGTTGGGCATAGAGAGCAAATTCTCCCTTCCTCAGCCTTTTTTTTCTTTGAGAGTTGGGTTTTTTTAATTTGTTTTTTCGAAGATTGGTCCTGAACTAACTTCTGTTGCCAATCTTCCTCTTTTTTTTTTTCTCTCCAAAGCCTCAGTACATAGTTGTATATCCTAGTTGCAAGTGCTTCCAGCTCTTCTATGTGGGATGCATGACTTGATGATGGGTGCGTAGGTCTGTGCCCAGGATCAGAACCAGCGAACTCCAGGCTGCTGTCGAAGTGGAGTGCGCTAACCCAACCACTACGCCACGGGGCTGGCCCCAGCCTTTCTGTTTTATTCAGACCCTAAGTGGATTGGATGATGCCCACCTACACTGGAGAGGTGACCTTTGCTTTACTACTTTACTCAGTTTGCTGAATCAAATGCTAATCTCATCTGGAAGCTCCTTCACAGACATACGCACAAATAATGTTTAACCAAATATCTGGGCACCTCATTATTCAGTCAAGTTGGCACATAAAAGTAACCATCACAGAAATCCTTCCAGGATGAATCAAGCTTAACTACACAATATCTACTTGACTTGCAAGAATGCTAGCTCTGCTGTTGGTAGCAGTTCAGCTTGCTCCTATTTCTACTCTATCCTCCCACCTTAGTATTTTGTTGTCAAGACTCAGTCACTAGTTACAGCTTCATAAACCCCTGAAACTTTCGGGGCATGCAGGTGAAGCTTTCTAGTGCTCTCTTCTTTTAAGTGTGTAGAGTGAACCCACAAGTTCCTATAGCTTAACTCTCACGCTTGGAGTGAGATTCAAGTTTCTTTTAATGCAGACGACCCCAGTCTCCATCAGGGGCTTACATTTGACTTGAAATTGTGCAGAGCAAGAATGGTTATGGGAAGATGCCACAGCACTTATATTCTTGTAAATTCCATTCAAGGAAATCTCTCTTTCAGTCAATCTTCCTTCCAAATTATTTTCTAGCCTCTCTTATGTGGCCTGGAGGTAAGTGATTAGGATTGATAGAGACTTTGGGGCTCGCCTCGCTGAGTCCTGCTTAGAACGTATGAGCACCCATCATCCATATAGGCATCAACTGAGAGGAACTCTGTCAAAACTTTGAGACAAAAGGAAAAAAGTCTCACTTAACTTTCTTTTACATATGCTTCCATAGCATTCTGATCTTACTGTTCATAGAAATTATCAAAGTTATAATTTTACATTTATTTTGGCAATTGTTTGACTAGTGTCTGTTTTCGCCACTGTGCTGTAACTCTGTGAGGGTAGAGGCCAAATCTTTTTTTGGATCTACACACCAAAGGGCAGACCCTAAGGTCTACACAATGTCTCACAAGTGGCATTTTTGAGTTAATGATTGGATGAACCAATGACTAATGAGAGATCTAAGTGTGTTCATTTGTTTGCTTATACTCTTTCTTTCTTTCATTGAAGAAATTCTTTTATATTGCATGTAAGTAAGTCATGTCTTCTTATGAACTAACATGCAAACATCCTAAAACCTGTCAATTTTTATTATAATTCTGAAAGCTGTTCCTAGTGGTCATTTTGAGGAATATTTAAAATATACATTTATTCACACATTCATTCACTCAGCAAAATTAACAGCCACTTACTACTCAAGTACTGGGATTATGGAGACAAAGAAACAGTCGATGGCCTCCAGGTATGTCCAGTGACATGGATGAAATGGACAAATAGTCAATTACAATAAAATGTGATCTATTAAGACACAGCTATATACTTGTGAGGTAACAATTTTTGGATACCTATGATGCTGCAGGCCTTTGCTCACATATAATATCTCTGATTTTTCACAACTGCTCTGTGAGTTATGCTTTATTATTTCACTTTTCCAATAAGAAAACCTAGGTACAGTGAGTTTAAACCTCTTGAGAAATTCATACATTGTTCACGCTTAACTCTATCTGATTTCAAAGCAAACACTCATTTCTTTATGGCATATTACAAAGAACCACAGCTTTAACTCTGTGTGTGGAGAGCACCCCTACACTTATGAAGGTACATAAATGAGAAAGAAAAACAGTAATAAGAATAACTGTATCTACTCTTTATTGAGCACCTACATTGTGCCAAGAGTTACGCTAGCTTTTCTATAAAAATAAATTCATTTTATCCTAAAAATAACTCTAAGATATTGGGATTAATGTTCCTATTTCCCATTATGGACACTGAGTCTCATCAAGCTTAAGTAACTTGCCCAAATCATATATATATAAGAGGCAGAGCTAGGATTTGAAATCAGTTTTGATGATTACAAATCTATGCTTTTAACAATTTTTTAAAAAATCGTTCTGAGCCCTTTTTTTGGCATTAACATGGACTGGATGAGTACAACCTGGTTGATGACAAGTAGACAATAGCCTGCAGGATTTTTAAACCATACTGCATTTCAACACTAAAGTCTGAAAACTTTTATTTTCCTGGCTCCATATGGATTCCTGGACTTACAGTGTCCCTAAAAATATGTTTTATATTCTATATATTGTCAGGATAATTCAGACAATATTTACCACTAATCAACTGGTGTGGAAAAATCCAACTGCTCCCTGTGGGAAACTATGGAAGATTGGTTAGTATGAATATTATCAGCAAAGACCTCAAAGGCCCTGCATGTTTCTATTTCTCCAACCAAAATTCATTCATCCATGGACCAATCTGCTCCTAAATTTGTAAACAGCTGTCCTGTAATAAACTCACTAAAATGAATAATATTCTCATGCAATTGCATGTAGTTTCACAAATGCTCTCTTTGTCCTCCTTCCCATCTCAGAGGTATTTATGAGCTGTTAAAGCAACGAAAGGGGAGAATAACATTTTTTATAAATGTGAACATGGTGACCTACACTTCAAGGTTCTAATCACCCTTTGAGCTCTTAAAACATCGATTTGTCTTTCTACTTTAGATTGTGTGTCTCTTGAGCCCTGAGCACATATTCTTTATGCCTGGTACCATGCCAGAGCCATCAGTGTTAAACAAATAATTAATCTTCATAATGATAGCTTGCAGAGGTGGTCCCACAATTACTGAAGGGCACCTTGACATCCCAGGGAAGTCTGCTTTGAAAAAATATATGTGTGTGGCAGACAACAACAGTACGTTAAGGCAAATTATTTCACCTGTTATGTCCTTAGATTCCTAGTCTAGAAAACAAGGTTGTTGGACTAGACGCTCAGATGTTGGACTAGAAATTCATGAAACTAATCCATATATAGCTTTTTACAATCTAAAAATTGCTTTAAGTTTTAGACAATTATTCTATTTTTCTGAATTCCGTTTACTTTCCATTCAGATATGTACTATACACTGCAGTCTGACTAGATCCCAGTATATAATATTTGATGTATCTTCATCTTTCATCCCATCTTAGTGGATTAGATATGGGAGATCAAATATACTTTCTTATAAAATATACCTCTGGCCTAGTATGCATGGTTGCAAGCGTCCCATACAGTTTTCCCTATTTACTAATAGCACACATAGCACCAATTATATATTTAGGAGGCTCTGGCGGAAGGATGAGGGACTTGGGATTCAAGTCAGGCCACCATCATTTTAAGGTACATGTAGTGCATCTGTCTAACAAATTTGTTAAAGAGTAAAGCGTACATGTAAATGTACTGTTTAATGAGCTTGGGGGGAAATATTTAACATCTCAAAATATAATTCTTTTACTTACATAATAAGAATACTAGTAATGACCTCTAGGATTTTACGAGAATTAATGTCCATAAAAGTGCCTGACATAGAGGAAGTGCTCAATAAAAGTTCATTTCATTTTCTCCTCCTTCCCTTTATTGTTGAGCTCCTTTGTTCTAGTGGTGCTTTTCAGTCTGTGCAAATTTCTATATTATTTAAAACAAAGTTGCACAGACTAGACCTGACTCAGTGGTTCTATTGTCATAAATCTAGAAGTGGTGGGAGTAAAGTGGTAATGTCTATAGAAATATTTCTACCCCACGCCTATATCCTGCAAATAGCCTACCACTCTGCCTAAAGTCACCTTTGAATGAAGGCTTTAAATATCCCTACTGAAATGTGAAGTGATACCAAGAGTGGTGGACCAGTGTTGGACCAGTGAGTCTAAAAAGGTATAGTTAGTTTTTCTACCTGGAGAAATATCTAGTTGGGGGAAGAAAATATTTACAAACTTTATACTTGACCCTGTGATTTCTAATGTAATCCTGGTGAAAGATACTGTCAGAGAGGGCCACCACTGGTGACAGTGTGCCTTATGGATTAATAGTGTTAGAGAGCAGAAAAAACGGAAGAGTAATATTATAGTAAGTCATAATCAAAACAGCTGATATTTGTTTTCATAATTTCCTTATGAGATAGCGGTATGTTCCAAGGCAATGGGTGAATTCAAGTCCATTCAACTCATACCTGTGCGCCTGCTGTGTCTAAGGCACTGGAATTGGTATTCCATACCCAGAACTAATTCAGTCTAAAAAGTACTGAGGGAACACAGAATTAAGAGGAGAATTTCTTGGGCACAGGGTAGAAAACATAGGAATAGCCTTGCAGTAGACAACCTTTTAAGCTAGGTCAACATGAGGACAGAATTCTAGGAAGGTAGGTAGAATCTGAAAATGAGGAGTGATCTACACAAAAAGTAAGAGCGAACTGAAGATAAACTTCGTTAATTCATAATATTATTCAGTCCAACTATGATACAGATTTATGGCAAGCATCACCCTGTTTTTAGAGGTAGACAACATAATACAACAAAAGGATCACAGGATCAGACGTATAGAATATCTTCTATAAATCCTACTCAACCACTTCCAAGATATATGGCCTTGTGCAATTCCCTTAACCTGTCTGATCATTCATTTTCGTAGCTGTAAAATGAAATTAATAATTCTTGTTCTGTTTCACAAAAGGAAATTTTGAGAATAAAAAAATATAAATTAAGATGCTTTGAAAATGATGGACCATTTAAATACCACCCATTGTTGTAGATATTCTTAAGGTTAACATCATAGAAATCTCTCTGCAATTTGATGGATAGTTAAGAGTTACAACATTTTTCCTCCTTACCCTCAGATACAGGAGAAATGATAAAGGATTACTGTAGGTTTGCTTTTTCTGCATGTATTTATGCACAAATGTTTGAGCATGCAAAGCAAAAGAAGAGTAAGATGCTGGTGAAAACATGGCTATTATTCTCTGTATCACTGAATGCTAGAAATGATTATTGGCGGTATTTTTTAATAAAAATTGTTACCTGAACACTCTATGAGGAAGATTAGCAGAAAATCTCTTTCACTTGTTTGCCAGTGACGCATGTATCCTTTATGACTTGACCCTAATCAATATTTCGCTTATTCAACAGAGATAACATAAACCTTTAAATGTGACATTTATTGAGTATTTGTTATGAAAACTGTGCTGACCTAGGTACTGTGTGGAAAGGAGAGGAAAAAAAGAATGTTGTGGGTAAAGAGGATGTTTATCAGCTTTCTAGTCTTTCAATTAAGCATGTTATAATTCCAAGCAAGACATGTACTTTGTTACACAGATGCTATCTTAGGTTCTGGAAGACGTTTTCCTCCATAAAGATAGCTACCATCCTAATTGTGTTAAGAGGTCATTCAAATAGCTTCCATCAGGATCATTTCTGCTGGTAACCGAGGTGAGGAATCAAGGACTCTGCTATTTTAGCAGAGTCAAGAAGTCAAGGAAGCTGAGGCATCCTTTTTACTAGTAGTGTAAGAGGAAAATACATACCACTGCATATCCGGGGACAAATATTCTCATTTTTCTTTTTTTCTGTTTTCTTGTCAGTAAGAAGATGCTGTACTATTTCCTTCCTTTTCCTCTTTTGTCTACACCAGTCAGGAGAAGGGAATTGAAGGAAATGTGCAACAAAGTGGTTAGAGGGAAGATGGAAAAAGATCTATGTTGAGTTTGAATTTGTTTAAACACTAATGAGATATGCTATACTTAGAGGGAGATGGAAGTAGAGACAGTAGAGAGGAACACTGAGGACATCAATAGTGTAGAGGACACAGAGAAAGAGAAGACTCAAATGACATTGAAAGGCCAGGGACCAAAATGATAAGGACCAGACACAGATCATTTTGTTTGGTAATTCAGAGCTCGTTAGTGTCTGGAGTCAGATAATTTTATTCTTTTCCTGTTAATGGTTCCAATCTCTGATTATGTTTTCTCTGAAAGGAATTGAAGTGATAGGAATCATTTATAGGCGAACCTCTGCAGGCTAGGTTTGCAGGCCAAATTGTGAAGGATTTAGTGTGTCTAGGGAACTGGTCTTCTTTTTTCTGCAATTCTTTATGTGCTTGAAAAGCATCTCAGTTCTTTCATGTTCTTTACCACCTCTCTCTTTCACAGAACCTGTTCTGAAGAAATGGTCTGTTATAGTTACTTACTTTGAAATAAACATGATTGGTAAATTTTTTTTTTTAAAGATTTTGTTTTTTTCCTTTTTCTCCCCAAAGCCCCCCAGTACATAGTTGTATATTCTTCGTTGTGGGTCCTTCCTTCTAGTTGTGGCATGTGGGATGCCACCTCAGCATGGCTTGATGAGCAGTGCCATGTCCACGCCCAGGATTTGAACCAAAGAAACAGGGGGCTGCCTGCAGCGGAGCACGCGAACTTAACCACTCAGCCACGGGGCCAGCCCCATGATTGGTAAATTTTAAGTTTAAATTATTTTCTTTCCTATTTTTTTTTCCAGTGGGATAGGGAAAGTCAGGAGACAGATGACTACATCTTATGTTAGAATTCCATGAATCAGCGCTATTGGTGAACCAAGTCTATATCTTCTAAGGGAATATCTGCTTGAGAGACAAGATTGTGTGGAAGTTAAGGATGTGAATTTCGAATTTGTCTTTAGGCAGCTTGATTTCCCTGAGGCCATTTTCTTGCACAGAAAATGAAAATGATAATGATTGCCATCTCATAGACATATTTTAAGAATTTCATAAAAGAAATTTTTTACACTAGAAATTGTTCAATATATTGTACTATCATCATTAGTAGTATTCTCTAGCTCATTTTGGCTGCAAGCATAAACTATAAGCTGGGTATTCACGGGTCCCCAGTTTCTGAACAAATTTGGACTAAGATGGTTTCTGACCTAACGGTGCAGAATGTAGAATTGTTACAAGATTGATCCCCATTATGTCTGGAGGGAGTCTAGTGAAGTGCAGCCATTCCCCAATGTGCAGTCTGATTTCACCTTTTAAGAGGTAAAATGCGTGAGAGGTTTGTGCCTGAATCCTGCCACTTACCTTTCCTTTCCTCTGAGGTTTCCTGTCGAGGGAGTTGTACATACAAAGAGTAATACTCCAAGAGATGCCAAGTACCAATTTATTTCTGGTTGAACCAATACTCAATGGACCCTTTGGAAGGCTTTCTGGATAAAGCTGCATTTGAGAAGCTGGCTTTGGCTAGGAGGCCCAAATGAGAACTCTTGCTTTATCCTCTCTCTCCTTAAATCTAAGATGCTGGACTGAGTAAGTCAATTCCAGCCTGACTTGCCCTCCCAGCCTTAGGCAGAGAAGCTGGAAGAGAACAGAGGAGGAGGAGCATTTCCAGGTTGGTCTCTAAAAAGTAGCCTCTACTTGGCATCTCACCTTGGAGAGGCCAGTGCGAGAGTGGCAGGTCCGATAACCACATTGACTCACAACCCAGGAAGAGAGCAGGCAAGACCTGGGATCTTCTGTACACATAGTTATGCCACTTATTGGCATAGGTAGCCCAATGAATGAACAAATTGAAAATGAATTCTTTCCATGAGCAAAAAGTATGGATTGGATATAAGGAAGGACAAAAAGTGGCAGAAATATGGTGGCAGGAATTGTATCCTTTTTAAAAACATTATAAGATTTGAAATATTTTATCCATCTCAAAATTTGAGTGGAGCATTCAAAAAGGACTGAGTCAGGCTCTATACTAAAATTATTTTAGATAGTTCTAGCACTCTGACTTCCAATGCCCAGACAAGAATTTCCCTGAGAACTAGGGAATTAGAAATAAGAATTAGCCCCATAAATTCTAAAAAATTAACAGTCTAAAAAAATTAAACGGTTCCTTTAAAAAATAGGTCTGAACAAAGTAAAGGAAATGATGAAGGGAAAGCACATATGTGAGGAGTTATCAGAAATGGAGAATGAAAATGCATTTCTCTGTGCTAGATGACATCAAGACACAGTTACAAAAATCAATAACAATAGAATATAAAATGAACAGAGATGCAGGAAGTTAAAGTTATGTAGAGAATCTCATTAGATTGTCATTTTATGTATATAATGCAGTGTTGTTTACAAAAATATACTAGATAACATTCTGGTATTTATTACACATTTCAAATTATTGCATTAATAAATAGTATTCACAGTAATCTCTAAATTACTGTCACTAACATATTCTTTTATTTGCATCTCTTACTTTAACAAAATATGATCATGCTATCAATTTCCTTGGAGAAATATCAATGCAATTAGCACTTTGCTGTTGGCTTTGAGCCTTCATCAGATCAAATGCTCAGTTTTCAAAAGAAAAAGTATTTCCGCTATATAGAAAGATATCTGTTGAGAAAATAAATCTCTCATGGGCATAGCTTTAACTTCAAAACACTAAAATATCCAGACCAGAATCCTAGCTAGTATGAGGAAAAATCACATTGTACTAACAAAGGAATGAGGATTCTGAAGACTATTCCCAAGGCAAGAGCAGCATTGTTGAGGGGTAGTCTCAAAGGATGGCTTGTTTCAAAGAGCAGTGATGTCTTTCTGCTTGAAGTTCAGGGTAGAGCACAGAGAAGATTGATTGTCACTTTTTAAGCCTAATCAAGGCTAGGGAAAAGTGAAAGGGCTTTTTAAGAGTCGAGGAAAAAGACCTTAAGACAAAATCAATGGAGATCAGAGCTTTTGCTTCATAGTGATATCTACTTTCATTTATACACGTTCCTGATTAATACAAATGACCTGGTTACTTAGTGTCATGAAAGAGGCTAATTTTCCTGTTAGTAGAAACTATTGCCAAGTTTGCAAATATGAAAATATCCACTTCTTGATTATTTTAATTCACTCTCCTGACATGTCAGGTTTTTGTTTTTCTAATTTTATAATTAATTCTTGTTATTTAATTTTATTATCAGTGTGAGCAACTAAAATCTAGGCATCTAGGTCAGCTCTGTCTAATCATTATTCCAGTTACAGGCGTACCCCGTTTTATTGCACTCCACTTTCTTGTGCTTCAGATATCACATTTTCCACAAATTGAAGGTTGTGGCAACTTTGCGTCAAGCAAGTCTGTTGGTGCCATTTGTCCACTAGCATTTGCTCACTTCGTGTCTCTGTGTCTCATTTTGGTAACTCTCGCAATAGTTCAAACGTTTTCATTATTATTGTATTTGTTGTAGTGACCTGTGATCAGTGACCTTTGATGTCACTATTGTAATTGTTTTGGGGCACCATGAACCACGCCCATATAAGACTGAGAACTTGATGGATAAGTGCTTCATATGCTCTGCCTGCTCCACTGACCGGCTTTTCTCCGTCTCTCTTCCTCTTCTTGGGCCTCCCTGTTCCCTGAGACACAACAATATTGAAATTAGGCCAATTAATAACACTGACAATTACCTCTAAGTGTTCAAGTGAAAGGAATAGTTACACCTCTCTCATTTTAAATCAAAAGCTAGAAATGATTAAGCTTAGTGAGGAAGGCATGTTGAAAGCCAAGAAAGGCTGAAAGCTAGGCCTCTTGTGTCAAACAGTTAGCCAAGTTGTGAATGCAAAGGAAAAGTTCTTGAGGGAAATTAAAAGCACTACTCCAGTGAACGCATGAAAAAGAAAGCGAAGCAGCCTCACTGCTGATATGGAGACTGGTAGAAGTGCTGATAGTGGTCTGATAGAAGATCAAACCAGCCGCAACATTCCCTTAAGCCAGAGCAAGGCTGAGAGAGTGAGGAAGCTCTGGAAGACAAAGTTTGAAGCTAGCAGGGGTTGTTCATGAGGTTTAAGGAAAACCTGTCTCTATAACATAAAAGTACAAGGTGAAGCAGCACGGGCTGAAGCAGGGCTGCAGCGAGTTCTCCAGGATATCTAGCTAAGATAGTTAAAGAAGGTGGCCACACTAAACAGCAGATTTTCAGTGTAGATGAAGCAGCCTCCTATTGCAAGAAGATGCCATCTAGGACTTGCATAGCTGGAGAGGAGAGAGGTCAACGCCTGGCTTCAAAGCTTCAAAGGACAGGCTGACTCTCTTGAGGGGCTAATGCGGCTGATGACTCTAAGTTGAAGCCAATGCTCATTCACCATTCCAAAAGTTTTGGGGTCCTTAAGAATGATTCTAAAGCTACTCTGCCTGTGCTCTACAAATGGAACAACAAAGCCTGAATGGCAGCACATTTGTTTACAACGTGGTTTACTGAGCATTTTAGGCCCACTGTTGAGATCTACTGCTCAGAAAGAAAGATTCCTTTCAAAATATTACTGCTCATTGGCAATGCACCTGGTCACCCAAGAGCTCTCATGGAGATGTACACTGAGATTAATGATGTCTTCATGCCTGCTAACACAGCATCCATTCTGCAGCCCATGGATCAAGGAGTAATTTCATCTTTCAAGTCTTATTACTTAAGAAATACATTTTGTAAGGCTCTAGCTGCCATAGACAGTGATTCTTCTGATGGATCTGAGCAAAGTAAATTGAAAACCTTTGGGAAAGGATTCACCATTCTAGATGCCATTACGAACATTCGTGATTCATGAGAAGAGGTCAAAAACATCAACATTAACAAGAATTTGGCAGAAGTTGATTCCAACCCTCATGGATGACTTTGAGGGGTTGACAACTTCAGTGGAAGGAACAAGTGCAGATGTGGTGGAAATAGCAAGAGAACTAGGATCAGCAGTGCACCCTGAAGATGTGACTGAATTGCTGCAATCTCATGATAAAACTTTAATGGATGAGGACTTGCTTCTTATAGATGAGCAAAGAAAGTGGTTTCTGGAGATGGAATTTACTCCTGGTGAAGACGCTGTGATGATTGTTGAAATGACAACAAAGGATTTAGAATATCAAATAAACTTAGTTGATAAAGCAGCAACAGAGTTCAAGAGGATTGAGCCCAATTTTGGAAGAAGTTCTACTATGGATAAAATGCTATCAAACTGCATCACATGCTACAGAGACATCTTTCGTGAAAGGAAGAGTCAATTAATGTGGAAAACATCATTGTTGTCTTATTTTATGAAACTGACACAGCTTCCAGCAACCACCACCCCAATCAACCAGCAGTCACTAACATCGAGGTAAGACCCTCTGCCAACAAAAAGACTGACTCACTGAAGGCTCAGATGATGGCTAACACATTTTAGCAATAAAATATTTTTTAACTAAGGGATGTACATTGTTTTTCTAGACAATACAACTGTACACTTAATAGACTACAGTTTAGTGTAAACATAACTTTTATATGCACTGGGAAACCGAAAAATTTGTGTGACTTGCTTTATCGTGGTGGCCTGGAAGCAAACCCACAATATCTCCCAGGAATGTCTTAATTCATTAACAAATATTTATTGAGTACTTCTCACATATTGGACACTAAGATCTTTGTTAATGACACAGCAGTGAATCAATAAATAAAGCCCATGTCCTCCTGGTCCTTATCCACTAGCAGATAAGATGAAAAACATCAAGTAATCAAGTGAAGTGTGATAAGCACCCACATGCTATTGGAACATATAGAAGAGGGTTTCTAACATCTATGGAACCAGGATGGGTCTTTCTGAGATTGAAGTATGAATCAGAGTTAGGTAAAGCAGGGAGAGGAAGGTAATTTAATTTCCTTGGTACAAGACACTGAATTAAACATTATAGTAAGTACAGCTGTAAATAATTCTGCACTTTTGGGGCTTAGAATTGAGTAATAACGATACTAATTTACTCAGTGTTCATTATGTGCTAGGTATTACCTTAAGAATCTTGCGTGTACTAATTCCTTTAATCCTCCTAACAACTTTATGAGGTAGTCACTGTTATTGACCTTTTACAGGTGAGGAAGCAAAGGAACAGAGATGTTGAGTTACTTACACAGATCCCTGAACTAGCAAGTGGCAAAGCTAGTACGCGAACATAGCTTGTCTGGCTCCAAATCCTGCACTCTTAATAAGTACTTTATTCTAAGAAAAGAGCAACACATACAATTGCAAATATGTAGATAACTTCAATGCAAGGAGTGACAAGTATTATGAGAGACTCTTATATGGGAGCTCAGCAGAAGACGCGGGGTGTGGTGTGGCCTTGGTTGAAAATCACTTCCTTAGCCTGCCCTTTCCAGGCTCTCTCTCCAATGTACTATCTGTAGGCATGATCGTTAATGCACAGTCTTCCCTTGAAACAAGGGATTTCTTTTTGATTGAAAGAATACCCATGACCTCCAGATGCCTGCCATGTAGTCTGCAAATAGAAAGAATTGTAAAAAAAGTTGAACACTCATGTTTCTCCTACTGGAAGTCCATCCCTCTTCCTACACAGGAGTGTGCTGCAGAAAGTCTTGCTGGTTGGACCAAAAGTCTTGTCAAAATCAGTTCTGAATCTATGGAAACCTGGAACATGACTGGTTGATACTTCAGTGATGCTGTAGTGGATCTGTATTGCTAAAATTTAGGCAGACTTGCATCATAATGACCCAAAAGTTTAACTTTGACTACAAAGGGCAATGAGGGGATCTTCTATTATAATTTTCAATTATATTGAAATCTTTTACCAATTGCTAGCCTTAAACACTTTATGTGTCTAGAAATGCAGGTAATTTAGTGAAATCTAATCTCACTGGAAAGCTTTGATGCTCCATACCAAATTAAAACTAATTTAACTAAGCCATCGACGCTGCACATTAATATTAAGCAATTACATTAAATGGAAGCACTGTGAATATGTTAATTGCTTTTATTAAAAAACTGATTTCCTTAATTACTTTCTAAGCAAATATTCTTTACTAAGCTATTTAATTCAAACTCAATACATAATGGGGATGTCAACTTATATTAAATACATATTTTTAAAAATGTATTTTGCATTGCAAGTTTAAAAATGTGTATACAAATCCAGAATTGAATATGACTTTAGCAATTATTTTGACTGGAACAATGTTATAAATTTTACTGGATGAAAATAGTATCTCTTATTTTTTATCACTTAATACCTAAGGCTTCTGAGGATGCTCACCTTCCTTCTTCCAAAGAAACAGTCTCTCCCGTTTCATCATCGATGTTGACTGCTGTTCAGATTTCCATCGTTTCAATATTGCTAAGCACCAAGATAGTCCTTCAAGTTCACGGAGAAGGGAGCCTTAGGAGACAGATAGGTTTCATTATCTCCACAGTTTTTCAGTTCTTGTGTGGCTGTAACTTCTGTGAGATGTCTTAATTTTTCTCAAGAGGGGCTGTAGTGGATTCATGAAATATAACCCAAAACCTTGTCCCGAATTCTCTTAGGCTTCAAAGGTAAAGTGTTAATGACTCAAGATGTTTAATATAAAGCTATTTGCTAGGTTTATTGCTGAATGCTGGTTAACACACCTACATGTGAAGGATATACTATACTGTAGAGGCATGGATTTGGAGTCACATGAAAGAAAAGGAGAATAATTACTTTTAATAAATTATGAGGTCCAATATTATACTCCAAAATAGTTTCTTTTTTTCCTCCATAAAGATCAACTCAGAAAAAATACTATGCTTGTAGATTGCATTTATTAAATGTTATTTCTTCATAACTTTTCTTAGCTATTATCTGTGTTTAGTTTTATTTTACACATCTTTATTGAGGTATAATTGACATGCCCTAAATTGCACTAATTTGTTAAATTTTGATTTATACGTACACCCATGAAGATATCTCTACAATCAAGATAATGAACCTCTCCATTACCCCAAAAGTTTCTTCTTGCCTCTGATAATCTCTCACACTGGCCCATCATCTCCCTATTTACATATTGTATAGTATCTATACAGTATAGTATATACTCATTTTGTCTGGCTTCTTTCATTCAGAATAAATATTTTGATATTTATCCATGCTGTAGCATATTGTCAATAGTTCATTGTTCTTATTGTCGAGTGGTATTTCATTGTAAGGATATACCACAGTGTGTTTACCTTTTCATTGATTGATAGATATTTGAGTTGTTTCTAGTTTTTGGCTGTTACAAATAAAGTTGCTATGAACATTCATATAAAAGCTTTTCTGTGGACATGAATTTTGATTTTCCTTGAGTAATCCTAAGCAATGGAACAGCTGGATCATATGGTAGGAATACATCAAACTTTTTAAGAAACTGATAAAATATTTTCCCAAGTGGCAGTGCCATTTTACTTTCCCATTGACAGTGTATGAGAATTCCACTTGCTCCATATCCTCTCCAACACTTGCATTTTTCTTTTAATTTAACCATTTTAATAGGGGTATAATGGCAGATCACTGTGGTTTCAATAGGGATTTTTCTAGTGATCAAAGATATTTAGTATTTTTCTTGCATTTTTTTGTCATTCATATATACTCTCTGGTGAAGTATATGTTCAAAACTTTTGCCCACGATTTCAATTATTTTCTTATTATTGAGAATTGGGGGTTCTTCATATATTCTGGCTACAAATCTTTAATCAGATATGTGATTTTCAAAATTTTTCGTCTGTGGCTTATAGTTTAATTTTCTTAACGGTGTCTTTTGAAGAGCAGGAATTTATAATTTTGATAAAATACAATTTATTAGTACTTTCTCTTACAAATAATCTTTTTGTCATATCTAATGTATTGCTTCCACAACCAAGTTCAAAAAACTATTTCTCTTTTTTTCTGGAATGTTTATAATTATAGATTTTACACTTAGGTATGTGATCTATTTTAAGTTAATTTTTATATATTTCGCAAGTTATGGATCAAAGGTCATTTTTTTGGCATATAATTACTTAATTGTTCCAGCACCATTTATTGAAAAGATTCTTTTCTCCACTAAATTGTCCTTACACTTTGTAAAAAATCAGTTGTCCATATACGTGTGAGTCTATCTCTGGACTATTTTTATTTCATTTATGTGTTTATCTATTTAGATACTGATGTTACACTGCCTTCAATACTATCGTTTTATAATGAATCTTGAAAATCATTAAATGTGGGTCCTCTGGCTTTGTTCTAATTATTCAAAGGCATTTTCAATATTCTAGTTCCTTTATATTTTCAAATAAATTTTAGAATCAGTTTGTCAATTTCTGCAAAAAACCTCTGTCATTTTGATTAGAATTGTGTTAAATCTACAGATTTATCTGGAGAGGTTGACATGTTACCAATGTTGAGTCTTCTGACCTATACAGAAAATTATCTCTCTC
Source organism: Equus quagga (assembly GCF_021613505.1). NCBI lineage: Eukaryota > Metazoa > Chordata > Mammalia > Perissodactyla > Equidae > Equus > Equus quagga. The sequence continues at coordinate 20,976,546 of NC_060288.1, read as the reverse complement.
CATTTCAGTCTTTAATTTCTCTTCCCAATGTTTCATAGTGCACACGTCTTTCACCTATTTTTTCAAGTTTATCCCTAAGTAGTTCATATTTCTGATGTTATTAAAAATGATATTATGAAATTTCAACTTCAGTTGTTCACTACTAGTATATAGAAATACACTTGATTATTGTTTATTGATCTTGTGTTCTGTAATATTATAAAATTCTTTTATTATTTCTGGTAGCTTTTTGGTACATTCCATCATATTTGGATATGACAGTCAATGTCATCTGAGATTGAAATAATTTTAATTATTCCTTTCTTATATGAACGTCTTTTATTCTTCTTGCCTCATTGCACCAGATAGTTTTGGAGAAAAGTGATGAAAGTGGACAGTTTGATCTTGCTCTTGATCTTGGGGCAAGGCATTGTTTTTGACCATCAAGTATGATGTTAGCTGTAGATTTTCTGTAGATGCCCTTTACTGTATTAAGGAAATTTTCTCTCAATCTAGGTTTGTAGAGAGTTTTTATCAGGAGGGAATGTTGGATTTCTCAATGACTTTTTCTGTGACTATATTCATATAATCATATCAACAATGTTAAAATGATGAATTACGTTGATTTTCAGATGTTAGACCAACCTTGCATTCTTTTGATAAAGACCACATTGTCACGATGGATTATCCTTTTTATGTATTGTTAGACTAGATTTCCTACAGTTTTTTCTAGAATTTTGCATCTATGTTCATGAAGGATACTTTTTTTTCTTGTATATCAGTCAGAATTCTCCAGAGAAACAGAACCAATAGGACATGTACATTTATATAGAGAGATTTATGTTTAGGAATTGGCTCATGGGATTATGGAGGCTCGCAAGCTCAAAATCTGGAGGATATGCTGGCAGCCTGGCGATCTGAGGAAGAGCTCCTGTTGCAGTTCAAGTCCACAGGCCATCTGCTGCCTGAATTCTTTCTTGCCTATGGGAAGTCAATCTTTGTTCTATTAATGCCTTCAAGTGATTGAATGAGGCCACTCACATTATGAAAGGCAATCTGCTTTATTCAAAAACCACCAATTTAGAAGTTAATCTTGTCAAGAAATATCCCCTCAGAAACATCCAGAATAATATTTGACCAAATATCTCGGTACTGTGGTCGAGCCACATTGACACATAAAATTAACCATCACATCTTATAATGTCTTTGTTTGACTTTGGTATCACTGTAATGCTGGCCTCAGAGTCTGAGCTGGAAAATACTTCTTTTTCAACTTTCTGGAAGAGTTTGAGTGTACATGATATTATTTCTTCTTTAAATGTTTAGTGAAGTCACTAATGAAGCCATCTGGGCCTGGAGTTTTTTGTGGGATGATTTTTAGCTATACATTTTATCTATTTAATGGATATAGTGATTTTTCTGGTTATCTGTTTCTTCTTTAACGAGTTTTGGTAGTTTGGGACTTCAAAGAATTTTCCCATTTCATCTAAGTTGTCAAATTTATCTCCATAGTGTTGTTTTCAATATTGCATTGTCATTTTTTTAACATTGGGCAAAATTTGTAGTGTTCTCGTCACTTTACTTCCTGATGTTGGCAATTTGTAACTTCTCTCTTTCTCTCATAATTAGCATGGAAATGCAAAATAAAATAATAATAAGGTTATTTAAAAATGTTTTGTTGAATGAGACTGTCAAAAATTTTAAAAGTTAAATTGTATTGGAAAGATTATGGGGAAATAGCATTTTATTTGTTGGAGCATAAATTGATAAATGTCTTCTCAAAAGCAGTATTGTCATATACATCACAGTAAAATTACACATATCTATTGACCTAGTAATTTCACTTCTAGGACTCTATCTGAAGTAGTTGCACATAAATACAAGGTTATGTGTGCAAAGAGAGGAATAACCTAAGGGACTTAGCATTTTACACTGTATACTTGTTTTTTGGTTTTTAATTTTTTTTGGTAAGGAAGATTGTCCCTGAGCTAACATCTGTGCCAATCTTCCTCTATTTTGTATGTGAGATGCTGCCACAGCATGGCTTGCTGAGCACTGTGTAAGTCCACGCCCAAGATCCAAACTCACAAACCCCAGGCCGCCAAAGTGGAGCATGAAAACCTAACCACCACACCACTGGCCCAGTCCCTGCTATAAGCTGCAAAGATTGTGGTCCCTGATGACATCATTGAACAGAGGCCACTCTAATTTTGTGACACGTACCTCCAGAATTTCATGTGAGAAACAGACTTCTCTCTTGTTTTTTGTTTTTCTATCAAACTTAAACTTAATTTTAACTGATAATTCACCAAGCTACATCTTCATGTTGATTGTTCTCTATTATCTGCCTTTGTAACTGTATGTACTTTTGATTTGCAGATTTAGATTTCTTGCATTTTGAGAAATTTTATTGGATTCTGACTTTGTATTTTTTCATTGATTTTTATCTTTGATGATACCTGTTATCTATATGTGGGTATATATTTTCTTGCTTATTTTCCTCTTCTCTTAGAGCTTGCTTTTTTATTTTGCTTTTCTTCTCCCTTCTGTGATTTATTCTTATTATATTTCCAATGCTAAAATACTACCTGACATATTTTTAATTTGTTGAATGAATAAAAGTGAATTAATTAAATAAATTCATCATTTTTCTAACTTGATTTTCAGCTGTGTCTATTCTGCTTTTGATTCTTCAATTGCTTTATGATTTCTATTTTTTCTATCACTTATCTTCTTTTGTAATCTCATATTTCTTGTTCTCTTCTATTTGTTGATGTCTTTATTAAAAAGTCTGGTTTTTATTAGTGTTTTCAATGGTATATTGGAATATTTGTCTAAAATTTTATGTTGTTTCTTGGAGATAACTTTTCTTCTGAAGACTTTTTTCCCACCTTTTTTTGGTAAAATCTGTTTTTGATTGGATTATAAATTTGTGTTTGTTCTCTGACTATTTACTCTTCTTTTCCTTGTTTCAAGCCAGTAGTCAAGCTCTGTTGTATCCTTTTACTTCATAAAAGATTTATGTCTGAGGAACGCAAGCAAAGTTGATTGTGCTTCTCTTTCTATTTTACAAGACTAGGGCTAATTATGGGATTCAGCTCAGGATCCCAGAGGATAATGGGGAGAGAAGATCACTGAGAAACAGTGACAGAGGTCATATTTGACTGAGGCTTCAAAGGAAAGAGACAGTGACTTAGGGAGGGAGCGGGGACCTTTTTCAAAATGATTTTCATCAGTACTTTTTGGATGTGTCAAGAACTCAAGAAGGACATCTTTGACGACTCGGCTGTTAGGAAGGCTACTTCCAAAACATGGGCATTGTCAGTTCCCAAAGATCTATAGAAATGGCAGAACTAGCAGACTTTAAGTAATCACAAAGTCTAAGACAACAAATATCTCAGTCTTAATCTATGTGAACTGATGTCTGAGCATGAGAGGGGTCTCCCTAATGCTCATAACATTGGTCCAAGCAAGAAGTACCAAGAATGAGTTAGAATTTCCCACCAACTTTGCAGTATAGAGAATTTGTGCCAGATTAATTTAAAGAAAACGACGACATGCATTATCTCTTGTACTTCTGTTTCAATAATGAAACTGATATACAATGTATGAATTAATTCCAAATTGTACAGTCACTCTATATTGTTCTTTTTGGAATGGTGGTATAATTTAGGCCTATAATTTGTGCTGGACTCAGGGCAGTGACCTGGAAAGCTGGCACTTTCAAACTGAATATGTTGACTCAGAACATTTTCTTTTCAACTTTGCTAAAGACCTACCTTTCCTCAGCTTTCAGTTTCATCCTTCTTTCAGGCAAGTTGTGAACTAGGCTCACAGTGACCATCAGTTTCGTGCATGCGTGTGTAGTGATAATAGCAATGTTTACTGTGGATTAATTGCCTTTGGTAATCACTTTCATAGCTCCTCACTATTCACCTTCTTTTTTCTTCTCTGTTTCACCTGACAGTTTCTCTGAAACAATTATTTGAACTATAGAAAAATTAAAATGGTATTTGCAAGCACTTTATTGCTGTATCAGCCTTGTACCTTCTCCTTTAACCAAATTTCACTGTCTTTGGTAAATATTCTTTGCCGTTTGGCATTGGAGCCATTTCTCAATTTTATTATAGATAGAAGTTTAGTTCATAGTTTTTGTTCATTTAAATAGGTTTCCAAAGGTTTTAAGAATATGAGTTTTCTCTGCTTTACCAAAGTCTCTATCCTCTGGAGTATATATTTGTGTGTGTGTGTTAACAGTACCAAGGACTCAGGTTTACTTCAAAATAGGTGTTTTTACCACTTCCACCAACACCATTTTTCCTTTCCTGGGGGCAGCCGAAACCCCAGACAAGGGAAGAATTTTAATGCAATTTACAAAATCCTGCCCCCTTCATTTCTCATACTATGATTTTTGTTCTCATATCTGGTTATTTGTTCCAGGCATCCTTTCCTCCTCTTCTGAGTCTGAATAAATATAAGTTGGCAATGCTTAACCAACACTCCTAATTGTTTTTCTACTATGTTTGAGCTCTACCTCACAGATTAGCAAAGTCCTCTCTCATTTCTCTCATTTACAAGGCAATAATTGACTAGTGAATTAGTTTCATTTTTTTTTTCTTTGAGGAAGATTGGCCCTGAGCTAACATCCATTGCCAATCTTCCTCTTTTTGCTTGAGGAAGATTGAACCTGAGCTAACATTGGTGCCAATCTTCCTCTATTTTGTATGTGGGACACCACCACAGCATGGCTTGATGAGTGATGCGTAGGTCTGCACCTGGGATCTAGGCCTGCGAACCCTGGGCTACGGAAGCAGAGCATGAGAACTTAACCATTAGTCCACCAGGCCCACCTCTAGTGAATGAGTTTAATGAGGCTGAGTTACATTTCTACTGCATCTTAATTTTGGTATCTGTAAAACGACAAAGATGAGGGATTTCTGAAAAGGGACCAGCGACCACATCTTGAAGGTGTATGAGCTGTTTATTATCCCTGAGGCTGACATTATTTAATTAATTTCACTAAGATCAAACAGAAAGCTGGGACTTGAACTCAGGTCTCTCTTATTCTAAGCACATTACATTAGATTCTTTATCTAGTATTTTCTTCTGTTATCATGGGATGTCAGGGACTATATCAATTAAGACTTACTTCATGGGTGTAACTGAGTGCAGAATAATAGTGCTACTGCTTTTCAATAATGGGATTAATTTAATACAAGAATGATAGATCCTCCCAATTTGGCCATTTTTTTTAATAGAAATTATAAGAACCTATCTTGCAATAAATTCTGTCCAAAGCTTTGATTAAAGCAAGCATTATAACAAAATAAATTTTATACAAATAAAACTAAGGGCTCAAAAAAGATGACACATGACCAAACTATGTATAAAATTTCTGTTAGTAACTTTAGTGAATATCTCTAAATTTCTAGTCTTTCTAAAAGACTGCTTCCTCAGTTAACATCCAGCTGTTAAATAAAGCCAACCAGATGCAACTTGGAGATTCTTCATGACTATTTCTCCAACAAGTGCTTGAACACAGGGTAAAATCAAGACAAAATTCAGATTCACTTCAATTACTTACCAATTTTTTAATGACAAGTGGTTGGAAAAGTTAAAATACATAGACATTTTTAAGACCTTTGAATAGGTTGCAAATGATGTTGTCAATATTTTATCAAGAGGGAACCATGGTTTTTTGTAGCCGATGAGTTGATCTGGTATTCTAATCATCTCACATGGAGTAGTGAGATACTTCTAATAAACACTTTCCTTGAACTAAATGTAAAGAGTTTAAAAAAAACCTTCTATAGTAGTTGTGACTTTTCTACAAATATGACTTTATTAAACACATTTTTGTAGGGGCTTGTGTCTTCTAGAACCAGAACAAAAAAGCAATCAATCATTTGTTTCAAACCAATCGTCTTGAATATCAGTCTATGGCTTTTAAAGCTCTGCACAGTTAAAGCTGAGATGCATTTCTGTAACTGATGGACTGTCTGCATAGACTAGAACTCATTCAGATGATGCTCCTAAATAAGCTTCCAGTTATAATAGAGGCACATGCAGAAGAGCAGGAATTTCACATTCAATCAGAATACAGGAGGAGAAAATTCTTCCTGCATAATGGAAATGATAACCTTGTAATACTTGAGCACTCACCTTGAGAAAAGCAGAAAGACCCAATCCTATAATATGATGAGCCCGTGAAGCCCAGAATCAGAGAGTAGCTTTAATTTCATGGCATCTGGCAGAAGAGCATCAAATGGTCACTCCAAATTCTAAGTAGCCTGTTAATCATCCTCATTTTATATTTAAATTCATATATTAGGCATCTTTACATGAGTAGACCTTAAATACAGGTAATTTGTAGGCATAATTCTTTACAAAATATTTAAACAAAATTTCTAAAATTATTCAAAGTTTTCTCCTATTGCACAGATTCCATTTCACCTGCAAAATGCATGCCAAGTTGAAAGGTGTGAAATTATTTTTTAAGCTGGTATTATAAATTATATGCCAGAAATATAGGGTCATTTTCCCTAGTCATAGCAACATTCAGGCAGCAAGTTAACTTTTTGAAAGCACATTTTTAGGGGATACATGGAAATCAACTGTCACACAGCAGCAGGACCCAAGCAGCCTAAAAGACTTTTGGATTCCTGATACAGTCAGTAATTTCCATACCGGGTAGAGCAATACAATAGAAGACAGACTGCCCATGGAGTCAGAACCAGAGCTGAATCCTAGCTTTGTTAATTTTTAATTTTTAAAAAATCATGGGTAATATTTAGTGTATTGGAAACTTACATTTTTATCTGCAAAATAAATATAATAAAAGACATCATAAAAGGCCATGATGAGAATGTCCTAAGATAATGTACAATACACAACTGTAGGGTGGGCAAGACTCCCTTCAGCCCTTTACCTCACCCCCAAAGAAGAGAAACACTCATTAGCTTCAATCAGATTTGAGGACACACATTGGATCACATTTGCTCACGAGTAACTCTGTGTTAAAATGCCTGAACATAGGTTATGACTTCTTCCATCTCTGCAATGCAATGACAAAAACCCACTCATTTGATTTTTTTTATCCAATATGGCAGCAGCTTTTGGCTTTGCTAAGATTTGGGCTGGTTTCCACTGTCATGGGCTCAAATGTGCTCATTTTCGTTAGAAAATTAGATCTCCTCCTAGCATGGTGCCTGTGTATATTTGGATTGCTCTGTTTTCGTTAAAAATAATTTAGACCTGAAGAGTTAAGGACATAGGGCTGTGATTAGCCCAGTGTATTAAATTTCTCTGCAATGGAGTCTGCCAACCCAAGCCCGCCTAACAGTAACCTATGTCCCTTAGTCCATTAGGCACTTCCCATTGTTTTTTCCATATAAATATGCCTTGTGGACATTGTGTAAAGAGGTGATTCTGACATTCCTGAACTTTCTGCCTAAATACCATATTATTACATTGAATGAAGTCTCGATTCCTCTGTTAATACCAATATATGTGATGGTGGGTGGCATCATGCATTTGTCATGTTAATTATTACTACTCTTTGTTATTAATATAATCATTTTATCCTTGATTTCCTAGTATGCTGGAGAAAAATATGTTATTCCATTGGCTTTGTGCTAAACTATAGGACATTTGGCTCATCTCAGACCTTTGCCTGCTGCCTGAACATTGAAGTTCCTTTTCCTTCCAGGCCTTCTCATTTCACTTTCCAGCATAATCATAATCTCACATGACATTAATTACCATCTCTTCACTGATTACTTCCAAATTCATCTCTCTATGCTTGATCTCTTTTTGAAATTCAGTTCTATATTTCTCTCTGACTATTGATATATCTACAGGATTTCCCATAGGCATCTTAATATGGCTAAAAACAAATTCATTTTTCTCATGACCTATGTGTATTTATCTTCCTGTTTTAATGATAGTTAATAGCATTATCACTTGCCCAACATTCCATCGCATTCCATCTCATTCCATTCCACTCCATTGCGTTTCATTCCATTCTAGTCCATTCTGTTGTTCTGTTCCATCTTCTTCACTTTCACATCCATCCAGTTGCAAAATTTCAGTCTTTTCTGTCTCAGACCTGTCTCTGAATAGAGCCCCTGCTCTGTTTGATTACCACCGCCCTACTTTCTATCCTCATCAAATGTGATGCTTGCCTCCAGCCTCCCCTATTCTAATTTTTCCTCCATTTTGCTCCTCAGTTATTTTCCTAGAGTAGAAAGCAAAGCTGTTAATTTCTTGCTCAAAATTTCTGATTGCTTCCCATAATCTACTCAATAAAGTCTAAATTATTTATCATCTTATACTTGGTTTATTATTATCTGTTGCCTACCTACTCCTATGGCCTCATCTCTACAATATTTATCTCATTGAACAATGGCTCAGATCATCTCATTCCCAAAGGCTAGTATATTTCCATAGTTTATTCCTTTCCATCTGGACTTTTCCCTTCCTTGTCTGGCAATTTCTATTTATCGTTTAAGACTCAGCTTAATTACCTCCATTGTGAAGCCCTTCCTGATTATTCTCTAGTCACTCAGTGACTCCGTGGCCACTGCCTTTGGGCCTAAATTGCAGCACTGCAGCATTTATCAAGTGTGGGTCTCCATTGATGTTCGTGGTGTTTGCTACACAGCACAAGATAAAGAAATATTTATTTGTTGGTTGACTGGTCAAGTAGCAAAGAATTTTGGCAATTCTCCTCAATATATTTTCCATAGCTAATTTTAAAATCCCGTCTTTCAGCCCCAAATTCCCACCCTCCAGCCCTCATCTCAGCTCCCTAGCTACTCTGCAGATGCAACAATTTATAAGGCAACTTTTTTTACAAGGTTACATAGATCAAAGGTAGATATATTTTAAACACTGAAAACGAAGTTTAATAGCTATTTAAAATGGATAAAAATAATTCAGGAGAATTAATTTTCTTTGGCAGTAGTTCAATATGTCAGATTTTTTAAATCCGTATATCTTTTTCTCAGCTATATTGAGATGTAATTGACACAGAACGTTATGTAAGTTATGTGTAGAACACAGTGACTTGACAAATGTATCTATTGTAAAATGATTACCAAAGTAAGGTTACTTAACACCTCCATCATCTCACATAAATACCATTTTGTTTCTTGTGGTAAAAATTTGGTAGGCTTTACTCTCTTAGAAACTTTCAAGAGTATAATACAATACTGTTAACTATAGTCACCATGCTGTACATTAAATTTACAGAATTTATTATCTTATAACTGGAAGTTCGTACCCTTTGCCCGATATCTCCCCATTTCCCCCAGCCTCCAGCCCCTGGGAACCTCCATTCTATGCTCTTTTTCTATGCATTTGGATTTTTTAGATTCCACATATAAGTGAGATCATATAGTATTTGTCTTTCTCTGTCTGACTTATTTCACTGAGCATAATGCCTTCAGGGTCCTCCTAGGTTGTTGTGAATGGCAGGATTTCCTTCTTTTTTATGGTTGAATAATATATATTATTAATAAGTAAATAAATATATACATACCACATCTTCTTTATCCATTCATCAATCGATGGTCACTTAGGTTGTTTCCATGTCTTAGTCCATGTTCCTTTCTCCCTCTCTTGCTGCCTTCCTTTGTGAATTGCTGATTTTCCTTAGTGGTAAACTTTGGTTCCCTTTATCTTTTTTTTTTTTTTTTTTTTGCTGAGGAAGATTGGCCCTGAGCTAACATCTGTTGCCAATCTTCCTCTATTTTATATGTGGGTCACTACCACAGCATGGCTGATGAATGGTGTAGGTCCACGCCCAAGATCTGAACCCACAAAACCAGCCTGCTGAAGTGGAGCATGCCAAACTTAACCACTAGGCCACAGGGCTGGCTGCTATCTTTTGTTTATCTACAGTAGGTTTTTGCTTTGTGGTTGTTATGAGACTTACATAACACATCTTATAGATATAACTGTCCAATTTATGCTTATAAAAACTTAACTTCAGTTGCAGACAAACCTCTACCCTTTTATTATCCCTGTCTATGTTTTTTTTGTCATTTACAACAAAAACTTTATGAGGTAAGATGCACATGTAACATTATTTTTATTTTTTATTGAGTATAGCTGACTTACATTATGTTAGTTTCAGTTGTCTAGTACAATGATTTGATGTTTGTTATTTATTGTGAAATTATCACTGTACTAGTTAACATCCATCACCATACATAGTTACAAATTTTTTCTTGTGATGAGAACTTTTAAGATTTACCCTCTTAGTAACTTTCAAATATGAAATATAGTATTATTAACTATAGTTACCATGCTGTACACCACATTCCCAGGACTTATTTTATAACTGGAAGTTTGTGCCTTTGGAGCCCCTTCTCCCATTTTGCCCACCCACCAATCTGTTCTCTGTATCTATGAGCTTTTCTTTTTAGATTCTACATGTAAATAAGATTATACAGTGTTTATATTTCTCTGTCTGACTTATTCCACTTAGCATCCTACTCCTTTTTATGTTTTTGATGTAACGCCTTACCTCTTTTTACATTGTGCATTCATTAACAAATTATTGTAGCTATAGTTATTTTTAATGTTTTTGTCCTTTAAACATTTCACTAGAGATAAGTGGTTAACCAGTACCACATTATAGCGTTAGTATATTCTGAATTTGACGATAAACTTACCTTTACCTGTATTTTGTACTTTCTCACATGTTTCCATGTTACTAATTAGCATCCTTTTATTTCAGTTTGAAGAGCTTCTTTCAGCCTCTCTTGCAAGGCAGTTCTAGTGGTGATGAACTCCCTCAGCTTTTGTTTGTTTGGGAAAGTCTTTATCTCTCCATTTCTGAAGGACCGTTTTGCTGAATAGAATTTTCTTGTTTGGATTTTTTTTTTTCTTTCAGTATTTTGAAATCTTTATTGGGTAAACTGCAGATCTCCCTGGCTTTGAGGTCATTTACTGGAAAATTATTGTTTTCCTTTGATGGTCTTCTGTTTCCTTGATTTTTCATGTTTCTTGAAGTTTTACATTGCTGGCTTCACGTTTATAGTAGCAGTCATCTCCTCTAGTCTCTTTTTAATTAATTAATTTTTTTGATGAGGAAGATTGGCCCTGAGCTAACATCTGTGCCAATCTTCCTCTAGTCTGTTTGTGGGATGTCGCCGCAGCATGGCTTGATGAGCAGTGTGTTGGTCTGCCCCCAGGATCGAACAGCCAACCCGCCATCCAGCACAGTGACCTTAACCAATATACAACTGGCTGGCACCTCCTGCAGTCTTCACTGACTGACTTCAGGAGAGAAACACCTTCCATCAACCCTGCTAAGGATTCTGAGGTTTTCTCAACCCTCTTATGGATAGGGCTGCTTCATACTACTTGCTCCCTCTTGGGGCAGAATTAAGTTTGTATGCCTTCTCTCGATCCTGTAGAGCCTGGCCACGTGCTCACAACCTCCCTTTTGCTTTCCCAAGGGTTGTCTATCCCGGACCCACAGATTCAGGCCAGATTTCTGTGCATGCTCATAGCATCTCCAAAAGCTTGCTCTTGCCACCATTGGGAGCACACACAGGGAGTCAGCCACTGGTTGGAGGGGTATATGGGGAGGCATGTGAGGACCCCCATGGGCCAGCTGAGGGGATCTGCAATCGAGTGGTCTAAAGTGGCTCGTGGACAGGCACCTGATGGAGTCCCTGACATGATTAGTAGGATCCACATCCTCAAGATAGTTCCCTTCTGAGCCCTGGTGCCAGTTGTCCCAGCTGCTCGCTGCCCCCTAGCTGTGCAGCTCACCACTCAGTACTCTGGAGGAAGTGAGTGAGAAATGGGCTTCTCTGACGGCATCCTGCACAGCTGGGGAAGCTGGATATTGACTCACCTGCTCTCACTTTTCCTCCCGGAAAAATCATGGGCTGAGGACTCTCTCGGGACTCAGCTGTGGCGCGATGGGGTCGAGAAGATGCCATAAAGTGAAACTGTTGCTCTTACCACGTGGATTCCTCCCCTGACCCACTGGTGTGCTGGAACTTCTCCGCTGGACTCCTGGACATCCACAAAAGCTCTCTGGTGTGTGGGTGCTTGTCTAATTCAGTGTTCTCCCAGGTTTCTTGAACTCAGGCTGAGGGGCTGGAGGCAGTTCATTGACCACTTCAGAGTCCACAGCTGGGACCATGTTACCGAAGGCGGGTGGGTGAGACTCCTCCTGGGTCCTTTGGCGCGTGGTACTGATGACAGAATCAAAGCCAAATGGGGCTGTGGCTGAGTCCTCAGGGTCATGGAGTTGTTTCCAGATCGATAGTCCTGATGGCGGTCCTCAGTCAGCTGCCTGGGTGCAGGCCTGCCTTCCGCAAATGGCTCTGCTCATCTTGGACTGCACCAGGGTTTCACAGTCTCCTACATGGATCCCACAGCTCCCACAAAGGCACTTTGTCCATGGATGGATGCCAAATTGTTGTTGAGGGGGGACATCTTTTTGAGTCATCTTGTTGTCGTCACTTTCCCAATATATCATTTTTATGTGCTGTGTTTGTGAAATGATGCTTTAATAAGTACTGCTGTTATATTTATGGGAAGCCATGTAATCAATTAATGCCCCTATAAAACAGTAGGGTGTAAATATAAGGCAAGGAAACCTCAAAATCAGAGACTTTTAAGCTCATTTCCATAATTGAGTTCATGTTTGATGTTTTACTGTAAAATTTTGCTGAGTAACATTTAATAGGTTTAAAATTGGAAGCCATAAGTTTATTGTGGTGTAAACTGATGTCCTTAGTAGAATTTTCTCCAAAACTCTTCAATAACATATTGAAAAGGATAGAAAGTGCTCAATGACTTTTTTTTTGGCCAGGAAGATTGGCCCTGAGCTAACATTTGTTACCAATCTTCCTCCTTTTGCTTGAGGAAGATTGTCCCTGAGCTAACATCTGTGGTAATCTTCCTCTATTTTGTATGTAGGATACCACAGCATGGCTTGATGACTGGTGTGTAGGTCTGTGCCAGGAATCCAAACCACAAACCCTGGGCTGGCCAAGTGGAGTGTGTGAACTTAACCCCTAGGCCACTGGGCCAGCCCCTGACTATTTTTAATATGTATGTATATGAATAAAAAAATAAATGGAGGGATGGATTCCTAGGATCTATCCTTGGAGGTAAAAGACTAAAGGCAACTAAGTTGCATTATCTTTTTTTGGCAAAGGCTATCTAAACAACTGGTGTATTGTCAGGAAGTGACTTAAGCTATGTTCATGCCGTACCAAGCATCTGTTTTACAAATAACGAGAACATTTTGTTCAGATGGCTAAGTGGTATCTTCAGTTGAGAACTGACCAATCTCAGGTGAAATACTTCTAATTAATCTAACTGATTAATTAAATCTATGCCTGAGAGATATTTTTCAACCAAAGCCTCCTAATTGCTTATCAATGGGTGCAATTCACATTCTGCTTTATCTGTGAGCTTCTTCTTGAGCTCCTTAACGATAGCCAAAGAGCAGGGAAAAAATATTTTAGAAACACCTGCCTCATATTGAATGGACTTTAGTCAATGGTAAAATAGCATTTGATAACATAGAACGCAGATCATCTTGTTCTTTTTCTGGAATAGAACATAGTGCATCATTCACGTGTAATTAACAGACTCCTTGATCATTCCAGCTGTCCCGGGGCTCTCTTGTGTATGTGTGCCTCCTTCTCTTGCTCTTCCTCTCATGCACTCTCCTTCACACCCTCGAAAAATCTCCTCCCTTTCCATGTTCTCTTCCTATACTTTTCAAACCAACAATTTATATTTTTGGAATTAAAAATGACAAACAATAGATAGATAACATATCATGTCAGAACTATTGCATTCAAACACACCACTTACTAAAGTTCTCTTTGCAACTAGAAATCAAGGTGATTATAAATATGAATATATCATTGAATATAACATTTGATATATCATATAGCACTTGATATATCATTATAAGAAATAATTCCATTGCTTAAAAATAGCCCAACAGAGACTTTGGCTGTTTGAAGGTAACATAGCTGATGGTTCCACCAGTATCCAGTTTGTGAATCAAAGCTTCCCAGGGCCTCGATCCTTGGAGCAGTGGAGAGTGAGGTATGGACTGGTTTCTTATCTAACTGGCTTATTAGAATTGTCAGCGATCTAAATGCAGTGCTTTTTATTAAAGTTGACATTTAACTTCTCAGGCTATTTAGCCTGCCATAATTAGAATCACTCTGTTTGCTTTAATTAATCGGTGAAAAAATCATCTAGGCTTGTTCTTAAGACATATATTTGAGAAGGATATACTAGCATAACTGAGTGCGCAGCGCTGCATGAGGAGTTGTGGGAGATACTAAAGAAATGGTTTCTATGTCTTGATGGAGATTATCATCTAGTTAGGAAGAAAAGATATACACCTGGAAAATTTACAAATAAAATCTAAAATACATATTCACTCCTGGTTTACATTTCAGGAGTCACATGTCCAGTCCTGAACGCTAAACTATGATCTAGGCCCAAACGTCCTGCTGACTACAGAATATTACTTCCATGCTATATTAACATTCCATGATCGGCATGCCAAACTGAGTAAATGACCTCCCACTGTCCTTGAAAACGCCCTTAAAAACTTCCTTTTCCATCAATAAAAGCAATTTTTCAGATGATTAGACAGTTGAGTTTACTTTAACTCTTGTTTTCGTCTCTTGTCAGCAAGCCTGACATTTCTTACTCTGAAAAAAACTGCTCTGTCTTGTCACTTTGTGACCTCAGCTGTCTCTCTTGCGTTGACTACACCCAGATCCGTACCTACAGAGCTCAGTCACAAGTTTGGATTGAGTTAATATATGTCAGGCATTCCGTACATGCTTGGCACATGCTAAGTGCCACAAAGCTTTTGGCTATTATTATTGTTATCACCATTACCATTACCTCTACCATCATTATTGTTATATCTCCAGTTGGTTGTCTTAAGCAAGGCAAATACACATAATCAAATCTTTTCATCTTCTTGTGTTTTTTTTTTTAATGTAGCTTAGTAGCTTTAACCCTAAAACTTACCGGTCTTCTTTCCCTTATTCTCTATATTGAATCATTATTAATTGTTTACCACCCTCTGTTGAATCTCTTGCATCCATTTTCTCCTCTCCTTGTGTACCATATTTATCTTGGTTTAGATACTCATTTCACTTCCCTTGGATTCTGTTGTAGACACTCAATATTTCTCTTTGACCTATAATTCATCTTACGTATGGTAACCTGATTATTTTTTAAAGCATAGTTCCATTTATGTTACTCATCTTCTCAAAATACTTTCAACGGTTCCCTATCACCTGTTGAATAAAGTTCACAATCCTTAACCTGACATTGAAGTCCTTCCTATTTTGCTTCCAGGTGATGTTTCTGGCCTTATCATCTACTGTTCCTTCCTGTAGTGCAACTCATCTGAATGGTATTTAACGCTCATTCATTCAACAAGTATGTAGTGAAAACTTCCTATAGAGCAGGTTTCATTGTCAGTGTCCTAACACAGGATGAATAACACAGACTTGATCTCTGCTCTGTGACACACATCACTTTGCTCACCCCTGTCTCTACTTCCACCTCTGAGAGATTTTGGTTCTCATTTATCCACATATTATTTATCTGATGTGAAACAGATGTCTTCTTATGTGTAAAGCCTTCTGGTCATTCTGACTGAAAGCTGTCTTTTTCTTCTTAACGTCTGCTCTATTTATTATAGCTTTTTCACTGCACTCAGCATTTTCACTCTTGGTCTTAGGGAATATATGAAGATTCCCCAAACCCTGGACGAGCAATGTTGAAGCTTCGAATAGTCTTTCTAAACATGAAGGCTCTTTTCTTCAATCACATGTGCCTTCCACAACTTGCCAACTCCCATATGGAACCAGCTACGACTGAGTCTACTGTCACAAAAATTTATTGTTGTAAGAGTAAGTGTAGAAATGCTCTTAAACTGGAAGCAGCAATACACACAGGCTAGTATAAGTGGATATTCTATACTATCATAGTTTTTCTATGAGTTTTGAATTTCTTTCTCACTTTTATATTTCTTCAAACATGAGACTGCAAAAGGGCTGTAAAGAGGCGAGGATCAGCAATTGCCAAAAATTTTAAGCCAAGAAAAGTATATTGTTTGAAATATCCATATAATGGAAGGAAAAGTGGTATTTTAGCTTGAATTATCTGTGTAACAGATTCTGCTGTCCAGTTCGTGGAATATGTGTCGACACAGCTTATGTTGCAAGCTTATCTTCACCACTCATCCTTTTTTAAAAGAAGTTCAGCATTACAAATATACTTTTTCTTTATTTCTTCTCAGATCATGTTACCACATAGTTACCAATTTGCTGAAGAAGTAGTTTCCAAAGAATCCTGACTTGCAGAGCACACATTTCCTTAGTTCAAGGTTGTACACATTCTGAAGTAAAAATAAAATCCTTTTCAGTGGTTGAACTCAGTGGGGCTGAGTTTACTGTTCGGAGAATATTTTAACAGCCATTTCTTGATGAACATAAACCACCTCTTTCTTATTGTTTTTATATAATTTGGCGAGGAAGACAGAAGCTTATTCCTCAGCTTCGTCTACTGTTCAAAGTGACTTAAACAAAAACAATTCAAAGAAGCCGTAGGGTGCTGCTGTTGAAAAGTTCCGTCTGTAAATGTTGTTATTTTTAAAATTATGTATATAGAATTCATTGGAATGAGGTATTACAGCAATATTTTCTTGTTAAAATTTATCAGTAATGAGTCAATTATAATGGCCAGTTATGATTTAAAATGGATCACTGATTCCTTTTTCAACATATGCTATTTGTCAAGGGTAGCAGCGTATCTGTGGTACTTAAGCACACAGTCTCTGAAGACAGACAATGGATTGAATCCAGTCTCTGAGGTTTCCTACTTGTGGCCTTGGGTGCTTCTTTGAGTTCTCCTTTTTCTAAGCCTTGACTTCCTCCATAGTAAAATAGGGATAATAATTCCACTTATCTTAGAGTCAGTACTCTGTAAGTTTCATCTCTTATTATTTATTGTTAGGAAGACATTAGCTATACGGAAGGAAATGATAATATCTTTCAACATTCTTTGTGACCTTTATCTATGTCTGCTGATTTAATGCATTGCTCTGCACCAAAACATATAACGTATTTTTACCTTACTAATCTGAGCACACACTTAAATATACAACCAGTGCTTATTCTCCCAGGTAATCAGTGGACAGTAATGATTATCCAACAATGAGACAATATGATTAATTATCTGACATGAGATTTGACTTGGAACGCCAGTAGCATTTTTTAATGTATTGTTTAATACACTTTATTTTCTAGAGCAGTTTTAAATTCACAGAAAAATTGAGTAGAAAGTACAGAGTTCCTATAAACCCCTCCCACACATAGCTTTACCACAAATAGCATTTTTATTGAAAGTTTAATTATAGGCTGAGCGTTGCTTGTTTTTATGTAATCCATCATCTATTTCTTGTTTTTTAAATTTTCTACCATTAATAGATGTTATTAGATAAAAACACAAAAAATAATTATAGTATTGAATTTGAGGAATAGATTCAGGGGTCTGAGTACTTCAGAGCAGTAGGAGATATTCATCAAATCTAAAGAAAATCTAGATCATTAAAAAAAGTAGTTTTTAATTTCTGTATATATTGATGATACTCTATCTATGTGTCTGTGAACATAACTGAAAATTTTGCATCAGATGATATAATATCTTTTTCTATAATCTTTGAGTTCTGGGATAAGTTAGAATATAAAATGTGACTGATTATAAAACAACTTTAATTTTTCATGGAAAAAGTGAATCAGCAACTCTTGTAGAACTCATTTGAATGAAGGGGAACTACGCTACAAATGAGAAAAGAAAAACACTGACTGGCTATACAAACATATTTATATATTAACACACACAACATTCTCAATTAATCAAGGCATCTCTTCTGTCCCGCTGGGCATTCCTCCCAGGACAAGCTCTTGTCTCTTAGACCATCAGTGATTTCTACAGATTTCATGAGATGGAAAGGTCTAAAACTTAAACCCAGCCCCTCCCTTTCACTTCTAAAAGCACAGCTCAACTTCCAGTTCTTTGCTCTGTAACAAATGCCATGCACTCTTTTTTCCCTTGGGGTCATATTTCTCTTGACCGGTAGGGCCAACTCTTCCTGTCTACCTCCTGCCTTAACTTCTATCTAACAACTTGAGACTCTTGGCAGCATTAGTCTTAGTGCCAGTGTTTTGGAACATTAGCACCCAATCCCTCGTGAAATTTGGCCTGAATCAGTCAGTGGATAAGAAGATGGATTTCACATTTAGAACCAGCACAACCATTGGTTACAAATATTTTCCAGAGTGAGGCTATTTCAAAAGAATGTTTGAGAATTCTCAAGTAGAATTCTTTAATTGTTTTCTTTCCCTTTTATGGCTTTTGGCAGGGAGAATACATTTTTTTTTTAAAAAAAGTATGTATATGTATACATAACTTTCTAATTTTATTGTTTTGAGTTCCTTGAGTGTGACCTGTATGACTCTAGCTTTTGTGCATTAATTGTGACTTCTCTTGTGGGGCTAATATATGGTTATCTGTCTGTGTGTGTCTGTGTGTGTCTGTATGCATAACATTGTTCCAGAAAAGAGAAAAAACAATTTATTTTCACATAGAACATTCTTGTGTATATGTGTGCAGGGGCACACACATGTAATTTATAATTGTGTGGTCATTATGGTGAACAAGCAGGACTTTAGAGTGAAGCCAGAAGCAAATTTATTCTTTCCTCCCACTCCATTATTTCTTTAAATCTCTTCTATCAGCCATTTTTCTTTTGTCCCTTGGATTTTCATTCACATGACTTTTCTGATTATTCACAGATACCAAAAAATTCCCTAGTCACTTTGAGATAAAAAGTCTCATTTCAGTAACTATGGGATCCAGCCAAGTGTAAAAATCATTGCTGCAAATTCTTCCCAAATGGAAGCTTCTCTCTTCTTCCAGTTTGCTCTGCTTCAGACCTGAAGCCCGTAGTAGGATGAGAAGGGCATATCCTTTCCTTAATTTTCCCCATGGGCCCTTTGACCCTCTTATCACTCACAAAGACGAGTAGGAAGGAATGGGGAGGAGAAAAGAGAGGTAAGAAGCAGGCCATGTCCTACTGTTTGACATTTACATGACCGAGTGCGAGATTATTCCAGCTGTGCACAGTTTAAAGCTCTCTCCAGTGGTTATTTTCATGGATTTCATGCATATTTCCCTGCTTGGCCCTCTGACCTCAGCTCCTTCAACTCAGACCTTGCCTCTCATTCTGCTGGCTGCTTATGGCTGCACTGTAGCATCTTCAACAGAAGGTTCATCTCCTGCTTCTTTCCTCCGAAAATGTCTCACTTTTGCAGAATCACTTTTGGGCAGAATTTCTCATAACTGGACAAGCTAGTGTATCTGCACAGGTTGCACATCTCGGTGCTGGAGGATAGACAACTTTAACTGAGCTCATGAAGAGTGTGGATTCTCCGTAAGCTTTCCTTCCAGAGGTCACTGTAGTTAGTCTCTTGTTTGTAGACTGTTATTTAAGCATAGGGCATCAGTTCTCAGTGTCGCCTAAGCTTTGGGGAACATATATCACACACTCTCCAACAGTTCTTATTGAAGCTCCTTTAAAAAGCTAAGGATGGGGGCCGGCCCCGTGCAGCAAAGGTTAAATGCACATGTTCCGCTTTGGTGGCCCGGGTTCGCCAGTTCGGATCCCGGGTGCGGACATGGCACTGCTTGGCGCACCACGCTGTGGTAGGTGTCCCACATATAAAGTAGAGGAAGATGGGCACGGATGTTAGCTGAGGGCCAGTCTTCCTCAGCAAAAAGAGGAGGATTGGCAGCAGTTAGCTCAGGGGTAATCTTCCTCAAAAAAAAAAAAAAAAAAATTAAAAAAAAAGCTAAGGGTGAGATGAAAGCAATCCTGACAATTTTTTTTGAAGAAATATTATGATTTCCAACTCATAGCCTTTCAACTTTAATGTGTTTTCAAATTTGAGAGCTGTAAAGCAGATTGCCATCAAGGTGATCTTCTGCAAGCCCTCTATGGGCAGTCCAGCATCTTACTTTGGATTGTGGGGAATAATTCACTCTTATCTTGGAGCTTCAGTGGAAATTGAGATAGAAAGTTTCCCATTTAAATATTCTGTTGTAATAGTGTCATTCACTTCTTTTACTCTCTTATTTGTTTTTTCTACTCCATCTGTTAATTTCTAAAAGAGTCTTTGACTTTGCCCATAATTTTGTCGTTTTTTTATTATTTCTATTAGTTGTGCTATAATATATATTTGGAAGTCATATTGTTGAGTACATATGAGTTTATGATCATCACATGTACTTGGCATAACTTTAACATTTTAAAAATCACTATGAAACGTTCCTCTTTTGACACTTTAAGTTTTCTCCTCTTAAATATTTTTTCTAGCTTTGTTGAGGTATGATTGATAAATAAAAAATTATGAATATTTAGGGTATACAATGTGGTGTTTTGACATAAGTATAGCTTAGATAATGATTATCACAATCAAGATAATTAACATATCCACCATCTCACATAGTTATCATTTGTGTGTGTGTTTGTGTGTGTGCATGATGAGAACACAAGATTACTCTCAGCGAATTTCAAGTGTATGATAGATTATTATTAACTATAGTTACCATGGTGTACATTAGATCTCTAGAACTTATTAATCTTATAACTGAAAAGTTTTACCCTTTGGCCAACCTCTCCCCATTTCCCCACTCCCCAGCCACTGTCAACCACCATTCTACTCATTGTTTTTCTATGTCCATCTTTTTTGCTTCTACATATAAGTGTATCGTGTAATATTTGTCTTTGTTGTGTCTGGCTTATTTAACTTAGCATAATGTCTTCCAAATATCTATACACTGTTGTAAATGGCAGGATTTCCTTCTTTTTTAAGGTTGGATAATATTTATGTATAAATTTCTTTATCCATTCATCAATTGATGGATACTTAGGTTGTTTCCATATCTTGCAGTTTTCCCAACACCTATTATTGATGAAGCTTGCCTTTTCCTTTGTATTTTTGGTACCCTTGTCCAAGATTAGTTGACTGTAGATGTGTGGATTTATTTCTGGGTCCTCCATTCTATTCCATTGGTGCATGAATCTATTTTTATGCCAGTATCATACTCTTTTGATTAGTCCTAGCTTTGTAATTTAGTGTGAGATCAGGAAGTGTTATTTCTCTAGCTTTGATCTTTATATCTTACACATAGACTATTCTTTTGTATTTGCTTAGTACCTTATCATCAACTTGAAAGCAATAAAGGCAGCCACAAAGAAATACAGTGGAAAAACACTTCTCCAACTACTGCTTTGTCAATTCCAAGTAAGAATGTTGTGTTCTCTTCCTCTTTCAGCTATGCTTATTTTATCCTATTAAAGGAAGAAAGTTAATTTGTATCAAAGGAAATATTAAAAAAGTTAGAGGAAGACTTACCAAAATTATGTGATTTCAAAAAGGAACCATCATCCTTTTAGGTAAAGGTTTCCAATCCTTCTTTCCTTTCCTGGAACGTGTCACTGAATCATAGAGTGGTACATCTGAAAGATGTCACAACACCCCAATGGTACAAATGCACCTCTCTCTAGTTTTTTCCTCATAACATTAAGTGCCCTCAAGAACAAAATGGAGTCAGAAAAAAATAGAAAGATAGCAACATGAGAAAAGGATATACTTTTCTTGCTTTATATAAATATGGTAATATTATTATTGTGGCACTTTAATGAGACTGCATGTTAAGTAAAGAAAGTTTTAACTTTCGTGCTAGGATATTTTGTTGTGATAGCCCATAAAAATAAAAATATTGTTTTCTTGCTTTTGCATAGTTATTCCCACTACTATTGATATTATATGTACTTGTATTTTCTTTCTACCATTGTCATCAAAAATGGTAATCATATAACCTCCATATAACAATTTCTGTACATAATCACATGCTACAACTTTGTTAGTTGTTTTAGTAAATGTCTCATCTTTTTAATTAAACCCCAAGTTCTGTGAAGCAGAAACCCTGCCTTGTGTGATGCTTGCTTTGTAAAAATTTGGAGGAGGGACCAGCCCTGTGGCCAAGTGGTTAGATTCATGCATTCCACTTCGGCAGCCCAGGGTTCGCAGGTTTGTATCCTGGGTGTGGATCTACATACCACTTATCAAGCCATGCTGCTATGGCATCCCACATAGAAGAACTAGAATGACTTACAACTAGGATATACAGCTTTGTACTGGGGCTTTGGGGAGAAAAAAGCAAAACAAAGAGGAAGATTGACAACAGATGTTAACTCCAGGGCCAATCTTCCTCACCCAAAAAAAGCATACATTTAACAAAAATTTGGAAGAAAACAGTTGAGTGCATCATTCTTTCATAAAAGTATTATGGGAAAAAATATTATAATTCAATTAAAACAATATTAACTTAGAGTTACTACAGTGGAACTCAACCTTCAAATAGTGCTACTTGGTGAACTTGAGTTAGCTCTGAGTTTATGCAAAGAACCTCCTTCTCTAGATCTTAGTTTACTCATTTTAAAATGGGATGATTTGGTCAGATTATCTGTAAAGTTTCCTCGTTTTTAAAATTATATTACTTTTCAAAAATAAAGTCTACTTCAGAAGAAAAAGAATTCGAATTTACTCAAATACAAAAAAAGGGGCCAAGTTAAAGCATCACTTCAAGTCTTATTCATAAAAAGCTCTAATAAATCTATCTTTGTTTTGATATTTGAGTGCGTTTTCCATATGTTTGAATTTGCTGTGTACATATTAGATCATAAAATGATTCATCCCTTGGAAAATTCAGTGCCTTAGGGTATTTTCTTGGTAATGTGCCTATTAAAATTTGACTCAATAATATATGTCAAGGAAACTCTTTCATAATATGATTTTTAAATTTTAAATAATTAATGTTGGACGAACGCAACAAAAAGCACTTAGAAATAAATCACATTTTGACCACTTTTAAGAAATACTCTTAAATCAACTTCAGACATGAGTCCTTATAGCTTAGCTTCCAAAATAATAAGCACTTTATCAAATCTTTATCTTCATAATAAGTACTCTTCTAAGAATTATTGGTCTCTAACAACATTTTCAAAGAGCTAACAGACAGGCTATTAAAATGCAACCTCTGGCAAATGTACTCAGAATATAAAACCAACACAAATTATCACAGTTCATTTGCATCCATTTGCACAATGCATTTATTTTATTTTACAAATAACTGATAGACAGATTAGCGGAAATAATACCCAACCTCTCATGATTTGAAGAAAAGGGAAGCATAACTTCAATCTGAGAGGGAAATATTTCCCAAAGAGTGTTAATATCTAACATTTTGTGCTATCAAAAGACCTATAATTTTATTTAACATTCTTATTTGTCATTTATTTGGAGTTTATTCAAGGATTCTTTGAAAAAAACCTGCTTGCATATTTGGACCTTTAAATATATTTAAGTTATGTTTGAAGTGATATTTGTGGAAAATACCTCCTGTTTTAGACAGATTTCAGGTCAGGGAAGGTCTTCCTAGGGGAAGACCTGTGAACAGGAGCTCAAACAAACTGACGGATTATCCATGTGGACATCCACTGGGAGAAGAGCATTCTTGACCTCTGCATGGAAAAAAGGTGTGAAAAGACTCTGAAGTGGGTCTATTTCAGGTAAATTCAAGTAACAGCAAAGAGAACAATGAAGCAGGGGCAGAGGAACAAAGGAGAAATTTGGAGAAGTAGCCAGAGGCTATATTTTTAAAGTTTTAGGGTCATGGTTAGATTTGGTTTTAAGAGCAATGAGAGGCCACTGGTGAGCTTTAAGCAAAAGAGCGACATAGTGCTTTAAAAAGCCCCTCTTTGCTGCTGTAGGGGATCAAGGGTAAGAGCAGGGAGAAATATTAGGGTCAAGCACCCGTGAAACATATTTGTGTCAGTTCAGGTCTTCTGAGAAGCAAATGCCAAGAGGGATTAGATGTTGCAAGATATATCTAAATAACTGTGAAAAACTAAAGGAGAGGGAGTGGATGTAGGCAGGGAGAGCCTTCAGACAGCAATGCATGCTAATGTGATATCTATGAAAGGAGATCGAAGATCTGATGGCCTCAGACTATGGCATGGGTCTGAGACGGTATTGGCTGGACCAATGGGAATTCCCCAGTAAAAGTTGCCCTTTAGAGGAATCTTATGTCAGGCAGGAACAACCCTGTTCTAGTCCCCCCTCTCCTGCTCCTGAGCCAGTCATTGGGAGTGCCTGGGCGAAGAGTGGTCCTGTAGATAGAAAAGTGTGGCAGCTGGAGGCTGTCATCACTATGCTCCTTGAAAGGAGATCTGATTGATCATCTTCTTGGCCAGCGCAATGTGGGTGTTTTGGACTAGAGTGGTAGTAGCAGAGGTAGTAAGATCAGGTTAGAGCTCTAATATATTTTGAGAAGAGAAACAACAATATGCTCTAAAGGATAGAATGTGAGGTGTGAGAAATTTTTGGCCTGAGATCCTGGATGAATGGTTATGACAATTCCTGAAATGGAAAAGATTTGAAAGGAATGGATTGCAAAGACAGGGTAGGAGTGGAGGGGTGAGGGAAGCAAACTGTCTTGAATATGTTAAACCCAAGATGATTATTAAGCACCTAAGTGGATATTTTACAAGAGGCAATTGGATACATCTTGTTGGGCGAATGTTGGGCTGTGGGTATTAATTTAGGAGCCATGGGTGGATAGATGGCTTATATAACAGAAAAGCTAACTAGGAGATGAGTAGAGTTGGAGAAGAAAAGAGAGTAATTCATGAGCCCTAGGTACTTTACAACATCTAGAAACTGGAATAAGAAAAAGGATTTAGCAATATAGTACAAGTAACCAGACTGGAGGAATAAGTAGTATGTATAAAAACTGAGAATCTGACTCAGAAATCAAGCCATGCAAATGAAAAGGAGGGGACAAATTTAGCAAGTAAAGAAAGGACTTCAAGAAGGAGGAATCATCAACTATTCAAATACTGTTCAAATACTGATGAGAGGTTAAAAGGATGAAACCTCAAATGAATCATTGGATGTGGCAGCGTAGAGGTCAGTGGTGACATTGACAAAAGTGGTTTCAGTGGACTGTTGTATGAAAGCCTCGTTGGTGAGAATGTCAGAGAGATTGAGAAGAAGGAAGTGGAGACAGTGAGCACTGAAACTGTTTTGAAGAAATCTTCTATAACAGGAAACAAGAAATGGGAATTGTGATTGTCCTGCCCATGGAGAGGTTTTTGTTTTAGGATGAGTGATACTTCAGCATATTTCGATGCTTATAGAAATGATCTACCAGAGGGAGCAAAATTTATGATCCAGGAGAAAAAGGGGAAAACTCCCTGAGCAAATTCTTGATTAGATGAAAGGGGATGGGATCTAGAACATAAGTGAGAGAGTTTGGCTTTAGACACAACCAAAGGAGTTCATCTATTTTAAGCAGAGTGTACAGGTCAGAGGCAGTGAAATTTGGCTTATTTGGTAGTGGCAATTTGTTGAAGCTTTTTCTGATTATTTTTGAATTTCTCAGTGACATAAGGAGCAAGGTCATTGTTAGGGAAAGAGCTGTGGAGTAGGTGTGCTGGAGGTTTGAGGAGAGAAGATATGGAAGTCATTTAGGAGGGAGAGACAGCAAATTGAATAAATAAATGTGATAATATTGGAGAGCAGTCCTGAGTGCCCACTTGAAGTTTATTTCCTCACATTTAATGTGAGACCAGTCAGCACATTTAGTGTTTTCTCTACTCATTTCCAATTCATTGGGTGTGGACAAGCACTAGACATAGGTTGTATTTAATTATTGTTGTGGTTTTGCTAGGCAGTTATGACATAGGAAAAGGGCAAGGGAATTGAGAGTAAATATAAGGCAGTGATTATAATAATGATGGATATGAGATTGAAGCTGACTTGTGAAACAACTGAGAGTGTGAGGGTTAGGATAAATGGAATATGATTTTGTGGCTTCAAAATATGTAGAATTGGGGTGGGGGGACCAAAAAAGTGAAATACATAGTAAGAAAATGCTGTTCAAGGAGTGGGTTTCTTCATATTAAGATTATGGAGGAGATAGAGCAAGTCTGCGGTATGCAGAAAGTCTAGGATATTATCGTTGAAGATAAAGTAGAAGGCTAGGTTAGTGGAACAGAAGGGGACAAACAACTGAGAGTCCTAAATATTGGTAAGATGGTCTACGTGGATGGAGCAATCACCAAGAATAGCAATGATGAAAGAAACATCAAACCAAAGGCTAAAATTATCTATGATGAAGAGGATGGTAAATGGCTAAGGAATGTGACAGGAGGTTTAGTCTCGTGTCATGAGCTTTGAAGGAATTGGAGCTTTTAGGCAGGAATGAGGGTAAATGGTCTTGAGATGGCTCAGCAGTACATGAGAGAGGGAAAAGCAATCATCAGTTGGGGGTGTATTAGTTTCCCAGGAGTACCGTAGCAAATTAACACAAACTTCGTGGCTTAAAACAACAGAGATTCTCTCACAATTCTTGAGGCCAGAATCTGAAATCAGTATTACTGGGCCAAAATCAGGGTGTTAAGGGCATACCCCCTCCAGCGGCTCAGAGAAGAATCTGTTCCTTGCCTCTTCCAGTTTCTGGTGACTTTCAGAATTCCTTGGCTTGTGGCCACATCTCTCTAATCTTTCAGGCCAACGTTCAAATCTGTCTCTGCTCCCTCTTGATATTTTCTTCTCCTCTGTATGTGGGAAAATCTCCATTTCCCTCTTGAAAGGATACATGTCTGGGCCAGCCCAGTGGCATAGTAGTTAAGTTTACGCACTCCACTTCAGTGCGCTGGGGTTTGCCAGTTATGATCCTGGGTGCAGACCTATGCACCACTATCAAGCCATGCTGTGGCAGGCGTCCCACATATAAAATAGAAGAAGATGGCCACAGATGTTAGCTCAGATCATGTGTATAAGAAGGCAGTTGTGTGGTTTGACCCTCCTCCAGTGTGTAAGAAGGGAGGATTCAGACTCTTATCAGCTGCTACAGGTGTGAGCACAGTGGAAGAATGAAGATGGGGTTTGAAAGTTGTCAGGAGTCAAACAACCAAGAATCTGACTCCTTATTACACCATATTAGGTAATACTCATATGTTCTGGGGAGTAGGATATAGATATGGTGGTGGTGGGGGGGATATTTTTCAGCCTACCACAGGGACCTTTGGAATGTAAATGATGTCTCTAGTGGCAACTTAGACTCAGGTACAATCAGAAATTGAGGGAAAATTCTCAGAAAGTTAATGCTATAGGGGATTTTTAACTAGTTGGTCAAGTGAGCTGAAACCTATTTGCCTATTCTGTTGGTTTTGTTCACTGCTTTGTTCCCAACTTTTTCAACAGTTCCTGGAATGTAGAAGGCAGTCAATATTCATAAATATTTTCTGAATGAATGAATGAATGAAAAGTAGATGTCGTTTCCAACAAACATAAATACATAAATCATTGGAAAAGAACAGCGGAAGACTGAACTTAAAATTTAGGCATCTTCACAAAGTACATACACATTATTACTTTTTAAATGTTGTGCAGTGGAGGGAAGAGAGAAAGAGAAAGTTTGGAGCTGGCATATCACTTTGTGGAATTGGTTTGATATGCTCGCCCATATATTGACCCGAATGGATGAACAATGCTGAATTCACTCTGATGACAGATCGAGAATTCTGGAGCTGGACGTCTTGCCTCCCATCTGATGTAGCTGTGTATGTCTTGCCATTTCTGGCCCCACGTCTCCACTAAGATGGTCTTCTGGTCAACCACTCTGTTGGGGGGCACTGCTCTGGCTTCCTAAACACCCTGAAGATGTAATAGATATGTCTTACCAAAGAAGCGTCTCCGCAGGTGCAGTGCAGAAAGAGAAACTTACTTAAAAACGCAATTAATAAGACATTAACTGAAAGACACACACATACAGAAAGAGAGACACACAGAGAACAGAGAGACTTGAGATCCAGTATCACAGAGGCTCTAGCTGTTGGGTATTGGATCCCTGGAAGGTGGGGAGGAGAGAGAGAAGATTAATCATAACAATAAAGCAAAACCAAAGATATGTCTTGTACATTCTCCTTTTATCCTCTAGAGATCCACTGCAAAATATAGCCCCTCTTCACATTTTTACCCACTAGGTACCCATTTACCAAGTGACACATTTCCAAGGTGTCCTTTTCAGAAATGTCTAGGGAACGAGGCCTCAATTGCCCTTGCCAAGCTTTCTAACCAGTCCTATACCCTGTAAGATGGCCCTTCTTGAATTCTTCTTATTCAACAGATATTAAACAAAGAAGTAGGCTAGTCAAGAAACACATCATCTCGGATATCCTTCCCCAAACAACTAGAGAAATCAGCACTTTCTTTCATCATAAAGGATGGTTACATTGTCAGTGAGAATGTGTCTACTACCTCTGTCTTGTTCTTTCACGTTGCATTTCATGATACCGCTATTTGACGCCTCAGAATCTGATGAAAGGAAAAAGGCTGAAATCAGAGAAATTTGCATAGAGGTTTCAGTTTTAGTGCCTGACATGAAAGGCTTCGATGCTTATTTTTTTGTTCTCCGGTCAGGGGACAACTGTCTTTCTCACGTGAATGCCTTAGCCAGCAGGACAGGCCCCTGTGCTCAGCCAGAGTGGCTGGGGAAAAATCTGCTCTGAGGTTGTTCATGGACTCAGAATCCTTCAGCATCCTTCAAAGCCTCAGTTGTCTATCTTTGGTCCTGCTCTGCCCTCTTTATCTGTTCACCATGATTCTGGAATTTGGGTTGCATTATTGGCTTTCCCTTTTCATTTTGCCTGGCTCTGAGCTTTCCATTTGTGACAGCTTGGAGTTGTCTGAGCCACAGCACTGGGTCTCAAATCCTAATCCCGTTATATGTCTGGCACTGTGAATGCATGGGGTGATTTGAGGACAAAATTTCTCTGGAACTGTGGATTCCAGGAAGCAGTCACGAGGTAAATGATCCTGCACAGGCTTCTTCAGAGAAAGAATAAGATCGATCTAGCTGCATGCATCTGAGAGAGGTAACAGTCCCTGCCGTGTTATCCTTTGTTGGCAATGCTTTAGTATTGTGTAGTAAAACAGAGTCCCTCCAAATGGCCATTTCCCAATATAACATGTCCTGTTTTCCCTGGTCTTCTAAAGTACTTTGACCACTGGTCATGGACAAGGATTTTGGCTATTCTATTTTCAAACAGTGGTGTTTTAGGTCTAACTATCAATTTAATGGCGCCAATGATCATCAAAACAAAGAAAATTACACAGTAAGTCTGTCTTTCTTTCATAAAGGGAATAATTTACATTTCATTGTGGTACTGAGCACAGACTTTTTTCCAGTACTTCCATAACCATCCTTCACACAAGAGGGTGAACCAAGAATGCAAAGGGCATTTTATTTTCAATGTCTTTGCTTCAACTACGGAAACACTTTCTATAGCATCACTTTTATTATTCAAACAGTATAGTACAGAATGAACCAAATAGAAAACAGTAGCTTTCTAGAAAGAGAAAGAAAGAGTAAGACTCATGATGATGATGAATGATGTGCATATCAAAAAGGAGTAGACACACGAGTACACAGGAGAGGAAAAACTTCTATCTCGGGTCTACATGAAGCTTTCATTTGGTGGATTTTAAAGTGCTTTAAAATAATACTTTTACGGAATAAAGAGAAAGATAGCATGAATGGAAAAATACGTTCATTAAAAGAAAGGAAATAAAATGTCACTTGATTCAATTGGATATTTTAAGGGGAAAATTATATGGTTAAATTGTACCAGTGAAAGTTTGGTTTAAAATTCCGTTACCTAAGATGGATGTACATTTGCAGAGTCCTAAACTATGAGGTAGAAAAAACACCTAATTGGATCAAAAGGAATGAATACATATATTGTTGTCATTAGTTGTGGGATGCCTTTTGACCTGGGAAGGAATTAAACTTGATTGAAAACAAGAGCTTTATAAGAAGATGTTAAAGACTATAAATTTAAAGTTTGGATAAGCAGAATGAAACCATTTAACTCAACTATTTTAATATCTGTGTGCAATTATCATTGATTTCCTAAAATTAAAATTCTTGAATACTCATTTGAATTTTCTTGGTTCTTACTAAACTTGGTACCTTGATTACTTGCCATGCATCTAGATCTATCCATGTCTATGTCTGTATCTCTATCTATCTACCTACCTATTATCTATCTATCCATCCATCCATCCATCCGTCCAATTACCTACCTATTTATCAATCTATAAGATCAATTGATGCTTTTAAATTACTGAAGACAACAAAAGGGTAACCTCTATAAATTCTTTCAGTTTCTTTCCTTTCCACTGTAAAATTGATATCGACCCTGATATCAGTTTCCCCACACTAAACCCAGCATATATGGGGTTAAAACCAAAACACTCATTACCTGCTTACTCTCTGGCTTCCTGGCTCCAGAATCCACTATCCTCCATGGAGACAGACACCGTCAAGGACAAGCACCTGGACTATCTCCTCCCCACAAAGAGATACAGACTGGTGGGAAAGCTTCTGACCAGCAAGGTCATGAGCTCCCTCCTCTCTGCAAGTGTCTCAAGGCCAAAGACAGGCTGGTGGGAAAGCTCCGACCAGCAAGGCCATATGCTCCCCCACCCCTACCTAAAGCCCCAAATAAAAACCCTTCCTTTTAGTTTTTCGAGGAGTTTGGGATTTCAGCATTAGCTGCCCTCTCTCCTTGCTCAGCGCTGTGCAAAAATAAAGTTCCTACTTTCTTCCATCACCCCCGGTGTCAGAGATTGGCTTGCTGCACAACAGGTGAGCGAACTCACTTCAGGTTCGGTAACAAATTGTTTGCTTGCTTTGAAAATGCTCTCTATTTACCCATCTTAGATGAAGAGATGTTGACCCTACATTTCAAGAGTAATTCTTTCATCTATGGCTTCCAATCCTTCCCCTTTCACCACTTTAGCAACTTTGTGTAATTAATTGTCTCCTCCATCTTTTGCACCTCATCTTTTTCCCCTCCTCAACTGGCTCCTTTCTTTTCGTCTTTAAGCTTGTTCAGGCCTTCAGATCCAAAAATTGCTACAACCGTCTCTCTTTTTTGCCTCACCACAAACTTCTTGATAAAGCAGTCTGCACTGCCTCCCCTCCCTCACGCGCTAGTCCCAGAGGAGGCACATGCGGTCTGGCTTACCCACATCTAGTTTCCCGGAACCAGTGGCCTGTGCTCTATCCTCATCCTAGATCTGTGGCTTAGAACATGGCCTCGGAGGCTGACCGCTTGGACTGTGATTCTGGCTCCAACACATATAATCTAGCTGTACTTGGGCAATTTATTTAATCTCTCTTCTTGCATTTGTTTCTTCAACCATAAAATGGTAATTCTAACTTTATGTATATCCCAGAGGAATTATGATTTTGACATGTGTTCATAAGTGTAAAGAGCATGGTCTTGGAATAGCATTATATAAGGGATGTTTTCTCTTTTTATTTAATTTTTCTTGTTGCTATCATCCATTCTTTGTTGCAGCTTCTCTTTTGGCCTCTGTGATACCATAATATTATGTTTCATTCCTTGCCTCTCTTATTACTTCCCTTTCTCATTCACAGATTCCTTGTTCTCACATTTTTGCTTGTGTCTGGTGTTTTTTTTTTTTTATTATTATTATTTTATTGCAGTAACATTGGATTACAACATTATATAGCTTTCAGATGTCCATCATAATATATTTCTAATTCTGTGTCGATTACATCATGTTCACCACCCAAAAACTAATTATAGTCCATCCCCTCACATGTGTGCCTAATCACCCCTTTTGCCCTCCCCTCTTCCCCTATGGTAACCACCAATCCAATCTCTGTTGCTATGTGTTTGTTCTTGTTTTTATCTTCTACTTATGAGTGAGATCATACAATATTGGACTTTCTCCCTCTGAATTATTTCACTGAGCATAATGCCCTCAAGTTCCACCCATGTTGTCACAAATGGCTGGATTTCATCATTCCTTATGGCTGAGTAGTAGTCCATAGTGTATAAATATCACATCTTCTTTATCCATTCGTCCCTTGATGGGCACCTAGGTTGCTTCCAAGTCTTGGCTGTTGTGAATAATGCTGCGATGAATATAGGGGTGCATGTATCTTTATGTATTTGTGTTTTCAGGTTCTTTGGATAAATATCCAGCAGTGGAATAGCTGGATCATATGGTAGATCTATTCTTAATTTTCCGAGGATACTCCATACTGTTTTCCATAGTGGCTGCACCAGTTTGCATTCTCACCCTCAGTGTATGAGGATTCCCTTCTCTCCACATCCTCTCCAACACTTGTAGTTTCCTCTCTCTGGTACTTTAAGGAACCAACTATGGTTTTTCCTCACTCAACTATGACTGCTTTTCCTCACTCAACTATGACTACAGCTATATTGGTGACATCCTCACACAAGACTTCCCAGTCACAATGGCCAGCAGGAACTCAACCCAGTGATCTCCTTTCTTCCTTGAAGTTGCCTTCTGGACATTTCTACCCGAATATTGGAACCAACAGGACTCTACCTTCAACATGACTTTAATTAATCCCATCCTTTCCCCCAAGGCTTCTAGCTTCTGTTTTACCACTTGTGTCTCCTCTATTTAAAGCAAACAAACAAACAAACTGTTAGAGTTATTTCACCTAAAATACAGCAAATTATTATTATTTTCAAATTTGTAAGAAGTATTCCTGTAATCTTAAAGGCACAATGCTAAACTCAAAATTATATGAGAATCTTGTTAAAAGTACAGACCCCACTTATGATTAACGAAACCTGAATCTTTGGAATTTTGGGAATCTACGTTTTGTCAATTTTTTCAAGTGATTCTTATAGACCCCAAGCGAAGAATCATAACCCTAGATAGCAGATAGGATAATTCTGATCAAGAGTGTATCTACATATAATCGTGAATAAATAATCTGGTTTTATGGCTCAAAATTAAATGTATAAACCAAAAATAGATAAAATAAAGAGGAAAAGAAAAACTTGTTTGTATATGTTGGGAGACTCAGAGATCTCTGCCCTCAAGGATGAAAATATATGCACAAATATTATGGGTATTGAATAACTTAGGTTGGAGGGAGAGAAACATTGATAATTATCTTCTAAGTATAAAATTAATTCATGTTTAAAATTTTAAATTAATTTGAATTATGGGGAGGAACATTTTTAAACTCATTAAACCAGTGTTATTGAAATTCTAGTTAAAACTGAAGAATGAGAACAGTTCATTTTAAGCAGAATCTCACAGACATAACCAAACCAACTGCCCCAGGACCTCTGCACATGTTTTAGGTAATTTTAAATACTTGTGTTTGGGAGACAATCCTGCATGAGACTTTCATGCTTATGTATGCCATGTGAGCAGAAGTCCTGAGAGCTTTTGTTCTGGACTATGTTTTGAAGGATATTTGTATGGTCAACAGCCTTGGAAATTAGACATAGTGTCTCTCCCTGGGATGGAGGGCAAGTTTTCTTGTGGTCCAGGAAAATTAAGATAAAGTCTCCTTTCAGGGGAAATTTAGAGCAAATTTGCTTGCAGTCCCTTACAAAATATTGGGGTCTCCTAAACTTGGGGTTCCTCAATTATGAAGAAAGTCCACTGCATGCAGCATCCCTCTGGGCCACTCCAAATGACTCCCATGGACTTGGGAGGCATGAGGAACGGGTGTGAATGTGAAGCTCATGCTGCCTGCTATGGCATGAATAATAGCTTTTTGTCTTTGACCCAGGAGTCTTATGTCTTCTACCAGCATTCATGAAACAGTAACAATGTAACTCACTAGATTGTAAATAGAGTAAAACATTAGACCCTTTATCACTGACACTGCCTCTACACTGTTGACACAAAATTGAAGAAGTGAGGCATGTAGATTTTCATTTCTTCTCTATATTTCACATATGGGCTTTTACAATAGATTCCTAACTACTCTCTCTGTAGCGTATAATAGTTCAACAAACATTTACTGGGCTCCAATCTTCTAACAAATACTCTTTTAGGTCCTAGAAATCCCAAGATAAATAAAATATGATTCTTGAACCCCAAATGCTTCCAATGAGTAGCAGAGTCAGACACATAAACATATATTTGATGCATAGTGTTTTTCCATTGCATGGAATATGTATTGTGACAGCAATATTCAAAGGGTGCTCTGTGAGCACAGAGAGGTGCACTTATCTCAGCCTGTCACAAGAGTTCAAGAGCATGTTCTTGAAGGAGCTGATCATTGAGCTTCTTGAAGGAAATGCTCAGTTTTGAAGGAAACTGAGTCTGATATATGGAGACAAGTGAAAAGGTTGTTTCTGATGTAAGGCAATGTGAGCAAACAGAGAGAAACATAAAATAGCACAATATACAATGAAAGAACTAAAAACAAACCAGTGTTACTAGTTTGAGAAGCTCGTTTTACGGAGAGGTAGGAAACTGAAGCTGGAGCTTGCTTCATACACTATGCTGAGGGACTCAGTTTTATCCTTGATACCAGTTGCCTCCAGATATTTTTGATTATACATTCATTTTGGTAAAGCTTTTTTGATAGTCATCTCTAATATACCTAAATGTATTTATAAATTAATACATATTCTTTTGTCTCTCTCTATTGGTTATTAAGAATTAATTTCATTTTGTAGGGTAAAATAAAAATATGTGAACTTCCAAATGTCTTCTTCTACATCCTAATGGATTGTCTTTTTTACTCCCCTCGAGGACCGTCTTTCAGGCTGTTTACAGGTTCTAAAGAAGGGAGTAAGGTGATCAGATTTGCCTTTTCCATCACTCATTCTGCTCACAGAGTGGAGGATAGAGTTGAAGTAAATAGGATTGTTGAAAAGAAGACTCATAACCAAGGTGTTGCAATGGCCAAGAAAGAGAAGGTGAGAATCTGATTAAGAGAGCAATCATGGAGACGAAAAGGAGGAGATAGTTTCAAGAAATATTTAGGAGGTTGAATTGTGCATTTAATGGGAGTTGGGGGATGGATCCGAGAGGTGAAAGTAAAGGGTTGGGGGAAGTAAATATGTGCAAATTTTCTTTGGGTGACTAGGAAAATAGTGGTGATGTTTAATGAGACAGAATTCAGTGGATAAGCAGATTTGGGGGGTAAGAAATTGAATCATCTTTATATAGATTTACTTCTTTTCAATTGTTTCCACCTACAGTCTTCCAAAATGTGTTGTTTTTCTGCTATACAACCTGTATTCTTTTTCTTTCTTTTCTAAATTTCCTCATCTTGGCTTAACCTGTGTTCCTTGATGAATAATTGTCCTTCTCCTGAGGTCCGAGAGCCTCTTTTCCAAGTGCCTTCTTTGTTATTTATAATACATCTTTTATTCTAATTTTATAAATGATTTCTTTTCCCTAATATATTATTTTTTACTCAATACATGCTCTGTTACTCTTCAGGAACAAATGACCTCATAGTTTCAGTGGCTTACAATAAATGAAGTTCATTTCTTGCTCATGTACTTTCATTGTATTTCATGTACTTGTATTCCAATGTACGTTTCAATTTGGGACCCAGACCAAAACAGCCATTGAAGTGCAAGCGGTTTATTTTATAGGGGATCGCAAGAGAATAGGGAAGTGAGGCAGGGAAGGAAAGAAAGAAAGCCCAAAAAGCCTTCATTTTCAAGCAAGTTGTTATGATAGATGACTGGAGTTTAATCTTCCCGTGCAAGGCGAGGATCCAGGGTTAGATATGCTCCTGAGTAATCTTACTCGAGACTCAAGGGAGTTGTGATAGTTATACACCCATTTCCATCAGCCATTGACTGAGGCTGCATTCCATGAGTGTTCATTCTCCAATATTTTCTGTCTAGAGAAAAGCTGGCCAAGATGGCTTCAGAGTCAAAGAGAGCCCTCATGTAAAAATTGCATGCACTGGCATTTACAAGTCAGAGAAGTGTGCATTGATGTGATAAGGGTAAAGAGATATGGAGAGAAACTTGTTAAATCCACCAAAGAGTAAACAAAGAAATAAACAAATAGAAAAAAATACTGGAGAGATAATTTAATAATTTTATCATTAGTTCTTTCAAAATTTAACCAACTCCGTCATCTACTTGTGATAGCTAACGTGGAAATTGCACAACATGCATTAATTGGAATCATATATTTGTAGTCACTAGAACACTCCTTATTTTCTATCTCTATGCTGTTCCCCCGTCTATCCCCAATTTCTCTGTATATGAAATATGACTCATTCTGTCAAGACCTACCTCAAATGATATCTCATTTATAAAGGCTTCCTAAAACTTCAGTCAGAATTAGTCGCTCCTTACAGGGCGCTCTTGGAGAATTTTACCTCTACTTTCATTTTGTCATTTCATCACATTATATTATAATTTATAATCTGTTTCTTTAAAAATTGTGAACATCCTCAAGGTATGAATTGTATCTTACTCATTTTTACTTATCCTGAAATTGTCACTCAAAAACGGTTTGCATGCACAATAAGGAAATACATAAATAGACACAATTTGATTACCTTGCAGTTAAGAAGGTTAATCTTGCTTTCGAAAAAATAAATGTGTCACGTTCTTCAATGTATTTTTGGAAATTTCTTAATAACTATGTTTTTGTGAATAGAGCGCATTATTATTATATATGTTAAGGAATTTATAATTTTTAATATGAAGTTACATATAACATCACTTATATTTCATCAAATGAGCATTATTTTCAAAGAATTATTTAAGAGAAAATTAATTTTTGAGTCTCTGATAAATATTACAGTGTCCTTGGGCAGAAAGCATTAATGAAATTAATTTTAAGGTGTCATTTCTCTAAAGACTAAGAAGATCTAAAAGCAGATGTAAGAAGAAGCTTACGGGGGCTGGCCCCGTGGCCGAGTGGTTCAGTTCGCGTGCTCCACTGCAGGCGGCCCAGTGTTTCATTGGTTCGAATCCTGGGCGCAGACATGGCACTGCTTATCAAACCACGCTACGGCAGCGCCCCACATGCCACAACTAGAATGACCCACAACGAAGAACATACAACTGTGTACTGGGGGGCTTTGGGGAGAAAAAGGAAAAAATAAAATCTTTAAAAAAAGAAAAAAGAAGAAGAAGCTTACAACTTGAGATCATCCACTTCAAATTGTAGAAGAGTTAACTATGTTATCACAGCTTTTTATATGAATAGCAAAATGATATAAATGAGGACCTTGGAATATTCGTAAAGTATAAACAAGTAACTTTCTGTTTGGTATCTGTAATCTGTTAAAAGTTTTGGCTCTGCTCAGTGTATCTGGTGGTAAAATTCTTTTAAATTCTATATAAGTTAGAAAGCAAATCCGATGTATGCGCAACAGCATTTCCTTTGAGACGTGTTATAAGAGAAATTCCACTGACAAATCTCATGCCACACGTAAGTTACACAGAGCATTCTGAAAAGTTAGTTTTCAAAGCAGTCGGTGGGGCTACATTGTCATAATTAAAGTTCTTAGGCAGCTTTGCCAACATCCAAAGCCACCTTCAATTTTTCCTTTCATGGTAGCATCACCCACTAGTTACCCAGAGGAACTCAATGGAGGGTTTGGATGTTTTCATTGTTTTTCCAAGTTGTTCTTTTCCCTTTTGTTATGTTAAAGAGATGCAATCACCAACCACCTTGACCCAGACCGAGCCTCTCACCAGAGAGCTAGGCATAGAGCCTCTGCCTTATTTTTAAGGCTAAGATCTCTCCAGGAGGAGCTTAGGCCCTATTGCCATAACTTCCAGCGTCTGTGAAAGCGCGTTTTCCAACTGAGCCTGCGCAAGTGAATACCCACCTCTCCCTTTTGAATATTCATTCTCCATCTGAAGTAAAGGTCCCGGCTTCCCTTTTTTAGGGAATGCCATGACTTTGGAAATGATTCCTCATGGTCTCTATCTGCTGTGAGTATCCTTTACTTTGTGAGACAACTACTGCTGGGGACGAGTCTGATTTAACTCACCGGGAGGGAGCCCACTTGGGTTCGGTTAACAGTAGTATTTATCATTTATGGAAAGGAATTTCAACCTTTCTTTTCTATGACACTGTTGGTCAAGGTTCATGGTCAAAATAGATTGCTCCCAGAATTACTACAAGTGGTCTTCGGGCAGCCGCAGAGCTGTATGGGTAGACTGACTTTATTTATTTTATGTACCGCTTTCCCCATCTTGAAGCAGAACTGCATGTACTGGTCTCGGTTTTGATGAAGGAGGTGTGGTGCCCAGATGGAGAAAAGGTGAATCTCTCTCAAAGCCAGACTTCTGAGGTTCATAAATTATTTATAAAATACTTCAGTGTCCTACCGCCGTGGTCAGGGGCAGTCTCTAATATGGAGACAAGAGCTCTTTCATCACACCCTTCCCCTCAACAGAAAAGGATTGGCATCTAACAGAGAGCTATAAGCCAAGAACAGGATACACGTGTAGCCATATGTGTGACTCTCCATTTAGAACGGGAGTCGCTTATCATTTACAGGCTTTGAGAGCTGACTGCCAATTTCACGAACTTAGGTAGTAACAGCAATGACATCTTAACTGTATCTAGTATTTTCTCCATAATATCCTGAAAATAGTTTTAATCTATTACCAGCACTTTATAGCTCTTTATAACAAATAGAAAATGGGTATGTAACTATCTTTGTGTTCCATATCAGAAAACACCACCATTTTCTTGGGTCAAAAATACATAAGTTTAAAAGTTTAGCGCCAGGCCCGCAGTCAGAATTTGCCAATACCATTTTCAAATTTAAAAATACTGTCAGTGACTATACCATTGGCTGAGAAATGAAGACAAAGCATTCTCTGATGTCTAGCGGTGTTCTGATTCAGATATGCAGATGGATGTAAATAATCAAAGTATTATTCCAATATTCTAAAATTTCTAATAATTCTAATATTTACAAACTTAATTCCTATATAAAGAAAGTTAAATTATCTGTGTGGCCATGCCCTAGTTGTTAGGACATTTAGACTTCTCAACAGCATGTGCAGGAAACAAATGAAATTATCATTTGTTGATGGAGATCTGATTCAATTGCTAAAAGATTCCACTTTCAGGCATTACCTCTCATTGCTTCATATTTAGACTCTACTTTAAAAGGTTCATTTGAGTGAAAGCATATGTGGAAAATGAATCAATAAACATATAGTTTATCGCTTAATGTTTCCAACAACCATTAAGACTTAGGTTTTATTAGCTGTACAATCTCTGCCCGAAGGAAAGCTTAAAGTTTTTTTTCTAAAAACAACCACAAAGAGTAGGCGTCCCTAGGAGGCAATGACACAATCCATTTGTACATACTAGTAAGTTGTAGGTTGAGGACAGGGAGCAGAAGGTTAAAATTGCTTTCTCTTTTTGGATCTCTCTTTGCAGCTCAAGGATAGCCCAATATAAGGGGCCTGAAACTGTGTCCTACAGGAAAATCCTCCAACTGTTAGAAGTCCCAGAAACAGTGATGGCTCCAGGGTTGCCTGGGATACAACACAACCTGTGGTTTGTTTGGGGAATAAAAGATAATGATTATATTACCTTCTTGAGGGCAAGGACCTTGTCTGTCTCTCATATAATAGGACACTGTCTTCACATTTATGTGACTCTGAATAAATACTTAAGTGGATAAGTAAACAAATGAAAGCTATAAATATGTTGCTCCTTTTCAAATATGCCAGCATGTTAATAACTACCTGATTTTCTAGTTCATTGCAGCTGATTTTCTCATGGATGTTCTTGAACTCACTAATAATTTAGTATTCTAAGCATTAAGAACACATATTTGTAATGTTATATACTTATTAAAAAGGGTTTAATAAAGTACTCTTCATTTTTCACTTAAAAATTCAGTCCACAAGCATTTGAATTTGTTTTGGAATGGTCCATTTCCTTAAAGATTTGTTCACCACTAGCCTAGCACCATGGTTCTCAATCAGGGGCAATTTTGCCATGCAGAGGACGTTTAACAATGTATGGACACATTTTTGGTTGCCACAACTTGGGGAAAGGATGCTACTGGCATCCAGTAGGTAGCGGACAGGATGCTGCTACACATCCTACAGTGCACAGGGCAGCCCCACAATAAAGAAGCATCCAGTGCAAAGTTTCAATAGTGCTTTGAACTAGGATGTGGTCCAGGGAAGTGAAGGTGTGTTTGTTTCCTGGAGCCGCTGTAACAAACTAGAACAAACTGGGTGGGTTAAAGCATCAGACATTTATTCTCTCAGTTCTGGAGGCAAAAGGTCTGAAATCAAGGTGTTGGCAGGGCTGCCGTCTCTCTCTGGGAGAATCCTCTCTTGCCTCTGCCAGCTCCTGGTGGCTCCAGGTGTTTCTTGGCTTTCTTGGATCGTGACTGCATTAACTAGGTGTTCGAGTTTCTGTATTGGTGCTTTGACATCTGGAGCCTTGGGGAGCTGGGATAGAGACGTTTGCGTGGAACTGTGAACTCGCAGATTCCTCCAGGCTATGTGGTCCAGCACATATGACCTCTTCCCCATCTCAGGTACAGCCCCCGTTGCCTGGCCATCATGCAAAGCCTCTCAGCTCCTCGTGTGAAATTAAGTAGTCCGTGTGGTCTATCAGATTTCTCCATCTGTGATTATCTTTCACTTATTTCTTACTTTGTACACTTATTTTCTCTATTTTTTCTTGATTTTCTTGAATAAGTTAGTTAAAAGGTTTACTTATTTTAGTAATTTTTTCCCCAAAGAAACAGCTCTTGAATTCTTAAACAAATTAACTGTACCCTTTTATTTTATTCACTGTTTTACTTTAATCTTTCTTCTCTTTTCTCCTATATTTTTTGATATTTTAAACATAATTTTTTCTTGTTTTCGTTACTATGATCCTTTAAGGCTACGAAATTTCTGGAGTGCAGATTTACCTATATCTTATAGGTTTTTTATATGTGGTTCTTTATATTATATTCATTCTAATATATTCTATAATGTCTTAAATATTTATAATATTTAAAGATTTTTTTCTCTTTGATCCTTAGTGATGTGGGAAAATATTTAAATATATATGTACATTTTATGGTATTTATTGGAATTTTATTGTTTTTTATCTTATTGCATTTTAATTAGAGAATATTTGTATATTTTTTTTACTTTCTGGAAGTCATTGAAGTCCTTGTGGTCTGAAATATGGCCGCTGTCTCTCTTTTCTTTTAAATGATCCGTGGATTCTTGGAGGAAAAACAAGAGGGGTATTCTCTTGTGGGACATTTGGTCCTGTCCAAATTGTCCAGAAGATATTTGGTCCATGCCAGAAGGTCCTTGAAATTTAGTCCTGTCCAAAACATTCATGAATATATTTAGTCCATGCCACATGGTTTTGGACAGGACCAAAGATGACCAGATATGAAAGATCTTTTGGGCAGAACCATATGTTGGCTAATCGGGCATTCTGTATTTTTAAAGTGCCAAATTTTGTTATCTATTAATTAGAGAAAACTCATTAAGTGTGTTATTTAGGTTTCTATAGCATTGCTTATTTTTTGCTCACTTTCACAGTCAGTCTGATAAAGGTGTCTTAACGTCTCCTACTGCTAACATACTTTTATGCCTTTCCTTGTTCGTTGTATAGTTTTTGTTTTAAGAATGTTGATGTTATGTTATTTAATGTATAGAATTCATAATTGGCACACTTTTGTTGTGAATTGCACACTTTTTTCCTGTTCCTCTTATTTTCCTTACCTCTATGCCCTTCCTCAGTTACTAAAGATAAGAGAATCAGCAGTCCCATGCACTCACTCGCCTTTCTTATTAGTCATATCACAGCTAT
The DNA here is from genome assembly GCF_021613505.1 of Equus quagga. Classification (NCBI taxonomy): domain Eukaryota; kingdom Metazoa; phylum Chordata; class Mammalia; order Perissodactyla; family Equidae; genus Equus; species Equus quagga. The sequence continues at coordinate 20,934,727 of NC_060288.1, read as the reverse complement.
ATTTATAATATTTATAGTGCTTATGTATTATTCCTGTCACATTTCTCACATTCAACTTCTCCCACAGTTGAAGAGATTCAATGCTCATTGCCAGGCTCTTGGCTGCAATTTTTCATGTCATATCAACGTGGGGTTCACTGATGTTTGTCCTAAGTAGCTTTATTAAGTAGTTGCCATGGAGACAGTGTTCCTTTATCTTTAAGCATTGAAAATTAGTTTATACTTGAATAAAACTATAGTTCTGTATGAAATTCCTGGGTTGCACTTTCTTGCCATAAGAATTTCGTGGGCCTCTCCCTTCCTGGGGTTGAATACTGCTGCACCACTACGCTTGTGATGACAGATTAACTTGGCAATTGGACTCACCAGATACAAACAGGTTTTAATCTGATCCTGCATTTGCCTCCCTTTGTAGAAGGATCCAGCATGGAGGACACAGCTGGTACACAGCTTTGTCTCATTGGGAGGCTCAGCAGTGCCTTTTGCCTCCTCAAGGTGCTTGGGGGCACCTGCAGACGGAGAAGCCTCTGTCTTGATTTTCCGTCAATCTTTTAAATTGTTCTAGACACTAAGGCACAATCTGCATGTCAATTAACAGCTCCCTTGTTCCTGGGACAAAGGAACACAGAAGATGAGGAAGATATTCCACATTTATTTTAAGTCTATAATTTCCAAGTGTGCCTGTTAGCTTTTTCTGTGTAGGAAATGATCCTCAAATTTGTAGCTTAAAACAACAACAATTTATTAACTCAGATTTCTGTTGAGTAGTGCCAATGGTCTGGCCTGGGTTTAACTAATCTCGCCCAGGCTTGCCCACGTGTCTGTGATCAATATTGGCACTTTGGTGAAGCACTGGCTGGCTCCAGATAGCCCGCCCACAGGTCTGGCAGGTGGCTCCCTTCCGGGCTCAGGCATGACGATGGCGCGTCCACGAGTGTCATTATCCAGCCGGCAGGGGAGATCTCACTCACATGGCAGCTCAAAGTTCCAATTGCACCAAGAGAGGACAAATGCACTGAACAAGCATTTTTCTAGTCTCTGCTTGTGTCACATTTGCCAGCATCCTATTGGCCAAAGCAGTCATGTGGCTGAGCCCAGATTCAGAGTGGGAGGATACCTCAAAATTACCACACCAAGGGAACAATACTGTGACACGACAGATCCTGAGGTTCTTCCCAGCAGGAACTCTTTACCTACAACTGCCATGGAGACACTGAAGCCAGCTTGAGTCCTCACTCCATCCACCACGCCCCCACGCCTCTATGGCCGTGCCGTGAGCTATTCTATTTTCTTGCCTAGCAGCCCAAAGGATCTTTTCCTTAACTTTAAGGTTTACTAGTTTTACTAGGATATGTCTCAGCACTGATTCCTCATTTCTTTTTTCTTCTGACATGGTATTCACTTTTAGTACTTTGTGAAGACATTTTATTCTAAGGTGCTCTTCTTTTACTATATCTTTAAAAATGTGTTTTGTTCCCTGATTTCTTTTTGTGCTTTAAGATGGGATTTATTTAGTCTGAATCCGTTTTTCCCCTGATTTCCAAACTTATTATTTTCCCTCTAATCCTTTTATTTATTTACATCCTACTTTTTTTCACTTCTCTTATTTCTCTTTTCCATGCCCCTTACTTTATTTCTGTGTCTATTTTTCCTTATACTTGAGCGTACTTCAACCTTGCCATCATTTGTGAGATTATTCAAAGTTTCTTCTACTTCTTTCCTGAGTCTGTCTTTCAGATTTCATCACCTGCTTTCTCACCGTCTTTTCCTTCTGCTTACATAGTCTATCTTCTCGCCTTCTTTTGCTCAGTGAGGTGATTGATTCTTTATGTTGTATTTTTGTTGCTGTTGTTCATTAATGGCAAAATATTTGGTTACAATTTTCAGCTGCTCAATAACCATTTTTTTTTCTGGTGAACTTTCTTTGTTATTTGTTTTCTGTTCCTGCCCTCTGTTTCTTTTACATTATTTTTTAAATAAATCATTCATAATTAATTCTGGTTCCTCATTTTGGAGTATATTTTGTATTTCCTGGACCAGCTCTTCACTGCAGGTGAAGGAAGGCATTTCACAAAGAGGTTAGAGCCATGATTTATTTTACTTTTCATTCATTCATTCATTATTTAATTGAGCTATAATTGACATATAACACTGGATAAGTTTAAGGTGAGTTAGAACCGTGATTAAGACAAGGAAGACCAGCAGAGTTATGTCTGCTTTCAGCCAGCAGTTCCTTTCCCCCAGCCCTGGAGGCAGCTGCGGTGCATTTCGTGACAAGGCAGGCAGTCTCTTGGGCTCCCCACTGCCTTGGGAAGACTCGGCTTCCTCCCAATATGGTGTGAGCATGTGATTCTATATTTAACCCTGCCTCTGTTTCTAGAATCTCACCCAGGACCCTGGAAGATTGGTAGCTGTTCCATGCTTGCCATTCCACTGTTGGGAGCAAAGGAATTCCCCTTTTGCCCTAATTTAGGATGGGACCTCCCATTGGAAAACTGTTCTCTGCTAGCCTTTCTGGAGTCTGTGATCCCAGTGTCAGATCTCTGCTCCTGCCCACAAGCAGCCCTGCTCAATCTGCCCTGTGCTTGCAGCCCTCCCTGCTAGCTTGTGTTTTGGATTTTCACCTCATGGCTATTTTTAATTAAAAGGGATATTTCCATTCTAATTCTATGGATTATTTTGGGGAAAGGCTATCTTTCTATCCTCCTCAAACTAAAAACACACCTCTCTGTCTCTTCCCTCCTGCTTCCCAGGAGATTTCTCAGCTTCTTCTTTCAATCCTTTCTTTTTTTCAGAGGTGGCTGGAGATGTTGTTACTGAGCAAGGGCTTGTGCCCAACGTGCATAGAAGCCAGTACCATGACATTGGCTTTTGAGGAAAGAAAAAAGCTCTATTGTGGGGTCGACTGACAAAGAGATAGGCGGCAAGCCTCTCAAATCTGTCTTCCCAATCCAGGATTTGGAGTAAAATGTAAGGGATTAGGGAGTGAAGGCTGGCGTGCAGAAGCACTGACAGGACAAATTTTTTTGTTTTGTTTTTTAAAGATTTTATTTTTTTTCTTTTTCTCCCCAAAGCCCCCTGGTACATAGTTGTATATTTTTAGTTGTGGGTCCTTCTAGTTGTGGCATGTGGGACACCACCTCAGGGCCGGATGAGCGGTGCCATGTCCGTGCCCAGGATTCGAACTGGTGAAACCCTGGGCCGCCACATCAAAGTGCAAGAACTTAGCCACTCCACCACGAGGCCTGCTGACAGGACCAATTTTGATTGGAAGGACTTTAAATAAGACCATTTATGGTAAGCTATGAAAGGGGGTTTTAACACCAGATCTTCCTGGACAACAGACCCCTCACTTCTGAAGAAGTTCCGATTTTTGAGTTCTGGTTGTGTCCCAGGCCTTTGGTTCCAAGGAAGGGAGAAATTTTGGTTCTGGGTGTTATTTTACCTCAAAATTTGCTCTTCTGCATATGCTCCAGTTACATGACCTGTAGTTTTGGCTTGTTGCCCCTGCAAGATAACTTTGACATTCTGTTATTGATATAATAAGGCCAGTTTCAACTGGTCTCTAATGGCTGCAATGTTGTCAGAATTGGATTTTTCCAGGAGCCCTTTCTAGTTCTCTGATTACTGTTGTTGCCGTTTTTTACTGTGTACATATGTGTGCGTATATATGACATATGACATACATATAGAAAGATGCACAAAATTTAAATATATAATTTTACAAGTAGTAATAAAACCAATACTATTGAACAACCACACAGGTGAAGAAATTCAGTATTGCCAACACTTCAGCAGTCCCCAATGTGTCCCTTCCCAGTCACTACACTCTCCTCCACTCCCCTCCACGACACTCAAATACTTTTCTGCCTTTAGCACAATCATTTCTTAATTTTGTTTCTAATTTTACTACCTATATGCATTACTAAATGATGATTCTTCTCCGTCATGTATTTTTCTGCTTATAGTTCTTCTTGTATCTTCACGGATATTAGAAAGAGGTTTTAAAAGAATAACTTCTTCTGTTTCTCCAATATCTCTTTTCCTACTGGGTTCTTTTCATCTTTTTGATTGGTTTTGGTCCTCTCATATTAAAAATTTGTCACACATGCCTATTGTTCTTTGGCTCTTCTTTCATAAGAGTGATGCACTAGAAAATGATTGGAAGTTCAGTATGTGCGTGGGCTTGTTGGCAAGTGGATTCCTTTGTAGAAAGATCCTTTTTGCTTTAGCGTCATCGAACTCCAGTGTCTAGAGGAGAACTTCCTCTTTGGGGGTTATGTCTGACTGACACCTCTGAGAGCAGAGCAGGAAGGGGCTTACGTTCCATCATTCAAGATGCGTATTATCACTTAATTTCTCAATGTTACCTCATGCTTCACTTGATCTATCATGGCCCTTGGTGTTCTGATGGGGCCCCTTCTGTTCGATTTCTTCAGAGGTGGAACCCTGGTACTCTTTCTTGGAGACTTGCATGTATGACTTCTTTGCATCTAGGCTTTCAATCAATCTCCCAATTTTAGCCTCATACATTCTGATTTACCAGGTGACTCCAAGTTATGAAACTTTCTGAGTTTCTTTGGGTGGATCATATTTCTTCTCTCCTAGCACTTAAATTGCAGTTTTCTTTATTTCACTAAATCAATTACCACTAGTCTGTTAAATTTACAAAAAATGTGCAACTTCTTATCTGCTATTTATCACTTCTCTCCTTCTTTTTGTACTTGTGGGATTATATATGTTTAATTTCTTTGCTCTCTTTTTTGTTGTTTTCTTAAGGGAGAGCAGATAGCGTATATACACAAACGATCACATTTAACCAGAATTTTGAGCAGGGATAGGTCAAAGCAAATTTCATGTAAGATTTCTGTGTTTCTTCCGTTCTCTTTCTAGAAGCTCTTTAATATTTTTCTTATTTGTAATGTTGTGTGTGCCAAGATGGAATATTAAAAGTTGTCAAGTTTCAGAGTAATACTATTGATCAAGATTATTTTAGTAGCCAAACCAAATGTCAGTATTAAACTATGAGTTTGGAAGATTTGAGTCATCCTTTTTCCCCTTAATCAATGCAGAACTAACATTTATATTTCCGCTGGTAGATAGGAGATTTTGCAGATGATATATTGTAAGAAAAAGCATGTTATAAACTTATAGACTTCAGTTATGTTATATACTTTTCTCCTAACCTAATAAACTCGATATCTTGGCATCACTAGGATTTTGAGATTCACCCATTACTAGTTCATCCTTTCCTCCTAAAGCATTTGTTTCACTGCCTCATTTGATTGCTTTCCATTAATGAAATCCAATTCTAAAATCACAATTTCTTCAGGTATAGCCAACAGTGCTATCCTATCTGATGAGGATCAAGGCTGCCCCACGGAGAAGCCCAAAGCGTTCTGCCCTACATATTGATCTATATCATCCTCCAGGAAGCATAGGATGTCCTGACCTGATCCGATGCGATGATATGATTTTTTTTTTCCCCTACGAAGATTAGCCCTGAGCTAACATCTGCCAATCCTCCTCTTTTTTTCTGAGGAACACTGGCCCTGAGCTAGCATCCATGCCCATCTTCCTCTACTTTATATGTGGGACTCCTGCCACGGCATGGCTTGGCAGGTGGTGCCATGTCCACAGCTGGGATCCAAACCGGTGAACCCTGGGCCGCCAAAGTGGAATGTGCACATTTAACTGCTGCACCATCAGGCTGGCCCCTAAGATATGATTCTTATCTAAAGTTATAGGACCAACCAATAACCAGACCTCACCTTCACTGATATCATTTTAACACCTTTTTTAACATAATCTTTCCTTTGTCTTGTTAAGAGATAACTCACATACCTATGCCTTAAATGTAGCCCTATCCTCAACCCATTGCAGCTCTTACTGCCCATGGGTCCTGTCCCCATGCTACTCCATGCTATTTTCTGAACAAAAGAGCACTATTGCCAGACCTTGAGAGTCCAAGAAATCTTTCTTTCGACTCCTTGGCTCACCGAGCCCACATCACTCTCTACTGGCATCTTCATCTAACTGTTCATCTTGTCTTTTTGGGAACATCTCAAAGTTAAGGCTATTAACCTCACCTCATGCTTTCCCTTTCCCTCCATTTGTCTCATTTTGTCCAGTGTTGATAATTCAAATGGAAATTGTTTTGGTCACGAAACCCCAACACCTCACTCGCAGAATAGCTTTTAATCTGCTTTTTGCAGGGCTCGGTCCCTCCTGAAAGGCACTTTGCCATCTTTCCAAGTCCGAGGGCACCGCCTCTGCTGTGTTAGAACACTCCCTGAAACCCTCAGATCCACACTTCAATGAGGCCAGCAAAAGAGCTTTATTCTCTTCTTTGTTTGACTGCCTCTGTGTCTCCTAATTGTTGTAAAGGTGAAAGGGAATGGCAGGTCTGAAAGTATAGAAGTAATTTTTGTCTGGCTTGATCTAAAAATATTAGTTCTTTGAGCCAGCCCTGACGGCCTAGGAGTCAAACTTCCGCATACTCTGCTTTGGTGGCCAGGGTTTAGTTCCCAGGCATGGAACCACACCACTTGTCTGTCAGTCACCATGTTGTGGTGGTGGCTCACAGAGAAGAACTAGAAGAACTTACCACTATCCACAACTATGTATTGGGGGCTTTGGCAGATAGAAAAAAGGAGGAAGATTGACAACAGATGTTAGCAAAGGGTGAATCTTCCCCCCCAAAAAAAAAAAAAATTACCTTCATCTCTATTTCACCCTTGGAGGCCTTAAAAAAATAAAATAATAATATTAGTTATTTACATTTATAGGTAAAATAATAAATATGCCATATTTTTATTATTTATGTTTTTATATTGTTATATATCATATATATTAAGTATAAATATATAATATATTAAAAGTTCTATATATAAAAGTGCTTTAGGAACATTTAGTTGGAAATGTCACTTCTAATCAGAGTATATCTCCCCCACCATGAGCATCCCCCCCAGAGACCTTCTTGCGATATGATATACTGTTCTAGAAAGAGCATATTTTTTGAAGTCATATTGCTTTAGGCTTAAACATGGGCCCCCCCTCTCACCAGCTGTATAATCTTGAAGAAGTAGGAAACTCTCTTTACTTCTTTATCTGTAGGACAAGGATCCTATCTCCAAGGGTTGTCGAAAGGATTAAATGAGAAAATGCGCTTAAAGATCCTGGTAGATAAGAAACACTCCATAAAAAGTGACCGTTTTCTCATCGGTGTAGAAGTTAAAGTTTGCCAGGATATTTTCAGATTATATACTCTATAATTCGGGACTGCTTTCATACGTTTACTCTGATAAAACTTCCCTAGGATGGCGAGATAAGACTTCAGTACTGCCCCCCGCCCTGGTGATATTTTTCAGCTGTTCTGGTTCTTAAGAAAGAAAAAGCATTTTAGGTTTTTAAAAAGAATTAGCTCATTTATTTTATCTGTTTACTCTCTGTATCTGAGGGGAGACCCCCAAAATCTTCTCTCATCTACAGATCCAGATAGTCACGTGATACATCATTATGTCTAGTAAGGAGGAGAGAAGGTTAGCGATTTGGCAGAAAGCAGGGTTTCCTGTTTCCAGTACTCCTAGGGACCGATCCAATCCTTGTACAGTATCTTGAAGTGTTTCAGTTTGGTGCTGGTTACTGAGTTCTGGCCTATCAGCTAGATCATATTCCACTACAAGGTGGCATCTTCTGATTTGAATATTCAAGACACTACATGAAATCTAGAAATCCCAGGATGTAACAAAACTAAAGAAGATCTTTTCCCAAATGAATCATTACAATCATCATAGCATTTGGGGAAGTCAAAGATCAACACAAAAGCAGTAGCAGGTGTGTGCATGTGTGTGTGTGTTTAATTAAACATTAGATTAAGTTACCTTTCAAAAATGATTCTCATCTCTGGAAAACTTTTCCTCTCTCAGGACTGAAAGAGGTATACCTCATTTCCTTTTAGGACATAATCTGTATTTAGCACTTTTAAATGGAAATACTTTTTTAAAAAATAATTTTATTTTTAGTTTCTCAAAGGAAATTCTGCTCTTTGGAATCAGGTTAACTGATACTAGTTTTTGTTAAAACCTGATGTTTGTCTTTGGTATATCCATGTTTTCAAAAATATATTTAAAATTTGAAAATCTATTTAGTTAAGAATAACTAAATTTTCTTTACTAAAATGAATAGTTACTGTGTTTCACGTTCTGATTTGGTGTTTTTGCTGATTTCTTTGAGAAGTCTGGGATATTTTCTACACTTGTACTTACTGTACACAGACTTGTCCAACTCGTCTGTCCAAACAGGTCCAGATAGTTCTATTTTTCAGTTGCAGTCATTGTGCCGCATATTTCCCTCCCCATCTTCTGCAAACGAGCTGGCTAGATCTTGGCTATCGTGGAAGATTTATTGTCTTTGAATTGCTACTGCTTCTGAGCTGCTCACTCCCATTAATCAATCTGACTTACTGACCCTGGTACTATCTGGAACTGTGTGCTTATATCAGATAGGCTGTAGTTAGAGCCCATCCATTATATTTCTAGGCTCTAACTTCTCTGTACAATCCCAGTTTAATCATGCTGGCATGTATCTAGGTAGCACTTAGCCCTGGGGGATTCTATAAGGGAAAGGTCCAAAGGGGCTTGGATTACACACCCAACAATTCAGAGCCAAATCTGTAAAAGCTTCAGATGTCATTTACAATCTGTAGGTACTGCAGAACTGTAGATTTTAAATAGAGAAAGACAAGCCCTCTGATGGTACTCTTAAATCACAGAAAGCTAAAACAATGAACACCCAAATTCAGTGTATCTTTGCCTTGGAGAAAGTCTTCAGACTTGCTTGTTTGCGATGCATCTCATTCGCCTATGGTTCATTGATTCTGACATCTAATTAAATTGATCAGCCGCAATGATTACTAAAGCAATTGTTTGCCAAACATCACTGGCAAAATAAACTTAGCTTATAGTTGTGATTCACTTTATTGTTTCTATCCAGAAGTGGGAACAAATAAGGAATAGGAAATTGAACATAATTTGAATTAGGAAACTGAACACAATTCTACATCATAATTTGTACGTGTATAATAACCACTGTGCGTTTGCTTGTTTCTTACCTTGTGAGTCTCCATAATATTGATTTCAGAAGGCTTGCCATTTTTATAGTTAATTCAATTCTGCCAATGTTTTCTTGCAACAAAACTTCCTATTCAATTTAATTTTCTTTAAGAAAAGAAACTAAAAGTGTCAACTTTCAAGTCATATAATGCTTTCCATAAAATCAATCTTTGTTAAAGCAAATATTATTTGAAAATTCAAGCAATATATAACTTTTAAACATTTGATTAAAATAGTTTTCATAATGGATTTTGAGCTTGAGTATTTTAAGATGATAAATCAATACTTTCTCTTAAATTCTGATAATACATATTAAAAAATGTTCTTCAAAACAATAATGAAACTCAAGGAAAAGCAATCAATAAAGCTACTGATGAGTCTTGGGTTTCTAGTTGGTTTTAATTTAGAAAGCAGATCCCGTTATTTAATCAAATAATTAGCAGAAATTTAAAAAATAGGGGACTTTAAATTTTCTCAAGAAAATGCTTTCTTGTCATTGGTAAAACATGGTTTATTCACAGACATTTTTATTCTGTCATCCTGTGAGTTAAGAAATTGTGTGTGTGGAGAAGGGGACATGGTTAGTTTTTTTCTCACAGCATCACATCAGAGTACCAAAGATTCTTTTTTGAATATGAGGCAAAAAAGTGTCTCCAATAATTATCACAAATGGAGTCATTCCCAGTAATCAAAATTCTCTTTCTGTGGCAGGACAGTATTTTATTCATCTCTTCTACAGTTTTTATTCCCTTCTACTTTTGATAGAGAGGGGTCTTTGTTAAAAGAGAGTGAAAGGCCCAGCCAAGGTTTTGTTGGTGTAATAGATACAATTCCTGGGACAAATTTTATGGGTTAAAAAACTGCCAGTTTATTTTTTTCTATAGCTGAATGTCATTTTGACTTGCAGAATCCCATTTCCCAAATGGAAAATGGTACTGGAAACTTGATATCCATTAATCAAGAGTTTCCTCTGGCAATTTTGGTACCCTCTTCCTCCAATGTCAAATCTAAGTTCTGGGAGCATTCCTTATGTCAGGTATGCGAGGTGGAGGGGCCTCTTGTCCTTGGTCATAATTATCTCTGCACACTGGCATCTGCAGAGTTGGACATTTTTCATTTGGTCTCTCTAGCTACCAGCTCCCCACAGAAGCCTCTCTTCTCTCAACACAAGCCCTCTTTACGTCCATAGCTCTTCCTTCAGCTGCTTCTTCATCCCTCTTTGGCAAACAGAAGTATTTGGCTCTTTCTGCATTCCTCTAGGGGTCTCATGCCACCAGGTACGGGTTTCCATGAACCTTTGGCCCAAGACCTTAGATGCACAATACAGACATTCTTTCTCTGTAATTCCTGGGTGACACGGGGTCCTAGAGGGGCTTCTGTTTTCATGGACTCTACTCAAGAGTAAGGCACCCTGTGCTCTCATATTCACCAAACCTACCTGGGGTTCCTAGCACACTACCAGGAGGCATCTGGTGCCCTTTTGTGGCAGGTAGAGGAGTAGAAACAATTAAAGGGAAGATGGAGAAGAGAAGAAAAACTGGGTGAGAGAAATGATAGGGAACAGTGGCAATGTCTCATGGGACATAAAACTCTTTGTGCTCATTCACGGTGGACGTTCTCTGGGCAGACATGCTTTTTGAAAGGAAAAGTAAAGTCACGTTTTGTACCACCCTCTGGACTCAAAGTTTTTTGTGATTGGCCTTAATAAGAAGATGTTTTTTTCCTTTTGAAGGATTATACCCTTCCAAAACCAGCCTGTGTATCCAAAGTTACTGAGTATGTGTGTGTGCATACACACACATGTATATGTAAATGTGTAAATATATTGAACTCTTCTTTCCAAATTAGGTGTTCTTAAGGTAGCTGATTCTGAAACACAACTCAAAATTTTTAGCATTCAAATGAAATTCTATTACCTATTATTTCTGCAGAGTTATCAGTCTTGGCTCCTTCAAACCTTCCTATCAGGCCTTACTCTAGTTCCAAACTCACATATACAATATGTAGGCTCCAGTCACCCTGCTGACTGTCAGTTCCTAAACCACACCATGTTATCTCTTGAAGCAAGGATTTTTGTCTAGAACATTCTTCCTCTCTACTCACAACCCATGCTTCATGTGGATAACTTCTATTCATCCTTCAGATCTTCTTTGTGGGTAATAGTCTCAGGAAAAGTCTTCCATAAATCCTTACATTTAAGCTAAGAAACACTTGTATGTGTGAGTCCCTAATATCCCATAGCATTTTGTATTCCTTTATCATGCCATTTATAACATTGCCTATAGTTGTTCCGATCCTCCAATAGACTAAGCTCTGAGGGCTGGCTTCATGTCTATTTTGTCCACTGGTGTATTCTTGTGCCTAGCACAGTGCTTGAAATGTGGTAGAATTTTTCAAAAATACATATTGAGTATAGCTAAGCCAAGGCAAAGATCAGAATCAAAGAATCTATGCAAGTCCTAAGAAAAGTTATGTAGGTGATCTAATGATATCAGGAAACTGGCCTAAGGGACCCGTATTTACAAGATCTCTTGTATATTCTTGTGGTATATCTTGTAGTAGATCAAGGACAACGTCTATTTTGTTATTTAGTGAATAGAATATAATAGCTAAAGATTGTGGAGGTGACTTAAAAAAAAACCCTATTAAAACTAGACCATGTTGATGATGACTTTCTAGAACAGCAGATATTCTACGGGCACGAATAGACCATGGCGTGTTATTCAGTTTAAATTACTATATGCAAGTACAGTTTGGCATAACAAGAATTATATGAAGAGGAGGAAGATATTTCATAATTTTATAATTACACTAAGAGGAGGCAGTGAATGCAATGTAAACCAATAATTTTACTATAGCAGGTACAGTAAACATTTTACTGACCACTTAGTAGGATCAAGAGAAACATTGTCCTGAAGATGAAAGAGAAAGTGAAGTCCACAACATTCATATATAATATATACGAATATAATACTTCATGTCTTAGGAAAGAATAAAACCAATGCTTAATTAGCCTCTCATATAATATCATCCTTACCCAAATCCAACAAGTTCTTTATTATCTTTGCTTTTACAGCTAAGGAGACAACGGTACTGAATTTATTGCTAACAGAAGCGGTATAGCATCAGCAGTGATTACTTATTGCATTCTTATTATGTGCCAGGCCTTGAAATAAGTGATTTACATTTGCATCTAGTATGATATTTATGTCTCTTCCAGTTTCCGGTGGTTGGTGGCGTTCCTTGGCTTGTAGTTATTCATTCTGATCTCCGCCTTTGTTTTTACATGGCCTTCTCCTTTTGTGTCTTCTCCTCTTCTGTCTCTTAGAGTGACACTTGTCATTGGATTTAGGGCCCACTTGGGGTAATCCAGAATGATCTCATCTCGTGATCCTTAAGATCTTTTTTTCAAATAAGGAATTATTCACATTTCCCAGGAATTTGAAGGTGGACATCTATTTTTTGGGGAGTCACCATTTAGTCCAGTACACACGCCATGAAATTGTTTTATAAGCAAGACTATCCCATAGTAGGGACCATAAACTAAACCCTCATAGAGGGTCTCCTTAAGCATATTTAACTTATATTCTACTCTAGTAGTTATTCAATAAAGTAGAGCAATGTTCTAATGAAGTTATTTATTGTCCTCAAACGTAGAGTACAATTTATCATTTAAAAATTCCCAGTCAGAAGTTTTTGATTCTTTGAAATACAGTTATTTTTGTTTTTAAAAAAGCATAATATAAATAAAAAGCCTATACAATATTAAAATCATAATTGTAAAAAATGTGATATAGTTTGAAAAATATCAACTTTTCTTTTGTCTTCTCAGGTGCATTACATCCTCTCTAATTATCCCAAGGGATCAGTCACCTGAGGAGAGATCGTGATTTATTACAGAAGGCAAACCAAGTTAAAAAGTTACATAAAATTTAACTGTTCACATTCAAAATAAGATTTTGCAACAAAACTACGGATTTGAAAGCCAGCCTGTGAGACAGTATTTCCTACACTTCTTTAGTTCTCCTTCAGTCAGACAGGATTCTGGATGATTGAAATCATGGAAATGATAGAGTTTATTGTTTGATGTAGAAAAGCCTTTTTCCACCATGATGGTTAAATCTTAGGTTTGTTGTCCTATGTAGAAGGAAGATACGATCAAGAAGAATGGGGAAAAGCTAACTCCTTTTTAATCCTGGAGCATGGCGACGGGGAGATGAAAGCCAGAGAAATGAGATGGAAGGAGAGTTGGTCAGTCAAACATGCGTCCTCATGTCCCTTCCCAAGACTCTCTCCCAAAGGAGAGCAAGATGAGCGTCTGGTAAGTTGAGGGAATGCAAAGGGCACAAGAGACTCAGCAGATTTGAGACTTTGAGCATCTCTTGTTTTGGGTTTCAGCACCTGTGAGGAACCCACATGGTTAAGAGGGAGGGGCTGTGTGGCAGGACAGGGAATGTCCACTTTGCCCTTTAAGCGTTCGTCGTGGATACATGTAGACAACACTTAAAGTGCTTTATATGTAAATACTCATTTAGTCTTCACAACAATATGATGAACTTGGGAATACACTTTTTTAAATGAGGAAAGTTGCCCCAGATCACACTACCAAGTGGAGAAAGGGGGATTATACCCAAGCCATTTGGATCTAGAATCAGTGCATTTAATCACTATGCTATATGGCTGGATATTAAACTGTTATCCCAAGATGTTAACACAAGGACTCTCTGAATTATTGGATATAATCTTTAGTTTAAACCAGATTAGGCATTTAATTATTTTTTCTGTGCTGTATATATATATACATACACACACACACACTGAATTTCACTTGCCCCAGATCTCTTAAAATTATGTTTGTATATTTCTTTGGGAAGAGGATAGGGAGACTCCCCTTAGAGGAAGGCAGCTGTCTGCACGGGCTCCTGAGCCACCAAGCTTGACTCTATCCAATGCAAATTAAACCTCAAAGCACATGCTGTGTCCACCTGCTTTGTGTATAGTGTTCTGGCAGAGTTCAATGATGTAATTCATTCCGAAACATTTACTGAGCACCTACCACGGGATGGCCCATTTCAGACTTTGGGATTTATAAGTAACATACATTCCAATGTGATGAAACAGACAATAAACAATAGAAAATAAATTATAGAGAATTTTAGCAGAGGATGAGTGCTATTGGGAGAATAGAATAATAAGTAAGGTGGATAAGAATTAAAGAGGTGAGTTTGCAATTTCAAAGAAGGTCATCACTTTAAAAAATTTTCAGAATGTTGCAAATGTATTCAGTGACATTTTAGACAATCTTGGACAGTAACATAAATCTGGAATTAGAATAAATAGCTGTACAGAAAGAAACTGAAAATCCAAAATTAGTGTATTGGGAATATTTTTAAACTTTTAAATTACAGCAAGGTCACTAAAATACCCTATTTTCATAAGGGCTCCTACTTTATTATGTTTTCAAGGATTAGGCAAAAGGATATTTAAATCTTCAAAAATATGACTGAGCTCAGTAGAAATGAGAAAGTGATACATCCAACTATTGATGAGCAGGATGGAGTACTAGAGGGACAGGGACTGGAGCCAGGGCTTCAGTCAAAGCATGTGGGAGACTGAGTGCAGCATAGCTCCCGTCTGTTCACACCTCCCTGAATTCATGCTTTTTGGTAGTGCCCTCTCCTGCAGACTCTGGGATTGGACATCCGATTGCATCAACAAAAGGGACCTTGGCAAATGTGATGCATGCAGAGACTTGAAAAGTGCTTGTGTGTTAATTTATTGCTATTCTTAGAGCCCTGAGATCACTAAGCAAATAAGCCAGGCCAGCCCTCTGGAAGATGACAGACACCCAGCTTGATCATTCACCAGATATCTGAGGCCCCAAGTTGTCTCAGCTCACCCACAAGCTGACCAAGCTGATTACAGATGCTCAGATGTCTATCTGACACCAGAACTGCCAAGCAGAGTTCAACCCAAGTTGTCTACTCATAGAATAATGAGCTAAATAAATCGCTGTTGAATTAAACCAGTAAGATTGGGATGGTTTGTTACACAGCAACAGCTAATTGACACAACGTATTCAACTACTTCAATGCTGATAGCCCATCAGAGGATATTTTAGCCAAGAACTGCTTAATCTTCTTCATAGACTTTTATATTTTCCTCAGTTGGAAATATTTCATAGAGGCAAACTAGTTGCTATGTAAATAAAACGATGCATCGTTATGCATGAATTTTTATGTTACCTCTGTAGACAATGAGCAAACAGAATTGTTTTGAAGTCCTAGGAACATTTACAAGTTCTAGGTAGACTTGTGTCAAATTTTCATTATTCTATCTAGGCACTCTTCCCCCACCACCTCCAGAATAATTACTTGCTAAGTGTGCATCTATGGAATGCATTTGTCAACTCAAAGGAACAAGGCCAGCAGTTATGCTTGATTATACAGAATAAACGTGTAGTATGAAAACTGAAATTAGACACACTTAATATAACGTGTGATGATTATTTCCACTGCAGGACCAAATTGAATAAAATGCCTTATTGATCTGGATTGAATTTCAATTTGCTAAGGTTGGTGCAAGCCAACTTCTGTCCAGCAACATTTAAACAGAAAGGCTTGCAAGGGTAATAGCCTATTCATCGCAGGTGATTAAAAAAAAAGTCAATAAATTACTTTTTACCACAGAAGAAATTTCTGCTTTGTATGCCAACAAAGAGTGGAAATGCCAGAAGCAGTTGAGGACTAAATTACTAAGCACTTATTTTAGCACGTCAGAACGTTAATGCCAGTGCTTGATTACGACAAGCAAGCCAGTTGTGTAAATTTGGACTGGAAGGTACCTAGGCTTTTATATTCATTAGGCAAGTTATTGATTCTGGAAAGTCACCACTAATAAAACTAGACTATTTTCTCAGGCCTGTTATATGGGCACAGACAGATTATTTGATCAATGATATTGAGCAAAGGAAAAACACTCATTGCGTCTAATCTCTTTTCCCTCCCTTCTAAATTGTACATTGGTCCCAGAAGCAACGTGACAAGTAAATACGGACCCTGTGTAAACCCAACATGGGCTCCTCTGTGTACAACTGAAAGTTCTTACTGGCTTCACATAGCTATATATGATTTTTGGTAATAAAATTACATTGCTCTGATAAAAATATTATTAAAAAGAATCTAAAGTCAAAAATGACAAAATAATATAAATGTATATTAATAAAAAGAATTTTACATTCACACAAAAGTGTAATTCCCCTTTAGCCAAATCACCATAAATTATGCAATTTTCACTCATCAGCTGCTTGAATGTTTATGTAAGTTAGTGTTTCACCTATTAAAGAACATAGCTCCATAGATTTTCTATAAAACAGTTTTTAATTACTTTTAATCAAAGAATATTATTCTACAGTAAGTATAATGAGTGAGATTTTCCTATAGAAAATTAATTAATATGGAAACCTTAATTACTTTTTATAGTTTTTAGAAAGTATGATTTTAGCTATTCTGTGGATGTTTGCATTTTTATTTAAACATTAAAATCACTTTGTCAATTTCCACAAAAATCCTGCTGGTATTTTGATTAGAATTGCGTTGAATCTGTAGATAAACTTGAGGAAAAATAATATCTTGAAAATATTGAGAGCCAGCCCTGATGACCTGTGGTTAAAGTTCAGGACACTTACCACTTCAGTGGCCTGGTTTGGTTCCTGGTCACGGAACCACATCACCTGTCTGTCAGTTGCCATGCTGTGGTGGTGGCTCACATAGAAGAACTAGAAGGACCTACAACTAGGATACACAACCATGCCCTGGGGCTTTGGGGAGAAAAAAAAAATAGAGGAAGATTGGCAACAGATGTTAGCTCAGGACGAATCTTTCCCTGAAAAAAAATTGAATTTTCCAAACCATGAGCAAGGATATACCTCGCTAATTACTTAGAACTTTAATTGTAGTTTCCAGTATGAAAATTTTTCCACAGTTTTTGTTAAATTTATCTGTAAAAATTATACATTTTTGATGCCCTTATGCAAGGTATATTTAATATTTTAATTTTCTAGTTATTTATTCCTAGTATATATAAATGCAATTGATTTCTGTATATTAGCATTGTATCCTGCAATCTTGCTAAATTCAGTCATTAGTAATAGGCTTTTTCTACATTCCTTAAAATTTTTTATGTGGAGGGAAAAGTTTTAAATATCTGCTCTTTAGAAGATCAGTTAAAAAGATGAAAAGTCAAACCACCAACTGAGAGACAATATTTGTAATACATATATCTGACACAGGATTTGTATCTGAAAGGCATAAAGCATTTTTAGAAGTAAATAATAATAATAATTAATAAGAAGAAGAAAAATAATTGCAAATAGGCAAAAGTTTGAACCAGACACTGCACAATATAAGATATGTGCACCAAGAGCAGATGAAAAGCTGCTTGATATGAGTAGTTATCAGAGAAATGCAAATTAAAATTGCAATGAGATATCAATACACACACTAAATTGACTGAAATTAAAAATCCTAAAATAACAAGATTTGGCAAGGATGTGGAGCAACCAGAATTCTTATATATTGCCGATGGATTTGTAAAATGGCACAACTACTCTGGAGAACTGTTTAGCAGTTTCTTGCTCTTAAGTATTTACCCAAAAGGAATGGAAACATATGTCCACTAAAAGACATATATGATTCATAATAGCCTCAAATGGGAGACAATCCCATGTCCATCAAATCATGGACATAGAAAAATAAATCATGGTATATGTGTTCAATGAAATATTCAGCAATGTAAAGGAATAAACTGTTGATGGTTGTAACAACATGAATCTTATGTTGTTTTAGATAAGTCTCTTCTAAGTAGATGGGTTATTTTTTCCAAATTCAGTAAGACAAATCTTTGCTGGAAAACTGGATATTTCAGTCAGCATGTTTATTTAGATTTTTGGTATCATGATATTTCTTCCTAACTTCTATATTTTGGTGGTATTTAAAAGCACTGACTCTTGAGGGAGACTATCTGGGTTTGAATCTTGCCTTCTCTCTTGGGTAATCATTTGATCTCTCGCTGCCTAAGGTCTGTATCTGTAAAATGGGATAACAATAGTAGGTGGCTCCAGTGCTCATTGGGAGTATTAAATAAATTGGTATATGTAAACATGTTCAAACATTGGCAAATACACAGCACTATATAAAGCTTGGTTACTAGCTTTATTGAAACTTCTCTATGCACTGCTTTTCCTATGTTTATTTTCTCCCTACACCCCTTCCTTCTGGCTCTTTAGAAAGTGATTAAAGTTGATAATTTTCTTATTTTTTACTGTTAGCAAGCTATTTCTTTATTATGTTATTTTAATAGCTAACCTTACAATTTGATCTTGTAAGTATATGTAACATAAATCCTAAAGTTAATGAATATCTTTACTTTCCCCAAATGCAAGGACCTTAGAATGCTTTTTCCTCACCCCTCACAGAGCATATCTGCAATTGTCCAACTTTTAAAATTTCTTGCTTGCTTTTATAACCCACAAATTAAACATTGTTTAATATTTTAGACAAAGTATATTTAGATATATCTTTATATTCCTTACTCTCCCTTCCTTGATGGATTTCAGACTTTCCTGATGGTACCATTTTCCTTCTTTTAGAAGCAGAAGTTATTTTACTGAGAGTCATTTGAAAGCAAGCTCTTTCAGTTTCTCTTTATTTGTCTTTATTTTGTTCTCATTCTTGAAAACTACTTTAGCTGTGTAAACAATTCTAGATTGACTATTATTTTCTCGGAACACATTGAGGGCATTTCACCGTATTCTATTGATAAGCTAGCTGTCAGTCTAAATTGTACCTTAGTAGGATTTGTATTTGCTTCTTCCAGGTACCTGTGAGCACTACAAACCCAGCTCCACTTTATGTTACAATTTTCAACTTGTGTACTGAGGTTCACTGAAACAGCATAGATTCAAGCTCCAAACCAAAGGCAGGTCAGTGGACATCAAATTAGCAGGGGAAATCTTTTTATTCTTCCTCCCTTCTCATTCAAGTGAAGACAGCATTTGGTGGAGTGATTTTCCGTTTCCCAAGGTCCTGGTTTTATGCATGTGGTGTCAGATCAGAAACTCTGGGCCACAGGGATCTGGTCCAGGATACCAGGCGGTCCCAGAGGATGGAGTGGCTTCAACGCTTACTTTCCTCCCAGTGTTTGTGCCCCTGCTTAGCTCCTGCCCACATAGACTTCTGTTACTTTCATATAGGCTCATTCATTGCTTTAAAAGTTGTATGTGTCTGTGTGTGTGTCCCAATGGAGCACTTTTATTTGTTATGTAGCAAGAGACGTGCAAGATCTCTTGTCAGCCATATTTGTGGAAATAAAAATCCCCCACGAGATTTTTCATTCATTTCAATTTATTAGGTTTGAGGAAAAAAATATTAACAAGAATGTATATGTGGTTGGTCTTAGAAATCATGTCCCTAACTTGGGATTTAGCGTGTCGATTTCATGGGAGAAAAAATGATACATCATAATTTCTTTGTCTTAAAAATCTTCTAAAAATAACAAAATCTTCATGTTTGTTTACTATTTATCTCTGAAGCAAAACAGGCAATGCAAAACTATTTAAATATCATCTACCAGAAAAATTTGAACAAAGGACTATCTTCATATGGAAAATATGATAAAAATAAATTTTCACTTAGGCTTTGAGAAAAATACATTGTTTTCTTCAAGTTCTGACTAAGATATTTTTATCCTTTTGTCTAAAATGGAGTTAAATATCAAGGAGCAGTTGAGAACTGCCTGAACCCTTTTATTTATTGAGGCTGAAAAAGCCGATTGAATTGTTTCAGCTAACGATGCAGCAAAAATATCAAAGACTTTCATAAGGACACCCAACATGTTTCTTAGGTCTCATTTGTCATCCCCCCAAAATCATATTTTCCTCTTCCTACTCTTTTCTACATCCTAGGGGTGATCATACAGATTGCATCTCATTGGGACTCTGCTGTTCACTCTCTTCTATTTGTACTTGGCCAATTATCAAATTCAATAGCCACTTGCTCATCCAAAGATTTACCATACATCGGCATCCCATTCTCTGCCACCATCAGTGATAACGTGAGTACTCAAGATGCCACTGTATGCCACAAATTGTCATTGTTGAAACTCTCCTTAGCAAGGAGGTCATCCCTATGTTTACTTAATATATGAGTAACCCAGATCCGAAATTCCTTCTTGGATATAGCCACTCCTGGTACCAGCTACTTATCAGTTAGTACAACAGGCGATAGAATTCACTCAAAGAGTTTGAATACAGAGAATTTAATAATGAGACTATTTATAGAGATGAGGCAGGGTTCAAGGAACAAACAAGGGATATTGAATCACCTAGAGACTAGTAACAGTTAGCACTCCTTGTGTTGAAGGGACTACATGTTGAAATGGTTTTGCTGAAGCCCATGAGGCTAGAATTGTGAGTAGAGACTATCCAGGAGTAGCTGAGTTTGTGGAGTAATGCAGCTGGCCAGAGAGAAACGACGGTGAAGGAGCAATGGAGCAGAGAAGACAGAGCCTAATCTACCTCTTCTTTCAGTGGTGATTATAAATATCATGGAATGCTTGCTTTTGGCTGTGCTGGGGAACTTAGAAAAGAAAACAAAAAGATAAACCTTAGATTTTGAAATCTCAACTCAAGGCACAGGTAGAAAACCAAAAAGCTCCTATAGTGACAGTAAAAGCTACCTTTATATCCAAAAATCAGCTATGCATAGGTTAAGTCCTCAAAACTAACTGCATGGATTGCATAGCTGCAGAACATGTTAAATGCTAGTTTCATTGACTCTATTTAGCTGAAGTTAGACAACTGATTGGGAAGGAAAGGGACCCTTACTATGGCAGGATGAGATGAAGGTAAGAAACTTTAGCCCTCAAATCCTTTGACTTGAACCCTGAAAGTCCTTTGCTGGCAGAATCAGTCCCGCCTTTTCTGTTTAAATTGTTCTTTGAAGACATGCTCTTGGAAGAGATAGCATGCACATTAATAGAATTACAAGATCATGAAAATTTATGTTAAAAGGAAACCAAAATCATGAATAGAAATGAATTAATTCTTACTAAGTTTTCTCTTTGCCTTCTCTGCCCTCTAATTTTGAATTTGTCTATTATGACTTTTAGTTCTATTGCGTTTTGCTTCATGTGTTTTGAAGCTGTTATTTGGTGTACACATATTTAAGATTGTTATGTTCTCTTGATGAATGAACTATTTTTATTATTATGAAATATCTATCTGGTAATATCTTTTTCCTGATGTTAATGTACCCATACCAGCTTCTTTATATTTAATGCCTATGTGATATATTATTTTTCTTTCTTTTTTACTTTTAACCAATCTGTATTTGTTATATTTATATAAGAAAAATATATTTATAAATATAAATATGTATATAAATATGCATATATTTAATAGTGAGTTTCTTTTAGACAGAACGTTATTGGCTCTTGCTTTTATATTCTATCTGAAAATCTCTGCTTTTAAATGTAGTATTTAGGCCATTTGTATTTAATATATTTGTTGAAATGGTACTGTTTATTTCTACCTGCTAGTGCAGCATCCTGCTATTTGTTTTCTGTCTCATCTTTTCTTTATTTCCCTTTTTGTTTTTCCATCTTCTTTTGTGTTAATTGAATACTGTTTAGTGTTTGACTTTATCTACACTATTGCTGTATTAGCTATTGCTGTTTGATGTTTTTATAGGTGTCACTCCTGGGTTTGCAATATACATCTTTAACTTATTACAGTCTACCTTTAAATAATATTTTACCACTTCATATATAATGGAAGACCCTTACAAAAGTGTGCTTTCACTCTCTCCTCCCCAAATTTAATTTATCACAGTTTACCTTCAAAATAATATTTTCCTGACAACTCAAAAGTGATGAAAGAACCCTACGACAGTATGCTTCCATTCCCCCTCTGGGTTTTAGACTTGTCATGCATTTTACTTCTGCATATGTTATAAATCCCATAGAACTTTATTTTTGTTTTTAACAGTTAATTTTAAATTAAAGGAATTTTTTAAATGAGAAAAGTATTTTACATTTACCCTCAAAGCTACATCCTGGTGCATTTCTTTCCTTTGTGTAAATCCAAGTTTTCACTTGGTATCATTTTCCTTTATCCCAAGAACTTTTCACACTCCCTTTAGGGTAAGTATGCTAATGACAAATTATTCCAGCTTTTGTTCTTGAAAACAATCTTTACCATCATTTTTGAAAGATGTTTTTCTGTTTGCTAGATATACGGTTCTAGATTGACTTTTTTTTTAGTGTTATTTCATTATCTTTTGTCTTGTTTTATTTTTGTTGAGAAGTCTCAGTCATTCTCATCTTTGTTCCCCGTGTGTATTTTGTCTTTATATTTTCTAGGTACTTTTAAGTTTTTCTCTTTATCATTGTATTACAGAAATATAATTTTTTATGACTTATGGTGCTTTTCTTGTGGTTTGCCCTGATTTTAATTTACTGAGTTTGTTGGATTAGTGAGTTTATAATTCTCACTAAACCTGTGAAATGTTTAGTTATTATTTGGTAAATGTTTTTCTTCCCTTCCACCCACTTCTCTCTGGGACTCCACTATTATATTACTTGCTGTTTT
This sequence comes from Equus quagga, assembly GCF_021613505.1. NCBI lineage: Eukaryota > Metazoa > Chordata > Mammalia > Perissodactyla > Equidae > Equus > Equus quagga. The sequence continues at coordinate 20,911,966 of NC_060288.1, read as the reverse complement.
CCCACAGTTCACTGAGTGTTTGTTTTATTTTCAGTCTTTTTTCCTTCCATATTTCAGTTTGAATGGTTTCTGTTCTAGTATCTTCAGGTTCACTGCTCTTTTTCTACACAGTTTTTAATTTGCTCTTAAACCCATTCAGTGAATTTTTCAAGTTAGATATTGTATTCTTTAGTTCTAGAAGTTCCATTTGGTTCTTTTTTTTATAGCTTTCATTAGTCATGTTTTTCTTTAACTCTTACAGCACATTTGAAATATCTTTTTTAACGCTCTCATCCACAAAGTTCATCATCTCTGTCTTTTCTGTGTCTGTTTCAATAAACTCATTTTTATCCTGGTTATGTCTCATTTTTTGATTTTTGTTTCTTTACTTGTCTATCAATTTTGATTAGATGCTATGATTTATTACTGTTAGACTATTGATCATCTGAATTTTGTTGTCTTCTTTTAGAGTGTTCAGAGTATTTTAGCAAGTATTTAAATTACATGTAGATCAGCTTGATTGCTTCAAAGTTTGTTTTTAAATTTTCTTAGAGAGGTTTTTAAATCTCTGTCCCCTGGTGTTCCAACAATAATTATGTTATGCTACATGGCAAAAGGGTCTTTGCAGATGTAATTAATGTTACTAATCAGTTGACCTTAAGATAGGAAGATTATGCTAGATTTTCTAGGTGAGCTTGAACTAACCACATGAGCCCTTTAAAAGGCAGGAGAGGAAGGCAAAAGGGAAAATCAGAGAGATTACAAGTACGGGAAAAATTGGACATGCCATTATTGGCCTTGAAGATGGAGGGAGCCACAAGACAAGTAATGGGGAGGCCTCTGGAAGCTGAGAATGATTCCCATCCAACAGACAGCAAAGAAACAGGAACCTCATTCCTACTAACAACGTGGAACTGACTTCTGCCAATAATCTGAATGAACCTAGAAGCAGATTTTCCCCCAGAGCCTCCAAATAAGGCCAGCTGATGGTTTGACTTTGGCCTTAGACCCTAAGCAGAAAATCTGGTCAAGCCCTGCTATGCCCATACTCCTGAGCTGTGGAAACTATGAGATAATAAATGGGTGTTGTGCTAAACTGCTAAAGTTTTGGTAATTTATTATGGCAGCAATAGAAAACTAATATACACCCTTGGGGACAGTTAATTCCAAAACAATTTTTTGTGAATCCTCCTCATTTACCGTCACCATGACACACAGATACACATAATCTCAGAGCTACTCAATTTGCGGTTTTTAGAATAGACTCGTTCTCTTTGCTTTTAAAGCCTATGATTCTCAGCATTCGCAGCGAGACTTGCTATTAGTTTATGTCGTTTTATGTCAGTTCTCTCTGCTCTCTGTCACCCTCAGCTTTTTCCTGTTTTACCCCTTTCTCCCCCTTCTCCCCACTTACATCTCCTTTCCCTGATGTTTCTCACAGTCCCTTGGTTTTCTATTAATTCAGTGACGTAGCTACATACACAACTAGTCAATCAACTCATATATATTTTTCTTCTTGGTATATCAAGGAAACATGTTGCACTCAGTGAGGTGTTTATTTCTTTATGTTTTCATTGCACACTTACTGCGAAGTGGAATGTGGACGCTCCTCTAATGTTAGAAACCTTAATAGAAAGATTCCTAGTGCTAGTACTGCATGATACTTGCTATTGAAGAAAATTTGGCTTCTGGAAAACTGAATTATTATCATATTTGGCTTTTAAAGGTAGATTTGATATGGTTTTGGATACTTTATTACCATCAAGACAAAGATTATATCAACATCTTTGTAATTGAATAAACATGATAAATAAACATTTGTAATTTAAATGTTTTGTTATAAGACAAAAGAATTATATTGCATCAGTCTGCATGTTCATGTAAATTTGACAATTCTTATGTATCCCTTCTTTTGTATTTAGCTTACTCAGTCTCATATTTATAAATACAAGCCATAAATTTGAGACTTACTTCCAATGACTCATCAATCCCTGATGACTAGTCAGGGATTAGTTCCTGCCTCTTTACAACTGACCTTAAGGAGTAGAAATTGATTTGATTATTGGGAACTTTGTGATTAGCTTCTGTACAGAAAAACTTTTAACCATCTACATTTTACCGAGGCCTACCTTGTCCTTTGAGGGGAAATATATTTCCTTTCACTAGCATTTGTGGACTCAACACTTAGTGGGACTAGCACAAGAAGTGTGCTGACATCAAATGTTAGGTTGAAGGATCCCTTCCAGACATGGGCATTTCTCGTTCTGCAATCACCATCATTGCTTATGCCTGTGAAGGGAAATCTTTCAAGAGCACCCTGAGTGCTCTCAGAGCATGTGCTGTATTTTGTTCATTTTTGGATCTTTAAACTGGCATGGTCCTACAGGAAGATGGAATTACTTTTGAATAAACTGAATAAATTTTTTAGGCATTTTTATTGATTTGTTGTTTAGAGGATATTTTGAATTTGTTGACTTATCTTGACTAAATGTGACAAACAGTAAACATTTTTAGTGTTTTAACACACAGATTTGCAGATTCAGTTGCCATCGTAAAATAATGGTCATTGCATTTTTTTATGAACAATAAAACAGAGGAACAATTCCTTTGTTTTCACAAAATGAGACTTTCAGGTTATAATGCAATTAATGTATGATTGAGGCTTATGCTCTTTTAAAACTGATGTATTTGAAATCTATCTTAATTTGGCTAGAGTTTATAATTGGAACAATCATCAATTAATAAAATGTGAATGACCTTATAAAATGTAAGTCCATGAAATAAAATATTTTTATTAAAGATAAATGAAGTCACAGAAATATGTTTTTACTTTCTAAAAAAAAAATCGATTGAAATCCATGGACCTAAAATATAGTCTCTTAAATTATCAAAAATAACCTTTTTTTTTAAATATTTAAATATAGTTTTGAAATATTTTATCCACCCAATATTTATTCTTTTATGAAAATAACTCTGAGAAGAGTCATTTTTTTCTTCCTGTCAACACTTAAATGTCAGAAGCCACATCTTTATTGAAGTACACTCAGCTGATTGTGTTGATGAAGTTAACCTATGACGTTAAAAAAAGAATGCACTACATGAATATCAAAAGATCACTAAGAAAATCATTGATTAAAAAATATTGACATATAACAATGCTAAGTAGTTTATTTGTATTAGTTTATATTTATTAAACGTTTCCAATTTGTTACTATTAGACAAAAAGTAAATCAGCTAATACTTTTCCCAGAAATTTGTTATTACGTTGGATTCCTCTCATCTGAGCACAACTTTAGATGTATTATTAAGATGTTGGGCAAGATAATTCTCAGTAGCTATTTAATTTATTCTAGTTAGTAAATGCCTATGGTCTAAATATGTTAATTGATAGGGCTTCCCATTATCCAATTCAGTTATTTCACTCAACAAATATTTATTGAATGCCTGTTGTATGCCAAGCCTTGTTCTAAATGGTGGGGAAACAATACTAAAAAAAAAATAAAATCCATATACTTGAGGAGTTTATGGTGTAATGAAGGATTCAGGCAGTAGACAAATGTATACTACAATGTAGATCGTAATGACTTTGAAAAGAACAATAAAATAACATACGGGGATAGAAGGGGATGGGGGAAGGCATGGGATCTGAGGGTGACCAGGGAAGACCTCTCTGAGGGGATCCCATTTGAGTAGACAACTAAGTGAAGGCCAGAGCCCTTCAGCTATCTGCAGAGGGAGAGTTCAGGCTGGAGGAGCAGCAGATCCTTAGCAGGTTGGTGTGTTTGAGGACTAAGGAGGAGGCCGGCATGGCTGGAGTAGAGGGAGAAGGCAGGAAAGTAGACTGGAGATGAGGTCGACGAGGAGGTCAGTCAGATATGTAAGTAAGGCTTCCTCAGTGGCGGTCAGCTTGTTGGATTTTATTTTAAATGTGATGAGAAGCTATTGAAGCGTTTTCAGCAGGGGAGTAACCTGATCTGGTTTGCATTTTAAAAGGATCACTTGGGCTGCATTAAAGGGCGAAGAGTGGAAGCAAGAAGCCCAGATAACCAGCTCTTGGAGAAGCCGGGCAAGAGATGGTGTCATGGGCTAGAGTGGCAATCAGAGAGGTGAAAAGTGCAGATAGGGTAGACCTGGCAGAATGAACAATGTGAGAAAAGCAGTCTGTTCTAGAAACTGCAGACATTCAATGTGATTGAATGTAGTGAGAAGGGGTGAGGAAGAGCAGCAGAGATGAGATTAAGGACCTGTGCAGGGCAGATTGCAGGAGGCTTTTTAAGGCATTGGACAGAGTTTTGTTTTAAATACAATGAGAACTCATTGGAGGACTTTAAGTGCGTAATGACAGACTCTGACTCACACTACATAAAGATTATAGAGGGGAAGAGTGCAAACCTGGGAAGAATTTAGGAAGCTATTGCCAGAGGCTAGGGAAGAGATGATGTCAGTGTGGACTGGGATGGTGACAGTGACGATGGAAAAAATGAATCTATACGAGATGTATAATTAGATATGAGAGGAGAAGAAAATGGAAGAATGAAGGATTTCTGGTTTTGGTAACTGGGTTATAGTAGTTTAGTAGATAAAACTAAATATATATATGTCATGTGCTGCATAATGACATTTTGGCCAACGTTGAACCACATATATGATGGTGGTCCTATAAGATTAGTACCATAAACAGCCTGGGTGTATGGTAGGCCATACCATCTAGAGTTGTGTAAGTATGCTCTATGATTGCACAATGATGAAATCACCTAATGATGCATTTCTCAGAACACATCCCCATCGTTAAACAAAGCATGACTGTGTGTGTGCGTGTGTGTGTATATATATGGATATAAACTAATAAGTACATATATGCATTTCTAATGTTCTTTTATTTTGCTTTGACTTTTGGCTTTGCATAGAGTGAGCTTCATGCTCTTATTGGAAACGCGTCAGTGGATCTTCACTGCTCTCAGCGTAAGACTAAAGACCTCCGCATAGGGGCCGGCCTGGTGGCACAGCAGTTAAGTGTGCACGTTCCGCTTTGGTGGCCCAGGTTTCGCTGGTTTGGATCCTGGGTATAGACATGGCACTGCTTGGCAGACCATGCTGTGGTAGGCGTCCCACAGATAAAGTAGAGGAAGATGGGTACGGATGTTAGCTCATGGCCAGTCTTCCTCAGCAAAAAGAGGAGGATTGCCAGTGGATGTTAGCTCAGGGATAATCTTCCTCAAAAAGAAAAAGGACCGCCACATAGCACACAAGTCCATTCATTTCAGTAGCTTTATTTTACAGCAACTTTCTGACCCAACTTCTTCCTTTTTCTTTCATTCAAGATTGCAGATATGCTGAGATAATTAGAGCTCCTCAAAGGTGCCGCTTTCCTAGTTTGGAACGCCCTACTGCCCCTCTTCTTGTTATTATCACACACTGGCGATCATCTTCCTGTGTGAAGCTTATCTAATTTCCCAAGTCTGAGTTAGATGTCCTCCTATATGTGCCTTAAACCACGAGTACTCCCCTGTCATAACGGCGTCTCATTGTCTATAACTACCTATTTATTTTCATATTCCCCCCATTGGGGGAAAATGAGGGAAAGCCAGAGACTTTTTTCCCTATAATTTTGTCCTCAGGACATAGCATAGTACATGGTGCCATACCAGGAGCTTGATAAATACGACATTACACGAATAAATTAAAACTACTACACAGCAGAGAATAAAGTTCTTCTAGAAAGTATGCAGAGTGAAAAGAGCACAAGGCCTGGGGAATGCTGATATTTAAGGGTGGGGGAGGGGAACAAAAAACATGAGGAAAAAGACAAAAGAAATGGCTATAAAGATACAAAGAGCATGTGCAGGGTATCGTATCACAGTAGTCCAGGAAAAATAGAATTTCAAGAAATGAATAATCAATAATGTTAAATGCATATAAAAGTCAAGGATAATGACTCTGAACAATAGATTTGGCAATTAAAAAGACATTGATGACTTTACGAGAGTAGTTTCAGTATGTTGGTGGGTAGAGAAGCCAGATGATGGCATGGTGCACAATAAATGTAACAGAAGCAGGTGATGACAGCACAGCTCTGCTGGAACAAGGCAGGAAACATTTTGTGTTCTGTGTTATCTTCCTCCTCTGCCTTCTATGGGTGGTGAATCCTGGTAACTAGAGGATGTTTAATTTCCTGAGTACGAAGTCATGACTGTTAATATATTACCTGAAAATAATGGTGGATGATGCAAATTTGGATAAGCCTGCAGAAGAGACAAGTTGCAAATTTGGATGAGCATGTAGGAGAGACCAGAGAAGGGAAGAGATGTGGAAAAGCCCTAGACGTGGAGAATTTGCAAGTGAAGGAAGTTTGAAAGACTACATGAAAGGGAGGTTCACTGGGCGGTGGGTGGGGCTTTGCAGAGAATACTGGAGCAGAGAGATTGGGAAGAGCTATCCATGGTGGCCACGAGACTATGCCACACAAATATCCAACTACAGAAAAGCTTATCAATTTAGGGCTGGCCTGATGAGCTGTAAAATCCATCTCAGGTCTGTACTGTGGCAGCACTTCCCATGGGCTGTTCCTAGCCAATGACTGAGGGAAGCAGCAATACTAAAGCCTCCTGTTCCTGGGACATAGGGGCTCCTCATGGCGCACCTTGGCTTGCAGACTCCCCCAGTGGCCTTGCTGAACCTTCCTTTGACTGGACAGCAGCCTAAGATGCTTTCTCCCAGCCTTCTTTGGCTCCTTTACCATGTTCTCTCACAGGAATCTTTCCCAATAAAATTCTTGCATATTTAATCCCATGCCAGTGTCTCAGTCTCAGAGACCCAGACTAAGATAATACCTAATGGATATTTTTATTTTTGAAGGGAGGTGAATTGCTGTGCTCTTTGTGACATACCCCTCCCGTATTTATCTTTTCTCAAGAGGTACTCAGTAAATTATTCATTTCTCACCAATGCTTATTGGAGTAGGTCTTCTTTTGGGGGGAAGGGATAAAGTGAAATGATGAGAACTGTTCAGGAATGCCACAGGTTAAGGATAGAAGCTGCCCATCACATAGAGTCACATATAGGTTCTCACATATAGGTGATATTAAGTTCCTCGCATAAGTAAAACCAGGAGTATCAAGGTGATGCTTATTAATGCCGAAGATGTGCTTATTGCTTGCTCTATACCTCAAAAGAAATCGTGCATTCCTGATTGTGAAATCCTAAAAGGTAGAAGACAGATAATAAGTACATAGAAATAAAACAAAATGGCAGTGTCTAGGATACAGCTTTAAAGACCTACAGGATATTAGAGCTACAAGGCACTTCAGTGCCCACTTACTACCACAATGAATATGAGAAATGGACACGGGGAACATGACTTGCTCAAGGTGACGCAGACTGGGGTCATTGAACCAGAACTGGTAGCCAATTCTGACCGCCAATCTGACAGGCATCTGATGTCCAGTGAGAGACTAGTGAGAGAAATAGACTAGTGAGAGAAACTGCAGTGTATTGAGATTCCACAGGAACGAATGTATGAAAAGAAGAAATACGTGTGGATGTCAGTATGTAGAACGAGATTCACCTGTTTTTCCTTCTCTAATGATAATACCATTACTAATTGAAGGCTGACTATGAGCCTTACCCTTCCTTCACACGGACTCAGGAATTCCTCACAGGACTCATAGGAGATAAATAACAAAATTCTATTTTTTATAGACGACGAAAAGGCAGCACATAGAGAGGAAAAGTACCTGAGATTACATAGTTACGCCCACTTCTTCCAAACTCCAGAACAGAGCCTGGCTATGGAATCCTGGTATCTTTTGAATCTTCCTAATTTTCTCCTTGAAAGTCCATCTAAATTGGCTTTAGATCCTCACATATAGCTATTTTTTCATATAATTTGTTTATTGCAGAAAAAGAAGTAACAGATGCATTTAATGGCTTTGAAAACATTTAAACAGGTGGACTTCAAAATATGTGAAATGAACATATTGTTGTTGTTTATTATAGTTTTCCTTTCTATTTTTGCTAAAAATCCCCAAGGCCTTTGAGTTCTTAAAAAAAGAACATTTGTTTTATTATGTTCCTTAATATAAACAATTTTTTTAAAAGTGTTCATTTATACAGTGACCAAAATACTGATTCTAAACAATAAAAGCAGATGTCACAGATCCTGGACAAGACCTGGAAATATCTCACAAATACTCTATTTTTGTTCAAGTCAGATATGAAAATTTGTTTTGAAATTCCACTTTAACATACATTTCTCACTTAAATGTTACCAATAAATATTAACACCCTTTTGTAACAGTCCTAATTTCCTTTCCTCAACTCCCTTGACTGGTATACTTTACTGAGCATTCCTTGCTATCTAAAGAAAAAAGAGAGGCTGGCCTGGTGGCATAGTGGTAAATTTTGTGTGCTCTGGTTTGGCTGTCCAGGATTTGGAGGTTCAGACTCCGGGCGCAGACGTAGCACTGCTAGTCAAACCATGCTGTGGCAGCATCTCACATAAAATAGAGGAAGATTGGCAACAGATGTTAGCTCAGGGCCAATCTTCCTCACCAAAAATAAAAAGAAAAGAAAAAAGAATGCAATTATCCAATTAACCACAAAAGAATGTGTGGCCACAGGCCAGGAAGTAAGGTTAATTGTGTTTTTCCCTCCTTTTCTTCTGCTATGGCCTTGTTTAATTTTAAAACTGTTGTTCTTACTTTTATCATTTGTCATATAGTTAACAATGTGTACATACTGTAGCAAGGTAGGTCAGAATTTTTTTATCCCTCCCCTCCCCTTCTACCATGATCTATCCTATTGTATCCTCAGTCACAGATATCTAAGGTAATAAATAAGATGTTTGAAAAGATGAGGAAAGAACCAGAGAGATGATACTGCCATGAGACTGTGCTATAAGTTATGGTCAATGTTAGCAAGAGGAAGTTTCTTTGCTTGGAAGTTGTGTTCCTATAAGTCAAAAGGAAGGGCAGATGGCTGTCATATTCTCCCCTTATTCTCAGGACATGAGGTCTGGAATCACATTCTTCTAGGTGTAGCAAAGGAATGCCCAGATGAAACTGAATGACAGGCCTTCCAAGATGGAGGAAAAGAGAAAAAAAAAGTGAAACCCTCTGATGAGAGCAAAGGGGCAAAGAGAATGAGGAACTGTGAATTATGAGGGAAAGAACATGGGATCCAATTCAGCAGACTTGCCGTAGAATGGTGGTTATCTTGAGGAAAAGCAGGAAAGCACACTGCACTATTTACTGGACTCTACGTATGTACTTGATCTTATAATAGGAGTATGTTTTTCCTTCCTGGTGAGGACTCCATCTTCCTTCCTTTTTTGATATTGTAGACATAGCTATGAAAGTTTTTCAAAATTAATGGGACAACAATTAAATATTTAAAATATAATTGAATTTTACAAAACTTCATAAAATTGAGTAGGACAGGAATTTGGATATCATATCCAACCCTTTGATTTTACACATGAAGAAACTTATACTCAAACAAGTGAAAACACTTTTTCAAGGTCATAGGATTAATGATCCATGGATCCAGTACTACAGTCCATCTCTGATCTCCAATTCCAGTTTTCTTACTGCAGTAAAGTGTCTTAGTCAGTTCGTGCTGCTCTAGCAGAATACCATATCCTGGGTGGCTTATAAAAAACAGAAATTTATTTCTCACAGTTCTGGAGGCTGGAAGTCCAAGATCAAGGTGCTGGCAGATTCCGTATCTGGTGAGAGCCTGCTTCCTGGTTCGTAGATGGCTGTCTTCTCGCTGTGAACTCACACGATGGAAAGGGAGAGGTTGCTCTATGGGCTCCCTTTTATAAGGCACTAATCCCATGCATGAAGGCCCCATCCTCATAGCCTAATCACTTACCAAAGGCCTCATCTCCTAATACCATCACCTTGGAGATTAGGATTCAACATATGAATTTTGGGGGAACAAAAACATTCAGTCTATAGCATAAGGTGGATTTTTTTTTGTGATGAAACCAACCAGATAAAGTAAAAAAAAAAAAAAAAAACAAAAAACACTTTGGTTTCTACGGTGATCCACAGATTTCCTGGACAATGGAGTAACAGAAAATGTGGCAAGGAACAATTGGGTCCTCCAGCTACCAGAGAGTGATTGACATAATTGGTGAACAGGAGTAGAAATTCAGGTGGCATATGATAATTCAGGGATAGAAAATGGTGACAGTGAGAGAGAGAGAGAAAGAGAGAGAGGACTAATGACCACAAAAACTGGGAAAGCCTCTAGTAGGTGATATGAATAGAAATCTTCAGAGAAAGAGTCTATGTCCAATCAAGCTTCTTATAGAGATTTCTACTGATAAAACTTTCTCTACAGGGCACTAGGACCATTTGTCTGCTGGTGTTCTGCCCCAGTCCTTCTCTTTTCTGTGTCACAGGGGCAGGATATCTGGAAACTACATTTCCCAGACTCACTTGGGGCAGATTTCTAGTAAGTTGCTGACAATGGGAGGTACTGGCAAGAGATTGGAAGGCCGCCAGAGAAAGGAAAAACCAATACTTTTAGTCAATATTTTGCTTCATGGCCTTTGGCAAGTGAGAAGTGACCGCAAGCCTGGGTTCCTGCTGAGGCAGCACAGTGCCAACAGCACCAGCACTCGTGGGTGCTCCACAGCTCTATCAGCCCAGTACTCGTGGGTCCTGACTCCTGCAGTGTCAGAAGGAGTGTCGGTCCCTGGCTTCCTACAGCAATGGCTGTAAGAGGAACTCCAGCATCTGCAGCAGCGCAGAAGCAGCACCCCAAATCCCAAGACTTGGGGTGACTCCATTTCCTTTTCTTTCTTCAGGCCCCACAGTGGTAGTGGCATCATGCATTTACTAACAGCAGTAAGTTCTCCTGTCGCCAATCTCTGTGAACCTCGTCCCTTTTATTTTTCTTGCTCATTTCTGTTTCTTTTTTTTGCTACTTTTTCGCTACTTTCATAACCAATTTCCAATCCAATCTAGAGTTTTAATTATCTAGAATTGTTTTTGTTTTCCTAACTGGACATGGATAGACACAAGCAACATGTGATCCTCTTATGTTCTGCTCTTAAAAAAACATAACGTAAAGTTTTGCATGATTCCTCAAGAGTTCTACTGTTGCCAGGAAAGTGACGTCATACAAAGACTAGTGTGTGGGGGCCCAAGAATATGTCAGCTAATATTTCTATGATGCCAGTTTCCTTAAAGTATAAAATAATGAATATAATATCACTGGTATGATTAGTTGCCATGCATTTTCATATAAGAGCTCATCCTGCTGCCTTCTTCGTGCAGTTTCTTCCTCTGTAGAACTTATACATATAGATAAGGCAGGTAGACACTTATACAATGTAATGGAAGGTGTGAAAGTTTCTATCTGACCAAAAATATCAACTAAATTTTAATGTATTCTCTTGTGAAAGAAATGTATGTATGTAAACTATTATTAAATTAAATTATATACATATGATATATTTACATATTAGTTAAGAATTGTTATAAAAATATTAAACCATAATAACCAAAATAATTATGTGACATTACATAGCAACAGGTAGGTACTATACTTAATAAATATTATGGTGATGAGAGAAAGAGAAAGAACAAGTTCTCTCAGTGAGACAAAAGTCTCAAGAAAATTCCAGTAAAGGAGAACTCTGTAGGCAAAGATTTAGTGGGAGTAACAGCCAGACACTGGGCAGAGAGGATCAGAAGCATGGCCTCACTGGAGAGTGGAGTGACACATGGGTTGAAAGGATGCCTAAGATCCTCACCATTAACAACACTCTTTTGTGTTTAAAGGTTTTTATTTCAAGAAAGCCCATGTTAAAATAACAGGACTTTATATGGGGGAACAGCACGTTGTCTTTATCAATTTGACAAATAAAAATGGCAAGTAATAGGATATATTGGAGTATATGAGGAAGCCATTTTGTGTAAACCTAATTCGGCCTGACCTTGTCTTTCCAAAAGAGCCTGACCGTGGCTGTTGAGCATGCATCATATATCTGCTTTAGATATTCCCTACGGCAAGAGCAAAGGCCCTTGAGATAAAGTGCAACTTCCCTCTCCCTCCCAACGTTGCCATCTCCTTAAGGATTAAGTGTCTTTCCTTAGGCTAGAAACTGATTGCTGTGCTCACCTGTGACTGCCCAGCTCGAGACAATAGACTTGCCTCCTGCTATGCCCATCGAGATAGCAGACCCACTACCTGCTGTGTCCATCAAGCGCTGTGCTGACAGGGCAATCTTGTGACTATTGTGGGAGGGACATTTCAATCATATGTGAAACATCCTGCTTGGGGGTATATAACCACTCTGTACACCTCACTTCTTTGGTGCCCTTTCTTCCTTCAGGAAGAAAGGCCCCGGGCCATGGTCCTCAGATTACAGCTCAGAATAAACTCACCCAAATTTTCATTTATAGATTGGTTATGGATTATTTTTCATGGGCAAATTTACACATAAGGAATTTTCTAGTAAAACTGTTGGGCAGATTGTGACTAGGAGCAGGGCCAGCTGGGTCTCAAACAGCAAACTCAGAAAAGGGAAGGGAGTACAGCATGGCGACTATAGTTAATTATACTGTATTGTGTATTTGAAAGTTGCTAAGAGAGTAGATCTTAAAAGTTCTCATCACAAGAAAAAAACTGTAACTATGCAAAATGATGGATGTTAACTAAATTTACTGTGGTGATCATTTTGCAATACGTACATATATCAAATCATTATGTTGTACACCTTGGACTAATGCAATGTTATATGTCAATTTAAAAAAAAAGGGAAGGGAGAGGAGGGGAAGAGAAAGGGAAGAAAAGGAAAGAGGAAAGGGGAGTCTGTCCCTTGACTGACACTAGCGATGCTACCAGATCACAAAATTGAGACTTGATTTGTGTAAATGTATATGTCCATATGTAATCAATGCATGCAATCTTCATAACATGAGTCTATATTTCCACTAATAAAAATTCTCCTAGATACTAGAACTAAGTGTGCTGCCAAGGTGTGTGAACATGTGTACCTAGGAGGGAGGATGTTAGAGAGATATATACATGTCGTTACAGCAGTATAGCATATCTTCTCCAGGCAGGTAGGCTGGCAGCGGTATACGATAGGAACGTAAGGAGGCTCCTAAAACTGTTTACTTGGGCCATATGTACACTGCAATTGAACCAGGTTGTACATTTATTATGATGTATGAAGCACAAAGTGGTTTAGCTTTACCTGTTGAACATTAGGGCAAGTCACAGTGAGGGACGCAGAGAGAGGGTAAAGGCCCACAGAAGGCATCTGGGGAACCGAGAAACAGCATTGAGAAGAGTAAGTCCCTGGAAAGGATGCAGGCAGACTTGTGAAAGAGAGGATGCTAAAAAATCCAAAGATGCTGATGGAGGACATCAACAGCCATGCTCAATTCATCTGTGTGACTCTCAGCATAGATGAGTATGATTAAAAAAAAAAAGCATGATAAAAGTTGTTTTTTGGTGGTGATGGTGATAATGTTGACGAGGAGGAGTTTGAATACAAGCATACCATGATTATGATTATGCGTTCAAAGATTATGTTGTAAAAAAAAATCTCTGATGTTCATCAATTTGTGGTTAAGAAAAGTATATTCCTTAGTTTATCCTTTTGTTGATTGAAGAGTAATCAGCATAAAGCCGAATTTCTTAATCCTTCACAGCCATGATGATACTTTCAATCTCACCTGGAGTATTTTCACTCCACATTGCATTCCATTGCTTCACAGGAATATATTAAATGCATTTCAAAGATTAAAGAAAATAATGAAACACGCATTACTTGAATATATTTGTCTTACATTATTGGGGTTAGTAGTCTTATTTCTGAAAATAAACAGAAGGTCCTAGGAGAAAAGTAAACTTGATAGTACATTTTGAGCAGCTCCATTGTTCCAGGACCCTGTAGGAGGCAAGATGAAGGGAAGGAGGAAAGCGTGCTATGGCAGAGGAAACAGAGGGACATTTCAGAAGCCCAGAGAACCTTCCTCCTTTTGCCTGCACATGCTCCTTTCCTCTCAGCCTGCTTCCTCCTGCCAAGTCCCTTCTCCCAGATCTGTATCTCTCCAATTGAAAGATAGACAGGAATTCAGCTTGCTACCATCCGTGCAGGGATAACATGCTTGCTTTGTTTCTAAAGGTTCCAGGCCTTAGCACATAAGCATAGGTGAAGGTGGAAAGGCAGAGGCCACAGAGAATAGCCACCTGTGTCTTTCCTTCTTCCCCTGCCATCCCACACACAACTAAGACCTTTCTTGAGGGCATGCATTCCACTTGCTATCGGCATTGTTATGCAAGTACTGGGTGGGCTAGAAAGAAATTTCAAAGGAGCAACACAAGAAGTAGGTTTGGGTGAGGAGTGGAGAGCAGAGACAGCAGTTTTACTTGTTCTGATGTGGAAGCAGTCGCAGACTTCACTTGATTGGGTCTTTTCAGGCATCGGCTGTGGAAGCCAACCTCCTCTCTCGTGGTCTCAGCCTTTCTCTAGGCACCATGTTCTACAGTAATTTGTGCTCCTAGAAAGAGAGTAATCACCATATTTACCCACTTGAACAATGTTTCTATGTATGCTTAGTTAAAAGTGAGGTTCAAGGTTAATGAAGGACATTGTGACCCTTAACCCCACAGTGCCTGTATCATCCTCCCAGTCGTGGATGTATCCTTCTACAATTCTTCTGGCAGCACTCTCTACTTTCCGTATTTCCCTATTCCCAATATTTCTAAGAAGAATAGAAAGGTCTTGATGACCTTGACTGTGTGACGTATGAGATAAAAGGTGAAGATATGTGTAAAAATATATATATATATATATTATATTTTCTTTTATTTGGTGTCCAGACCCCAATCTTATTCTCAGAATTAGTAATACAACATCTAAAAAAGCCCTCCTAATTGTGTCTGCCTGCCAAGGTAACTTGCAGAATATGTCTTCCATTTGTTATTCAGATAGTCAGTTCTACTTGCAATTGCCATTTACTGATTCCCATCTGTTAGAGGTTTTTCTTGTATCCGATGGCAGTTGAAGCAGATTGTGAATGTAACAGAAAATGTTTTCTTGGCACAGAAAAGGAGTATCTGTTTTAATTGACAAGGTGTAACATTTATGAGATAAAAATGAATTTTAGCCATCTCATTTATTTTCCTTCAGTCTATTCGAGACAGTTATTGGCTCTTAGGTGTATATACAGTAACCTCAGGAAATAATGGAAAAGACAGAAAAACAACTCTCAGGAAAGTCAATTCAAGCCTGCTGATTTTTTTTTCCAAGATTTTATTTTTCCTTTTTCTCCCAAAGCCCCCCGGGTACCTAGTTCTATATTTTTAGTTGTGAATCCTTCTAGTTGTGGCATGTGGGACACCACCTCAGCATGGCTTGACGAGTGGTGCCACGTCCATGCCCAGGATTCGAACTGGCGAAACCCTGAGCTGCTGAAGCAGAGCGTGCGAACTTAACCACTCAGCCACGGGGCTGGCCCCAAGGCTGCTGATTTTAAAACTTTCAGGGAAATAGCAGATTTAGAGAATGGAGAGGGAGAATTAGGGTGGCAGTGGACATTCTTAGTGTCTTATGTGCCAGTATTTTTAGAAAATAAAAAAGTGTTATTATTTTAGAAAAAGCAATTTCCCCTGCTCAGGAATGATAAATAAATTATTTTATTACAAATGAGCATGAAGTCAATGCTTTAAATGGAAAAAAAATCAATCCCCTGTTCCTCCTTAAGAATGATCATATATTTGATGAGTATCTTTCAACTGATAATGATTTTTTAAGTCTTATTTCTTGGTACTCTCATGAGTAGTAAACCATATTAAGCAGTAAAATGCTGAACAATTTTTGAGATTAGGCATTGTTTCTATTAAACTTATCACAGTAAAGAGCAAATTGAGGGTACCAGATTCACACTGGATTAGACTAGCTGAAAGGGATATTATGAAAATGCCAAAAAAGTAGTAAAGAAACAAGGTAAATTGAAAAGCAATAAAAGGAAAGTAAAGGTGAAATTAACTATTCTGATCAGTGAAAAGACACTATTTCCCCAAAGGAAATAAAAGTGATAGCAATATCTTCATGAGATCATTTTATCGGAGACAAAAAGGGAATACAAGGAACATATTCTATGCCATTTTTCACTTGCTGAGCCTCATTAAATCATCATACGATGCTAAAAAGGGAAAGAAGTATCTATAGAATGCATCCCATTTTTCAATTTTGGAAGATATTAGGTGTAATTTGAAACAACCCAAGGTTAAAGGTACTATGGTTTAGGAAGGATGATTTTAACTGAGACTAGTAGTTTTAAGCCCCAAGGGATATATCAAGTGTCCCTTGAGAGTGACACTAAAAGAAAGCACTTACTATTTATTCTATCTGCTTGCCACAGTGTTAAGCATTTCTCTTTCTCCTGGAAATATTTGCCTTCATCTGAGAGACTCTTTGCCCAGAACTGTTTACCTATTTTTCAATTGGCGTAGGAGGAAGGGTGAACGCAGGAGCATGAGGAAGTGGGACTATGGAGAAGCTTGCGTAAGAAGTGTCCCCCTCAGGGATCACTATATTTCCTGACTAAGCGGAAAAGTGAATCTGTGCATTCACGCTTTTAAATTTTCAAAAGCAAACTTCTTATACTAGAATAACTTTTTCTAAATGGTATATACTAATACAAGATTTTTTTTTCCCTGTCAGTGTGATTAATGCTGTTTGGACTCTCATAAACCACCTCATAATTGACTGGGGTCAGAGTGTCCACAGGGACGACCCTGCACATTCCACACCTGGCTTCATGGGGTGCTGGTATTTAGAGAACGCTCTAAGGTCTGTTTTCCATTGACCTTTCAAATCCTGTTAATTGCTTGTACAGTAAGCGTTAAAAGTCAAGCATGGCAAAATTAAGGGAAAAGATGAAGTTTTCATTCAAAGGAGTACAGACAGGATGAAAGAAATAACAGCAACCATGTCAAATGTGGACCAGGTGGCGAACAGGGAACATTTGTTAGGAGACTGTTCAGTAGAGAGGAAGTGGACTCGGTCAACTTGACCCCAGGGGTAACTGGAGATAGTGGTCATCTCCAGAAGCCTTTTCTGAAATTACTGGAACTCTTGACACTTCAAATGTCTAAACACAGGATAAACCATCAACTCATTGGAATACTTTTGAGAAGATTCAAGTGTCAGATGGTATTGGATGAGTGAAAATTTATTTCTAATCTCAAGGTTCTGTTTCCTATTCTGAAATTTCTACATACTATAAAACTTACAATCTTTAAACTCTATATTTACAAAATCTGAGATGAGTTTGATTTCAATTTATAAGGAGAAAGAAGGCATATATGACTTCCTTAAAAAAAATCATGTAGCTCAATCCCTGATATTTGTCACATAACATTTATAATATTCCTTTCTATAAATTGGTCTTCAATATTCCCTGTCATGAAAGGAAGGATTAGTGATTTTTCTACTAAGTTATTTTGGGCTTAAAATTTGTTCTGCCAAATTGGAAAACTCGGACAAAATTAAATTTGGCCATAGAAAGTAGATAGTTATTGATAGTAAGCTATTGAGAATAAACGGAAAATTTACCTGGCAAAAAAGTCATTCTTCTTTTTCTTAATAGCTATATCAGGAGACTGAATTGGGGTGACCATTCCCTTTCTCTTGGGCAGGAGGAAATGCTTTTTCACAATCAGTAATGTTTCCATTACTTGACCCTTAAACTGAACAGAAGGTCTTCTGGGACAAATCCTTAAATTTACAAATAATTAGTAATGTATAGGCTCAAAAAAGTTAGTAAGGATTTATCATCTGTATTTACGGAGCAAATAAATCAGATGAAGGAAGCTTGATCACAATCATGAGAGGAAACTAGGAAAAAATTGAGGAAAAATATAATCTATATCTAGTTCTATTAATACCACACTATATGAAGTATGCAGACTGAGCACACATATGCAGCGTCTAATGTTGCAGTCAAATAAGTCTACTTTTCATCTGATCTATATGTAAGACCACACATAACTGTTACAACACAATGGCGTAAATAGGCTTGAGCGGGACTGCAGTCCACATAGATGCTGCCATTGCGTTGCTATTCAACACCCAAACCATAATTTTCAGTTTTGTCCTCAGGCTTTGCTTTAGTGATTGAGCTTTAAAAATGGAAATTTGCTGTTGTCATTTTCCCTGAGGACACAGACTAAATCCACTCTAGAACAGCTCCCACATTCTGGTCCTAACCACTGCTTTGGTCTTATCCCTCTTCTTCTTTTCTGCTCTAGCCATAAGGAAATTCTACCCGTTGCTCACACTGTCCCTTGTCTCAGGGATTTTGCATACACTGTAATTCTCTTCTAACCCTTCTGTCATGGAGCTAACTGCTACTTATTCCTCAAGTTTCACATTAAACATCGCCTTTTGGGAGAGGTGTCCCCTCACAGAGCAGACAGGTCAGTTCTTCTTGTATATGTTCTCAAGGCCGTCCTTTATTTCTCTATGACATAAATTATGTTTATTTAGTTTATGGTTTTCCCACCTTTAAGCCTTTGAGTTGTATGAGGGCAGATATTCAATACATGTTTGTTGGATAAAAAGATACATGCTAGATCTATTCTATTTATAATAAATGGTCTAGTCCCAGTCTCAGAACCTGTTGGAGATACGAGGTACTATTTAATTTCTTTCTCTGTATTTCTTTTATTCAAATGCACACACACACACACACACAGACACACATACACACACAGACATCTTGCTTGCAATTTTCCAGAAGTAAAATTCCAGAGCTGCAGGTCCCTCACCTCTGAACTTGCCCCATGTCTCCACTCTGATCTCATTCACCACAACTCCCCAGCACCAGGGTTTGTGAAACAGTCCACTCAGGAGGCCCTGGTCCCCTACCTAGTGCCAAAGGACTGTGAGCTGCTGTGTCATGAGGAAGATGGACAATATGCTCATCAGGAGGAGAATCTGAACATTCGTGGTGCTACTGAAGTGGAACTCTGAAAAATCACAGCTATCCAGACGCCACCCTCTGGAGATTCTGCTGTGAACCCTCAGTTAATAGTGAGTAAAATGCACTGGGACCTGAGGTCTATGAAAGTTGAAATAGAAAAGCAAACTGTGACATCTGGACCTGAGCTTCCAGCACCCCTTCCTCCCACCCCCACCCAGGCAAAAGTGGACAAAAAGAGAGTGAAACTCTCCAGAAGAAGTCTCATGACATTATTGTCTACAACTGACTCGGTTGATCTTGAGTACTTGAAAAACAGAATGAAAAGTGTTGGGGGGAAGAATTAAAGTCTCAGCATGCCTCAGTGAAGCATGCTGAGCAGGGCATCTGGTGAGAGATGGTAATCCCTTCACACAGCCAATGTTTATTGTGCTGCAGCCATATGGAAGGCATCATGATAGACATTTAGATAAATAAAGAGGAAGATGGACATGAAAACCTCTCTGACTGTAATGAGTTTCCAATGAGATGGAGGAGAGAGCAATGTAAGGCAGTAAGCATAAGAAAGAAAGATGAAAATGTATGCTATGATACAGGCAGAGCAACATGCCATGCCATGGGAGATTGAAGGAGGAAGATTAATTCTGACTAAGGGGAATGGCAGAAACTTCAGTGAGAACATACCCCCTGAGGTGGATCTTGCAAGGTGATGTGGAAGAAAAGAGGTAATGATAGAGCAAGCAAGAGCGTGAGCACAGGATGAGTTGTGAATTGTCTTCACATTTTAAGAAAATAAGTTCAGGGAATAAATGTACTCTTTTGTCTCTGGAGCATAGAATATCTACACAAAGGATTTGGAAAGAAACAGAGAGATAGATTTGGGCCAGATCATGCTAGACCACAATAGCTTGCAAATAAAGCTAGAACTGTTAAATGTTATATCATAGACAATACAAAGCTACTATAGGTTTCTGTGTGTATGTGTGTATAAAAAGTTTAGCTAAGTTACTCTAGGATATTCCTGCCTTGGGATCTATTTCATTTGGCCAGGTGACCTAGAGTGACTTTAAAGTGCTACTAGCCTCTCAGGCACACAGCCTAGATAGCAATCCTCAGAGTTGCAAGCAAATGTAAGTTCCTGATATGACTTTTCCAATAGGCCTTGTAACCAACAGTCTCACCTGCCTCCCAGCATGCTTTATGCCTTCCTTCTGTGCCTCATAGATAAGAACACCCTGTAACTTACCAAAACCTTGTCCTTTTTGTTTGAATTGACCAATATTGCCTTGGCTTGGGAACCACAAAGCATCCCACCCACAGACCCTGATAAAGAGATGGGCCTCAGGTTCTGCATCTTTGTCTGTCTCAATTCTGCCTTGACTTCCCCATGTGGCACCTCAAGGCATGCTAGGTACTTCCTCCATGACCTGTGAATAATACATTTCTCTATTTCAATTTCTCTTGTGGTCTATTGTTGAACCATGGCTCACCATCCAGCACCCTGTGCTGCACTTAAGAAGTGTTACTTTGACAAGTTCACAACAGTATGTGTGTGCATGTGTGCATGTGTGTGCATGCATTTAGGAAGATACAGCATTAATTTTTTCCCAAGATTATCTAATTTATCCAATCTACCCCCATTTTTTTTGGTATTATGGATCAGGCACTCTTCTAAAAAGATAGATATGGTTTCTTCTTAGATATGAAGGAGACAATAAATACAAAAAATGAGGAGAGTAGTCATAGTGGTTATATGAGAATAACAGGGCAGAGTTATAGACAACTTTAGCACAGTTGAGAAAGGCCTTTGGGGAATGATGTTAGCATGATGGTGGAGTGAGCTCTTCCCTTAGACTCTCCCCACTAAGATACAATGAAAAGGACATTCATATACCAACAGAGGACATTCACATAACACAAAGGACATCCAAGAGATCTGCACAGCCATATATCTGAAGGTGGAGGTGCTGGAATCCCCGGAGGAAGTGGAAGGAGGTAAAGGGATCTCCCCTCCCTTCTGGCAATGGCAGTGACCCAGGACACGGGACCATGTGTAGCTCTGAGAGAAGGGGGGATGGGCAGCCATCCACAGGAACACCTTCACTTTCCAAGTTCCCTTACAGCTCATGTGAAAGCCCCACACAGAAGTGACTAAGCTATTCTTGGGGTGTCTTCATCAAGCCAGCACCCCAGGAGAGCAGATAGTGATAGCAGAGCAAGAATGACCCAGAGATCACACGTGCAAAAATGAGTGCCTGTTCCCCCACCTGGTGCTCAATCTCAGCTGGTCAGCCAGAGCACCTGTGCATGGATTAGTAAAGCAGTAGCTGTGAGCAAGAAAGCTGGGGTAATAGTAGGCTCAGAAAACACAGCTCTTGACCCCCTTCCCAGTGGTGGCAGGCGGAATCTGTGACCAGATCACTCTGCAGAGACACAAATCCAAGCCATCAAACAGTATGAAAAAATATATTAATACTCAAGACCAGAAGGAAAATGACAAGCACCCAGAAATCAATCCTGAAGGCACAGAAATTTATAATCTAAATCACAGAGAATTCAAAATAGCTATCATAAAAAGTCTCTGAGTTACAAGAAAATACAGATAGACAGATCAATGAAATCAGGAGCTTCTTCACAAAAGAGATTGAAACTATAAAGAAAATCCAACCAGAAATGTCAGAGATGAAAAACACAATGGATGAGATAAAGAAAAATCTGGCCTCCCTGAATAGCAGAGCAGATATTATGAAGGAAAGAGTCGGCATTCTGGAGGACAGAAATATAGAAATGCCCCAGATGGAGGAGGAGAGAGAATTAAGACTAAAAAGAAATGAAAAAATTCTCTGAGAAACATCAGACTCTATTAGGAAATGCAAAATAAGGAGTATAGGTATTCCAGAGAGAGAAGAGAAGAACAATGAAGCAGAAATCTTATACAAACAAGTAATAGTGAGAACTTCTAAAACCTGAGGAAGAAGCTGGAAATTCAAGTGAAAGAAGCCAATAGAACTCCTAATTACATCAATGTAAAAAGACCTTTTACAAGGCATATAGTAGTAGAGCTGGCAAAAGTCAATGACAAAGAAAAAATATTAAGAGCAGCAAGGCAGAAGAAAACAACTTACAAAGGAACCCCTATCAGGCTTTCAGTGGATTTCTCAGCAGAAACTTTACAGGCCAGGAGAGACTGGAATGATATATTCAAAATTCTTAAAGATAAAAACTTTCAGCCAACAATAGTCTATCCAGTGAAAATATCCTTCAGATATGACAGAGAAATAAAAACTTTCCAAGATAAACAAAAGCTAAGGGAGTTCATTGCCACAAGACCCCCTCAACAAGAAATGCTCAAGAAGTCCCTCACAGCTGAAAAAAATAAAAAAGAAAGAGTTTACACAACCTTGAAAGGAGATAGACACACAAAATCAGGAAACTGCATCTCTCTATCAGAACAAGTTAGCAAACACTTAAAGATAAAAAGAAGGAAAACATCAAAATAAAGATGATCTCATCATTTTAACCACAAGCTCACAACATAAGATGGAATAAGTTATGACAATAATGACTTAGAAAGGGAAGAAGAAAGGGATGGAATTGGCTTAGTCTAAGGAAATAGGCTATCAGCAAATGGAGTATCTCATCTACGAGATTTTTTATTCAAATCTCATGATAACCACTAAACAAATAATCAGAACAGAGACAAAAATGATAAATAAAGAGAAAGTGAAGAAAACCATCATAGAGAACTACCAAAGTGAATTGGTAGTCTGAAATACATGGGACATGAAATGAGAGAAATGCAGAATAACCAGAAAACGAGTGATAAAATGGCAACATTAAGCCCTCATACATCCAGAATCACTCTAGATGTAAATGGATTGAATTCTTCAATCAAAATACAGAGTGCCTGGATGGATTAAAAAAAAACCCAAGAATATGCTGCCTCCAGGAAACACATCACAGCTCCAAAGACAAATACAGTCTCAGAGTGTAGGGATGGAAGACAATACACCCGGCTAATGGCAAACCAAAGAAAGCAGGTGTTGCCATACTTATATCACAGAAAGTAGACTTCAAGACAAAACAGGTAATGAGAGGCAAAGAGGGGTGGCATATAATGATAAAAATGACACTCCACCAAGAAGACATAACACTCACAAATATCTATGCACCAAACACAGGAGGACCAAAGGACATCAAGCAACTATTAACAAGCCTAAAGGGGGTATTAAGAAAAACAACACAATAATAGTAGAGGATGTTAACAGGCCACTTACATCAATGGACAGATCATCCAGACAGACAATCAACAAGGAAATAGTGGATTTAAACAAAAAACTAGACCAGATGGACTTAATAGACATATATAGGGAACTCCATCCAAAACAGCAAAATACATATTCTTCTCAAGTGCACTTGGAACATTCTCAAGGATAGACCATATGTTGGGAAATGAGGCAATCCTCAATAAATTTAAGAAGACTGAAATCGTATCAAGCACCTTCTCCAACCATAATGCCATGAAACTAGAAATCAACTACAAGAAAAACTCTAGGAAATTGACAAAAGTGTGGTGACTAAAAAACATGCTACTGCACAACAAGTGGACCATTGAAGAAATTAAAGGAGAAATCAAAAAATATCTGAGACAAATGAAAATGAAAATACACCATACCAACTCAAATGGGACACAGCAAAAGTGGTCATAAAAGGGAAATTCATAGCAATAAAGGCCCACCTTAACAAACAAGAAAACTCTCAAATAAGCAATCTTAAACTACACCTAATAGAATTAGAAAAAGAAGAACAAGTAAAGCCCAAAATCAGAGAAGGGGGGAAGTAATAAACATTAGGGCAGAAATAAATGAAATTGAAACAAACAAAAGTGGTACAAAGGATCAATGAAACAAAGAACTGCTTCTTTGAGAAGATAAACAAAATTGACAAACTCTTAGCAAGACTCACTAAGAAAAAAAGAGAGAAGTTTCAAATAAATAAAATTAGAAATGAAAGAGGAGAAATTACAACAGATACCACAGAAATACAAAGGATTATAAGAGAATACTGTGAAAAGCTACTTGCCAACAAACTGGAGAATCTAGAAGAAATGGATAAATTCTTAGACTCATACAACCTCCCAAAACTGAACCAAGAAGAAATAAAGAATCTGAGTAGAACAATCACAAATTAAGAGATTGAAACAGTAGTCAAAAATCTCCCAAAAAGCAACAGTCCAGGACCAGATGGCTTCTCTGGAGAATTCTACCAAACATTCAAAGAAGAATTAATACCTATCCTTTTCAAACTATACCCAAAAATTAAAGAAGACAGAATACTTCCTAACACATTCTATGAGGCCAACATCACCTTGATACCAAAGCAAGACAAGGACAACACAAAGAAGGAAAATTACAGGCCAATATCTCTGATGAGCACATGTACAAAAATCCTCAACAAAATATTGGTAAACTGAATACAGTAATATTTTAAAAAGATCATACACCATGATCAAGTGGGATTTATATGAGGGACAAAGGATGGTTCAACATCCACAAATGAATTAATATGATACACCACATTAACAAAATGAGGAATAAAAACCACATGAGCATCTCAACAGACACAGAGAAAGCATTTGACAAGATCCAACTTCCATGTATGATACAAACTCTACATAAAATGAGTTTAGAAGGAAAGTACCTTAACATAATAAAGGCCATATATAGCAAATTCACAGCCAGCATCATATGCAATGGGGAAAAACTGAAAGCCATCCCTCTGAGAACAGGAGCAAGAAAAGGTTTCCCACTCTTGTCACTCTTATTCAACTTAATACTGGAAGTTTTGGCCAGAGCAATTAGGCAAGAAAAAGAAAGAAAAGCAGTCCCAATTGGCAATGAAGAAGTGAAACTCTCGCTTTTTGCAGATGACATGATTTTATATATAGAAAACTCTAAAGGATCCATTGGGAATCTATTAGAAATAATCAACAACTACAGTGAAGTTTCAGGGTACAAAATCAACTTACAAAAATCAATTGCCTTTCTATCTTCTAATAACGAACTAACAGAAGGAGAACTCAAGAATAGAATCCCATTTACAATTACCACAAAAAGAATAAAATATCTAGGAATAAATTCAACCAAGGAAGTGAAAGACCTATACAAAGAAAACTGTAAGAAATTATTTAAAGAAATCAATGATGGCATAAAGAAATGTGAAGATATTCCATGCCCCTGGATTGGAAGAATAAATGTAGTTAAAATGTCCATACCACCCAAAGCGATCTACAGATTCAATGCAATCCAAGACAGAATCTCAACATGATTCTTCACAGAAATAGAACAAAGAATCCTAAAATTTATATGTGGCAAAAAAAGACCCTGAATAGCTAAAGCAATCGTGAGAAAAAAAACAAAGCTAGAAGCATCACAATCTTTGACTTCAAAATATACTACAAAGCTATAGTTCAAAACTTCCTGGTTCTGGTACAAAAACAGACACACAGATGACTGGAACAGAATTGAAAGCCCAGAAATAAAACCACACATCTACAGTTAATCTTTGACAAAGGAGCCAAGAACATACAATAGAGAGAGGAAAGTCTCTTCAGTAAATGGTGTTGGGAAAACTGGACAGCCACAGGCAAAAGAACCAAAGTAGACCATTATCTTTCTCCATACAAAAACATTAACTCAAAATGGGTCAAAGACTTGGTGGTAAGACCTGAAACCATAAAACTCTCAGAAGGAAATATAGGCAGTAAACTCTTTGACATTGGTCTGAGAAGGATCTTTTCAAATACCTTGTAACTTGGACAAGGGAAACAAAAGAAAAAATAAACAAATGGGACTTCATCTGATTAAAGAAGTTCTAAAGGCAAAGGAAAACAGTGACAAAATGAAAAGACAGCCCATCAAATGGGAGAAAATATTTGTAAGTCATATAACTGACAAGAGGTTAATCTTCATAATATATTAAGAACTCACACAACTGAACAACAAAAAAACAAACAATCTGATCAAAAAATGGGCAGAGGATATGAATAGACATTTTTCCAAAGAAGATATACAAATGGCCAAGAGGCGCATGAAAAGATATTCAACATCACTACTCAACAGGGAAATGCAAATCAAAACTACACTAAGATACCATCTTACCCCCATTAGAATAGCTATAGTCACCAAGGAAAAAACCAATAAATGTTGGAGTGGATGTGGAGAAAAGGGAACCCTCATACACTACTGGTGGGAATGCAAACTGGGACAGCCACTATGGACAACAATATGGAGATTTCTCAAAAAATTAAAAATAGAAATACCCTACCACCCAGCCATCCCACTACTGGGTATTTATCCAAAGAACTTGAAATCAACAATTCAAAGAGCCTTATGTACCCCTATGTTCATTGCAGCATTATTCACTATAACCAAGAAGTGGAAGCAACCCAAGTACCCTTCTATAGATGAATGGATAAAGAACGTGCAGTATATATATATATATACATACAATGGTATACTACTCAGCAATAAAAAAGACAAAATTGTCCCATTTGCCATGGACCTTGAGGGTGTGATGTTAAGTGAAATAAGCCAGACAGAGAAAGACAAACACTGTATGCTTTCGCTCATATGTGGAATATAAACTAACACATGGACAGACACATGAGTTCAGAGGTTACCAGAGGGGAAAGGAGTTGGGGGGCAGGCACAAGGGGTGAAGGGGCATATTTATGTGGTGACTGAAAAATAATAATGTACAACTGAAATTTCAAAATATTTTAAACTATTATGACCTCAATAAAAAAATTTTTTTTAAAAACAAACAACACAAAGGCCTTTGGGAAGGTGATTATTAGCAGGGGCTTAGTTTTCTGAATTCCTGGATCCATGAGGAAATGTCCACTAAAATAATTCTTCTGGCCATTATTGTGTTCGTTCCTACTTGCCTAACCTCATGGAGTAAGAATGATGAATGATTGATTAGATGGAGAAATCAACACCTTATCTTAACCCCTTCCTTTCTCTTCTTTGGCTCAGCCTGTCTGATGCCCACGTAGTCTCTTTTCTCCTGCTTCCTCCATGCAATAAGTTACTCAGGCATCCTTTACCCTTGAAAGTTTGTATCTGAGCATGAGTTAAGGCCTTGAAAGTCGAGGATACATCTAATTCAGGATGGAAAAAGGTAGGATGCTTGATTCTAGCTCAAGTCAAGCTGGGATTTTCAAAAATAAAGCTATAACTTTTATTGCCATCTCTCGGATCTGCAGCCTAGGAGGCACTGTCCACTCTGAGTGGCTACGTCTTCTATATTTTGGGAAGTTAAAAACCTAGAATTTCAAGCAAAACTCTAAGATGGAGTCCACATTAAGAAGTGTGAAGAATTCATTAGACACATGAGCCTAAGCAAGGAGGCCTGTTAAGTGGTTACTGTAATAGCTCAAGCAGGGGCTGGTGAGGACAATGGCAATATGAATACCACAGAGGAAGTCCATCTTAGATAAATAAGAGCCACTGAGATATGAGTCCCAGAGAGAAGAGGTGATGCTGAGCTTGAGTTTGTTGAATGGAAGAAGGGCAGTACCATCGATTGCACCACTGAAACTGAAGAAAGAGCAGGATCAAAGAGGAGGATGCTCCCTGAACAGGTCCATTTCCCTCACATGCTCCAGCAATGTGTTTAACTCCATGCTCTGGGAGTGACTGAGGCCCCCCCAGATCACAGGCCGTAGTGTCCTTTGTTAGTATAAAGGAGCACAGTAACATAGGCTCATGTACTCTGATATATTATGTAAATCTCAAAGAACTAGAGAGAAATGTTTTTAAAGACTAGGAAGGAAGAATATTTGCCTGATAGGAAAGGTACAAAACTGATCTTAGAGTGATTTAATACTAATTACTACAGGGCCTGCCCCAGTGGCAAAGTGGTTAAGTTTGGCATACTCCACTTTGGCAGCCCGGGCCTGGTTCCTGAGCATGGACCTACACCACTTGTCTATCAGTAGCCCTACTGTGATGGCGGCTCACATACAAAATACAGGAATATTGGCAACAGATGTTAGCTCAGGGTGAATCTTCCTCAGCAAAAAAAGAAAAAAAAAAAGGCTGCAAATTTTTTGTTATTGAAGAAAGAACATTTTAAATGTGACAGCATTAAAATGAATAGATCTCCCCAAAGCAAATAAGAGAACCACTAATCTCCCTTCTAATTAAATGATTATATGATTTTATGAGAGTAGATTAAGTTTTGTTTTTAAACATAGTTGCTGGGTAATATGAGTGTGAGCCAGATATAGAGAATTTGAAATAAAAAAGTATCAATATTCTCAATTCTATAAAGTCGGTCTCAATGGTGTGTAGATAATAAAATATTTTATGTATTTTTTAAAAGAAGATAATTAATAGACTTAACAACTATAGTCAGATTAGCCAAATTTGCACTTCTAGCTTCTAATTTTCAGTTCTCTCCAGAAAGTGCAATTATTCTTAGCAGTGAGGAACATAAGTCTCACAGGAAACATGCAAGTCTTCACTTTGATTTACAAGCTTCTCTGTTAATTAAGCGAATTCCAACTATGCTAACAGTCTGGAAATCCTTTGACAAACACCAATGTAAATGACAGATCTGGCACATGCACAAATAGATGGAGGCTTGCCTGATTTTTAAAAGGTATTTTACAGATTTGGCCATATAATACTTGATCTATAACTGCTCATTTTATCCTGGAAAATGATGTCTATAAAATCTTGGAGAGAAATTGCGCTGGAGTACAAATTGGCTTTACACCGGAATAAGTAATTATGTTTGAGAAAAAGTGCTATGGAGGATGAAGCCCCAAAATGGCAGAGGAAAACTTAGCCCCATAGACTCCTCCTCCTACCCTCCCAGGTACACATTGTGTACACTTTAGTCTTTCTTTAGGAGGAAGCTTTCTCTGAACTCCATTCCAACTTCTGGGTCCCTCCTCTTCGTTGGGACCTACATATCAGGGTAGTGTGATCATTCTCTTTGCCCAAGCTATCTCTTAAACATAACCATGTATACTAAGTATTTATTTTGCTTTTTAAACAGCCTCATGCCTTACCATGCCTGCAGTTATATTTAATGTTATAGTGAAGATTCTAAAACTGGGCTTAGAATATTGTATATACTGCATATTGGGTGACAAAGAATGGGATTTAAGTCAAGAAAACTTGTGTCTGTTCCTGGGTGTTACTAGAGGATTATTCCACCAATTGATTTTTTTATTTGAATTTTATTATACCAATATATTTTCAAGCTAAAAGATTTGAATAAAAGTGTAAATTTGTAAAGTTAATATAAATATAAATGAGCCCACGAAACCAAGAGGTGATTCTTTGAAAAGATCAACAAAATTGACAAAACTTTAGCCAGATTGACTTAAAACCGAGAACACTCAAATAACTAAAATCAGACATTAAAGAGGAGCATTACCAACAATGTTACAGAAATAAAAGGATTGTAAGAGAGTGCTGTGAACAATTGTATGTCAACAAATTGGACAACCTAGATGCAAGGGACAAACCTACCAAGACTGAATCCTAAAGAAATAGAAAATCTGAACAGACGCATAACTAATAAAGAGATTGAATCTGTAATAAAAACCTTCCCAACAAAGAAAATCTCAGGACCAGATGGTGAATTCTACCAAATGTCTAAAGAAGAATTAACACAATCCTCCTCAAATTCCCCCCAAAAATTAAAGAGGAGTGGACACTTCCAAATTCATTCTATTAGACCAGCATTACTCTGATCCCAGGTCAAACAAAGACACTACAACAATAGAAAACTACAGATCAAACTACCTGATGAATATTAATGCAAAAAATCCCCTCACAAACAATTCCACAGCACATTAAAAGAATTATACACCATGACCAAGTGGAATTTATTCCTGTTGTGCAAGAATGGTTCTACATATGAAAATCAATCAATGTAACATTAACATATTAACAAAATGGAGGAAAAAAACACATAGTTAATTAATGTAAACAAGGCATTTGACAAAATTCAAGACCCTTCATGGTAAAAATAGCTAACAAAGTAGGAATAGAAGGAAACTACCTCAACATAATAAAACCCATCTATGAAAAACCTGCAGCTAATGTCATACCCAACGGCGAAAGACTGAAAGGTTTTACTTTAAGATCAAGAGCAAGACAAGAAGGCCCACTTTTGCCGTTTCTATTCAACATAGTACTGGAAGTTCTTGCCAGAGCAATTAGGAAGAAAATGAAATAAAAGTCATCCAACTGAAAGGAAGAAGTAAAATTATCTGTTTACAGTTAGCATGATCTGATATGTAGAAAACTCTGTAGATTCCAACAACAACAAAAAAAACTGTTACAACTACTAAACATATGCAAGTAAAGTTTCAAGATACAAAATCAATGTGCAAAAATCAATTGCCTTTCTGTACACTAAAAATGAACAATCTGAAAAGAAAATTAAGAAAATGTTTCCCTTGATAATAGCATCAAAAGAAATAAAATATTTAGGAATAAACTTAACTGAGGAGGTGAAAGGCTCATGTAATGAAGACCAAAAAATGTTGCTGAAAGAAATGAAAGACGCTAACAAGTGGAAAGACATCCTGTGTTCATGGGTTGGAATACTTAATACTGTTAAGATGTTAATACCACTTAAAACAATTTACAGATTCAAGGCAATCCTACCAAAATCCCAATAACATTTTTTAAAGAAATATAAAAATTCATCCTAAAATTCATATGGAAACTCAAAGGACCCCAAATAACCAAAACAATCTTGAAAAAGAAAAATAAAGTTGGAGGTCTCACATTTCTTGATTTCTAAACTTACTACAAAGCTACAGTAATCAAAATAGTATGGTACTGGCACAATGACAGACATGTGACTGATGGAATAGAATAAACAGTCCAGAAATAAACTCTCACATATCTGGTCAAATTATTTTCAACAAGGGTGCCAAGACCTTGCAATAGGGAAAGGACAGTCTTTTCAACATACAATGTTAGGAAAACTGGATATTCACATACAAGAATGAAGTTGCACTCTTACTTTACACTATACAAAAATTAATTCAAAATTGATTAAATCCCTAAACATAAGAGTTAAAATTATAAAATTTCTTAGATGAAAACAGAGAAAAAATTTCATGACATTGGCTGTGGTAGTAATTTCTTGGATATGACACTAAAAGCACAGACAGCAAAGAAAAATAGATAAATTCAATTACACCAAAATTAAAAACTTCCACACATCAAAGGACACAATCAACAGAGTGAAAAGGAAACCCATAGCATGGGAAGAAAATATTTGCAAATTTTCTGATAAAGAGTTACTGTCCAGAATATATAAAGAACTCCTATAATTCAATGACAAAAAAAAATCAAACAACCCAATGAAAAAATGGGCAAAGGACTTGAATAGACTTTTCTCTAAAGATAATATATAAATATCCAATAAGCACAAGAAAAGATGTTTAACATCACTAATCACTAGGGAAATGCAAGTCAAAACCATAATGAGATGCCACTTCACATCCACTAGGATGGCTACTGTAAGAAAAACAGATGATAGCAGGTGTTGGTAAGGATGTGGAGACATTGAAACACTTATGTATGTTAGTGGGATTGTAAAGTGTAGCTGCAACAGAAAACGGTATGGTAGTTCCTCAAAATATTAA
This sequence comes from Equus quagga, assembly GCF_021613505.1. Classification (NCBI taxonomy): domain Eukaryota; kingdom Metazoa; phylum Chordata; class Mammalia; order Perissodactyla; family Equidae; genus Equus; species Equus quagga. The sequence goes on along the minus strand of NC_060288.1, from coordinate 20,880,343 downwards.
AAATAGAACTACCATATTATCCAGCAATTCCACTTCTGAGTATACACCCAAAAGAATTAAAAGTAGGGACTTGAAGAGATTCTTGTAGTACATGCATGTACATAGCAACACTATTCACAAATATTATCAACTGATGAATGAATAAACAAAATGTGGTATATCCATACAATGGAATGTTATTCAGCCTTAAAAGAAAAGGAAATCCTGACACATGCTATAACATAGATGAACCTTGAAGACATTATGCTAAGTAAAATAAAATAATCACAAAAGGGCAAATATTGTCTGATTCCACTTAGCTGATGTACTGAGGGTAGTTGAACTCATAGAGAGGGGTCAGTGGGAGAAAAGAATAAGAAATTCTTGTTTCATACCTACAGTTTCTATTTGTCATGATGAAAAAGTTCTGGAAATTGGATGTTGGTGATGGTTGCACAACAATGTGAGTGTACTTAATGGAATTGTACACTTAAAATTGTTTAACATGTTAACTTTTGTGTTATGTATATTTTACCACAATTTAAAATAATTAAAAAATTAATAAACTTTAAGAAATTTAGCAAACACAAATGGATGAGACAACATGGTGTTATGGAAAGAACAAAGCCATTTAAACTAATGATTAGACTGATTCTGATACCTGCTAGTCTTGTTACTTCAGGGATGTCACCCACTATTTTTGACACTAAGATTCCTCATATTATGCTACGACTACCTTGTAAAAGTATGATAAGGAGGAATTGGGATTACGTATTTATAGTCACTGGTACAGCACTTGGCTCTTGATAGATGTGCGGTAATAATCATTTCCCTGCATTTGCCCCAGGCAATAGCATGATGTAACTGACTACAAATAGATCTCTATAATTTAAATGCAAACATCAACATAACTTATATGAGCGAATACATTTTTTACAGTATATTATGGTTTACATAGGCCTTTTATATGATATTTTATTTTCATAACCTTTCGAAGTTGGCATTATCAGTCTTATTTTACCAATGGATGATCTGAAAATGAAAGAGGTCACATGATTTGTTTAAGATTATGCATTGCCATGATTCAACATAATATTTTCCTACTACAATTTCAATGATATTTACATTATACAACTAGGAAAGGAAAAAAAATCCATGCCCTATATGAAACCACACCTTGGGAAGAAAATTAATTTTTCTCCTCAAGGTTTTAAAAAAGGATAGAAATCTGTTTGTCTGGGTGATTAGGTAGCAAAGTCGGGGATTATATCTTATCTGTCTTTCAGTCTTACTCTGCAGCCCATAGTTCAAAGCCTTGGACGTACTAGGCACTCATTAAACATTTGTTGAATTGAAATGGTAAAAAGTATTGATCTGAAATACTGCTTTTGAAATCTGGTTCTTTATGCATCCTGTTCATATCATGTATGTAGCAATTTAAATTTTTCATTTTGCATCTTGATTGTGTTTTCACAAAAATTCATTCAAATGCTAAAATTTAACTTTGATAAATTATATCTTGGGGAAAGAACTTAACAAATGTACATTTGCCTGGTATAATTACTATAACTGCCGAGTCATTGGCAGTAGGATATAGTGGGAGGAAATTTGGAGCAGGAATCAGGAGAATTGGTTTTTCATCCTGGGTTCCGGGTTTAGCTCTGCTCTTATCCAGCTATCCTTGAGCAGAGCATTTAAATGCTTCCTTCCTGAATTTCTACATTTGCCTAATGCGAATGATAATATTTATTCTACCTATGGTTTAAGCTCACTTTTTCCAGGTCATGAGACTCCATGTAACATAGTGGTTTAAATCACTTACTAGCTTTGTCATCATAGGCAAACCTCTTTACATCTCTATCTGTAAACAAGGATAGCAATAGTTCCTGCTTTCTGGTTCATTATGAGGAGCAAACAAGTTAATACTTACAAAGCATGTAGAACAATATTTGGCACAGAGCAAGCACTGTGTAAGTGCTCACTGAATAAAATTTTTATGTGTATGTATGCGCCTATACTTTGAAAAGTATAAAAGTGTATTTGTAATGTCAAGGTCAATTAGTGTTTTTCTCCTAAAATGCTGCTCCTGTTCGGTATATCATTCCAAGCAGTTGAGTCCGTTTCCTCATTTGAAAAATCGGATTAAATAGTCTTTTATTAACTTGTGTTTCTGACCAGTAAATGCTCTCACATCTCCCACGCTCAATGAGATAGAGGTAAATATAGAAATCGAACATGAAGCTAAAGAAGGTACACTGTTTTTCCCCATAAAAAAATGAAAATTTTAGCCAGGAAAGAGAGAAGACAGTAAACAGACTACTGAAGCCAACTGGTTTACAGAATATTGTTCATTCCGAGATTTTAAGGTGCGTGGAATTCTTACATTGGAGTCTTCTGAGAGACCCTTGACAAAGAGGAAAGAATCCATGAAAACCAGAGCCAATAAAAGATCCTTTTACTCCTTTAACTACACCTGACTCCAGAAGCAGGCTGCCTTTGGCTGGGGAAGTGCTACAGTGGAAGAGGAAGGAGGGGTTGGCCTTGAGTTGAATAAAACTGCTGTGGCTAACGACAGACTCCTCGGGCGCTGATAACTTGCCACCGTTAGCAAAAACTGTGCACAATCCGTGGAGGTCGTTTTGGTAGGATTCTTGAATTGCTTATGACCGAAGATTGACCTCAAATAAAAAAGGATTGGGATTTATTTATTTACTTAATATTGAAGTATAATTTACTTACAGTAAAATCTTCACTTCAATGAAGTTAGATCAATTAATATTAATTTTAATGAATCTCGAATTGTTTCATTATAGGATTTTTTTTTTTTAAGATGGAGCTAAGTTTCAAGAAAAATCTTATTCTGATCATTAGGCCAAACTGTAAGGATGCATGCTCAAATCCTTAATTTCCTCATCTTTGGGAGTAACAATAAGCACTTCTTAAGATTGGTGAGGATAATAATATGTGTGAATTAAATAGGAATTAGATGAAAACTGTCGTAAGTTGTTTCGTATTCCTTAGTAAATCCTTCTTAACCATTTTCAATTTCAGTTTTCGGTCAGCGCAGACACTTAGAGCTCGTGCTGTGGGGAACAGTGTTGTGCATTCTCTCATAAGGCAGTTGCTGCTAGAGGGAGAGAAGTGGGATTACCATTTATTGCATCTTCTGGAAAACCAAAGGCCCACACTGGGAGTTTTGTGCAGCCCAGCTCCTTCCTGATTCATCCCACATCTGGTCACAATGAAGCTGGCTAAAAAAAGCAGAAGAAGATGAGGGAAAAAAAAGCTGTGTGTGCACACACTCACAAACACATCCTCATTGCCAAGACTTCTAGAGTAATAAAGAAATAGTGACAACAAAAGAGTTTTCTAAAACAACCTATCTGGCAACAGAAAAAAGCAAATCTCCCACCCAATCAATTGGCTTAACATTTTTTTTTCCTTTTAAAGAAATAATAGTAATTTAAATAATAAAACCAAATATTTTTATTTTATCTCATATTGTACTATTTTCTTGAATATTTTCCCATTGGGATCTTATGATTTCATAGATATTGATCATTAATTGTGCTAAGTTTCAAATTCTCGCCTAGCTTTTTTGTTTATTGTTTTGTTTGGACATTATTATAAGAGAAAATAAGAAAACAGGTTTATAATTGGTTCCAACTTCACAGAAGATTATAAGAAATAAAAGTTTATCTGTTTTTAATTTATTTTCATAGCAAAATATATTTTTCTTTCACATAAAAAAGTTCTCATCTAAAAACGATCAGATTTATCACTTACTTGCATATTAACCAATTAATTTGTATCTATTCTTCAAGTAGAGATAACTGATCTAAATATTAATATACTCTTTACTCAAAGTTTGACTTCAGATTAAAAATTATGACAGTAAAACATAATGTTTAATGATGCCTTCTTAAAATTTTAAGGACATGAAATATTTCTAAATATCACTAAAATCTATACTTATTACTACGTATATGCTTGCATCATTTTTTTTGGTGATATTATATAAATTGTTGTATGAATGAGTCATAATTTTTTAAAATAAGTCTTTTTGCAAGGATATCTCCAGGTTCTACTAGGAGTGAAATCATTGGATAAAGGAAATAACCAAATTATTTTCCAAAGGGACTGCTTCAATTTACATTCCTACAGGCTAACATTAATAGGACAATACCAAAGTACCCATTTTACTACAACCTTTTTGACATTGTTACATAGCAAAATTCAGACTTTGCCAATCTGTTCACTTAAATAAGCTAATTACAATATTTAAATTAACATTTTTCAATCGATGAATAGGAATCTCCATCTTTTCATAATCTATTTTCCATTTATGTCTTGCCTGGTTGTGTCCTTTGGCCAGGCTTATAAGCAATTACTTACTTTTTTCTTATTGATTTTCACGAAATTTTTACATGTCAGGAAATTAGTCTGGTTCACATGTGTTGTACATATTTTCTCCAATTTATTACTTTTAAACACATTTTAATGATTTTTACTATATAGATATTTTAGTGGGAAGTGGGTATGACTTAGAGCACTTCCATTTGGGTATGTTTTCTCAAACCACTTCTCACTGAAGAGTTTTGCACCTGTCTTTGGTTCAAGCATATCACTCTCAGAGAGGATGTACGCATGCTCTCTATGATGCTCTTTAATTCACGGTCCTTTTTTTTTCTGTAAATTTCTCAGCTGAGTTGTTTCCAGTCAGGGCAAAGCTGGCTGCAGTTTTTCTTATCTTTTCTGTTTTACTTCTGGGCAAATTTCCTTCTCTGAATTGACCTCTAGGGTTGGAATGCGTGTTGAAGTAAATAACGATACTGATCTACGGAGTTTCCCCTTCAATCCTAATACTCCATCTCTAACTCTTTCTCTCTCTTTCTCTTTAAGAGCTGAGTTCTCAAAAGGGATTTCTCCACTTCTCCCGTGGCATTCTAACACCCTCTAGAACTCGCTCTTCCAATTGGCATATTTTTCTTTAGACTCTTGGGACACTGTAATTCTTAGAGAATCAGGCACTATGTTCACAGTCTAGAAAGTAATGTGTTTACTCTTTGTACTTTTTCAATTTGGTCCAGATGTCCCTGTATTTGGAAGATATACTTTATAGTATTTCCTAGATTGTTTTTTAATAGATTTTCTTACCTGGTTTTATTCTTTTTGCTTACATAGGGGATATGAAAAAGAAGATATAAATAATATTTTATTCTTCCAGGAGACTACATACATATAGGTCATTAAGATTTGATAGATTTCTAGAAGAAAAATAATCACATGATTTAAGATTGCTTATAATTAAAAATAGATATTTTATTTGATTTCTAACAGTTGTCATTAGGAATTCACTTATTTAAGCATCATAGTCTTGGTTTATTTGTGACTAGATGACCTAGGAGAGGAAAAAGCCTCGCTAGTCAAGCATGAAACCATGGTAGGAGACATACATAGCATGTACTGGTTAACTGGTTGTACTCACTTCATGTATTATTACAACACAGCTCCTGCTCGTGAACTTGTTACATGCTGAGCTTCTCAATAATCAGAGAAGAAAACAGGTGCCAGTTCAAAATGCTGACCCAAGCAGTGCCTGCTTTTCTGTTTTTCCATCTGAAGCCATCATTTACAATTCTGTCTTTCTCTTTCAGAAGTCCATAAACATCTAAAGCCTGAGTAAAGCTCAAATAGGGTCAAATTCCAGAGGGCAAAGCATTATTTTTCCTTCCAGCCCTGTTACATTTGGTCATGCATGCTTTATCAACCCATGCAGGAGAGAATAAGGGCTGCAATTTTCATTATGATCGCTAATTCCTGAAAAGTGCATTTAGAGGGCTGTTAGTTTTCTAGAGTCATGAATTAAACAGAGTAACAGAAGGTAGCATGTCAAAAGACCATAAGCAGGCCCCAGGCTATATTTGCAGTACCAGTTCTGCATAATGTTTCCAGTTGGTATGCAATCATGCGTGAACTTAAACTTCAAAGAACAAAAAGCTAGAATGTTTTGGCTCTAATCAAAATTGTACCTGCAGTTTCAATGTGCTTACACATTTGAAAATTGCATTTTAAGGGCCAAAAATGTATACAATGTTCCATGTTTTCCATGCTCATAAATAAACCTTATGAATGTAAATGTAGGACTCACCGCTGATCTGTATTCATACCTACCATGGACTATGTAAATACTGCAAAACTATCCAAACAACATCTAAACTTCAGATATGATTCCTAATTCCTAATACCATACACACCCAACTGTTTTGATTAAAAAAAAAAGGAACCACGACAATCGTTAGGAAAGAACATCTATTTCTCAATAAACACAGATTCCTTAACACTGACACTTTCTTACAGCTTCGGAAGACAGTAGCAGTAGAAGGTTATGTGGTTAATCTGAGGCTGTGTGTGGGGGCAGTGAGAGACCATGATGCTTTGAAGGTGGTCCTGATAATCCATGAATGAAGTATTGGCATCACCTGCTGAGCCTACAGAATGCTGACAAAGGGGAAGAGCCTGGAAGAGGAAGAGCTGTGATATGATATCAGAAGGTAATCAGAGAGGGTAACTCATCAAATAAACGTCCTATTCTGAACAATGTCAAGAATGCGCTCTGACTGAAAGCAATGCATTTGTAGCGGCAATGTTGGCCACAGCCACCATGCTTTGCACCTTTTGCGTTTAGCATCCTGGGAATTAAAAAAGAGAGCAGAAAAGTGCTGACATTTATTGAGCAGCTGCCATGTGTCAGAGACTGTAGAATGTGTATGCAAATTCATGATAGTTAATCTCTGCAACATCTCTTTCAATCTATAAATTATATTCAGCGTTCTATGAGGGAATCAATTGAGGATAATGGCAGCAAGATACTTTGCCAAGTACTAGGGGAAATATAATCCTGGTCTAAATGACTCCTCAAATTCCTTATTTTTAGCTATGCCGACTCCTCAACTTGGGAATTTTCAGGAGAGATACAGTAAAAGACTAAGGATATGGTGGATTGTAGTGTGTGTTTGGATGAAATAATACATAGGCCATTAGTCCTGGTGGGGTGGAGTAACAAGTGAATCCACTAGTGCTTTGCATCTCGGTATAAAGAGGAGGGAGGGAAGAGTTTGGAAGACTAAGTGAATTCATGGAGAACAAATGAGATTACGAAATTGAAGGAGGGCGTAACACTTAAGAGGCAAAGTCACGGTAAGTGATAAAATGATCCGAATAATGACTTTGGGTCTGGGCTGCCGAAGAAGAACAGATGTAAAGTTCTTTAAAATAAGTAGAAATGGTGAAGTGCTTATCCCATGTGACATATTAGCAACACCGCCTGAAAAAGAATTTGAATCTTTTATATTGTATAGTTCATTGCTTTGTGCCATAAAAATGCTCAGTGTCTCATAATCCATTATGTTCATTAAAATAGAATTGTACGGATATCTTGGTATCTGACCACTGCCTTGTGAAATAAGTATCATAAATTGTAGTCTCACCACTAATTTGGCATGTGATTTTGTTTCCAAATTTGTAAAATGACAGTCTTGATTTTTTTGGTTAAATATTTTGAAAGATGTAATAATATAAAGTTAATGTACCAAAACTGCAGTTCCAGAACAAAGGCTATATTTTGCTCAAAGATAACTTCAGTTTTCAGAATCAAGGATTATGGGAAAGAGATAACTTTTATATGAATAATTATTTTTTCATTTTCAGTAAGTTCATATAACTTATGTTTCTTCGTTAAAATATCATCAATCACATTGAAAAGATTGTGGAAATATGCTTTAAAAGATTCTATTCACAAAAAATAGATCTTGGGGCATCTCACTTGCCTTAGAATTTAATGTCATACTTCAAACAGAGGGTTTTTTAGTGCTCAAGGTAACTATGTCAATTTTTAAAAATTATGATGTTAGGAGATATTTTTATAGTAAAATATATTTCCCTTTAGCTATTCACATTAACATTGAAGAATTAAGTTTACTTTCATCTTTTTATGTATCATATAAGCCAGTTATAAGCAGGTATAATTATCAGAGAAATTAATTCCTCCTGCCTGTAAGAGATAAAGTACATGTTTTCCATGTATAAGATATGAAAAATTTTTAGAATAGATTGCTATTGTGAGAGACTAGAGTTGGCCATCCCAAGATGCGTCTCTTTGGCATGAGGATTATTTTGGGCTGGTTACTTTTGAAAACTGCAGACATGAGAGAAACTCTGAAAAGTAGAATTTAACTCTTTGTAAAGAGACACTTAGATTTGTAAAGGAAATCTCCATCTGTAAAGGTGTCTCCCTCTCTGTACCAGGAAGAAGGCAGATGACTATACCTCTAGAATTCATCAATGCAGAAGGCAAGGACTTAAATCTGCATAATAACGTTACTCTTGTTTACTGCGCTTTTCTGGTAAACTCCCGTAACTGACTCCCTCTACCCTCAACATCCTCCTTTGTCTTTATCTGAAGATGGTATTTAAGGTGAGAACCTCTGCCATTTTGGCAAGTTGCTCAGTTTTGCTGGGTCTCTCCCATGTATACACATTGTAAAGCTTTGTTTTATTTTCTCCTGTTATTTTGTCTCATGTGAATTTAATTCATCGTCTGGCCAGAAGGACCCAGAGTGGGTAGAGGAAATGTCTTCTTCCCCTACACTATTAAATAGGGAAATCTACTTATGATTAAAATTTTATTTAAAAAAATATTTTGTTTTGTCCTAAATTATGTTTTTTTCCTTCCATTGCTTATTGTGAAGTTACTTTAAAACAAAATAAAATGAAGACAATCAACCAAATTAGAAAATATAATGGCAGAGCCCCTCCTCCGTTCTTTCTCAGTCTCCAACTCCACCTTGCCTTCACAGTCCTTTTGTCTCCAAAGATAGCCAGGACACTTTGCATATTTACACCCAAGGACATAGGTCTGTGATACTATGGGTGCTGTTAAGTTCAAATTTTTCCTTTTAGCAATGTAAGTTACAGTTGAAGGAAAAGGACTCTTCTAATCCTTTTCTTAAGAATTGTACTTTTACTTTCATGAAATGTTCCGTACCTTTCAATGCACACCCAGTTCATTGTGCTTAAATATCATCAAATATCCTTCCACAGTGATCTCAATCTTAGAGAGCTGTCTTACTATGTAACATGTGCTTGATTTTTAGATAATAAATAATGAAACTTTTCATACAGATGAATTTGATCATCAGTGTACATTTTGAAGCAGTGGATGTTTCCCATTGAATTACTCTAATCTTTCAGTTTGGTCTGTACCACAATATCCTACTGGCCTTGCACTTTGCATGTTAAGCTTCCAGAGCACATGCTCACTATAAACATGCTGAGGACCTCTAAATGTTTCTCCCTTTTTCCATACCATGAATTCATATGCACATTTTTGGAGACAGGAGGTGGTGTTGATGTTTCAGTGTATTTCAGAAAAATCAATCACTTCACCCTTGTGAGGTCATAATGACCAACACAGTTGACGCATTTAGCATTTACTGAATATTTGCTGAGACTTTGATATCATTATTGAACATATTAAGACAGTTTTCTGGATGACATTGCAGTGACAGCAAGTTCCTTCACATTCACCATTCTGGGAGGAGTGTCTTTATGTTGCCATTACAGAAATCCAGAAATCCATTCTGCCACTGGGAGAACATTATTGTAAAATAGTCTGCACCTCATTGCTATCTTTTATGCAGCACCAACACCCACGGAAGAATAAGAATAATTCCTGGGCTATCTTTGTAGTTATTTACCATTACACTTCTATACAGATTTAAAAGAATTAGTTTTAAAAAGACAACCTCAGTTCTTATTAAGATTTAAAAATTTTTGTAAAATTGTCAAATGCAGCCAACGTACTGATTAAATAAATCCATTTTCCTTTTTGGTGAGAGACCCTCAATTTCCAAGTCTTACATTTTAAGTGTGGGCTTACTTTTAAGAATAGTTATTTTAAAGTTGGCCTAACTGGTTTGTCCATACCCAATTTAAAAATCCAGCTTACAAAATCAAAAAGTCAACCACTTTTTGGACAATTTTTCATGAGCTTTTCTCTCTGAATATATGCATATTTTTCACTTAATGCAAAGAAATTTCAAGTTACAATTGCATATTTTAACATAACAGCTCTAATTTCCAATGTTTTCCTTTTGGATATATTTTTCTGTAAAGGAGTGCAGCATTTTCCTCTGGCTGAAACTGCTATTTTGTTTCATCTGGGGCAGTGTGTTTAAGGAAGTCAATTTACGGTACCTTGTGGGAATTTTTTTTTTCCAGATGAACTGTGTATCAAACAGTTTTGTGGTTTCTGAAGGAACTTTTTGGCATTCAGGGCCATTTCTAGTGCTGTGCAAAGCAGTCCTTAGTGCTTTCTGTAGAGCAGACTACTTAAAATTCATATGGACACATTAGATATAATATATATATTTGGAATAACCATTGAAATATTTCTCTCTTTAATTGGGGTAGTCGATGCTGACTCACAGGTGGACGCTGTCAGCTATATTCAATCTACCAATTATTTCTTTGGGGAACATGGTAAAATCTCTGCCTTCGTAAATGTTTTCACTTTCCCAATGCAGTTTTTCCTCATCCTTCCAGCACTATCTTAGTGGGCAGAGAGAGAAAGAAATGCTAGCCGTCATATGCAAACATGGCAGGGGACAATACCTTCTCCCCATAATCAAGCATGCATGATACTCAGTTTCACTGATTGCTGAATGGTAATAATTGCACATATTATCTTTTTTTCTGGTGTCACATAGAGCACATGCCCTCGAACAGTGAGGAAATCAAGGCATTGCTAACGTTCTGGTCATAGTGTTAGAAATACGGCATTGAACATGATGTAATGTATACAGAATTCGAAATATGATGTACATCCGAAAAAAATAAAAATTAAAAAATTAAAAAAAAGAAATGCAGGATTGCGTCTCTGTGACGAATCAGTTATGTCTCCTCCCTCAGGAATCTAAAGATTTACCCCTTTCTTGATGTCACCTAGTCCCCCCGGGTAGTCCTCCTGGACAGGATCTAAGAAGAATCTCAGACTGGCACACTATCTTTCTGCCCCTCTGCCACATCTGGGGTCAGGATGAAGAGGTACCACTGGCAGGGACTTCAAACACATGTTGAAGGCCATGGGCTCTAGGGACAGGGGTCAGCAGGTTATAACAAAGGGTTAAATGTGACCAGTCAACATCCTCCAGAGTAGACACCAGCTATTGACTGAATGTTCATGTTTCCCCGAATTCATATGTTGAAGCCTAATCTCTAATGTGATGGTATTTGCAGGGGGGACTTTAGGAGATAATTAGGTTTGGATAAGAGCTTGAAGGTGGAGCTCCATTGATGGGATTGGTGCATCAATAAGGGCATGAACAGACCTGTGCGATCTCTCACATGTGAGGATTCAGCAAGAAGTCACTGGCTATAAACCAGGAAGAGAGCCTTAAACAAATATGCTGGCACCTTAATCTTGATTTACCAGCCTCCAGTGTGTTGTATAAGCCACTTAGTCTATGGATCTTGTTATAGCAGCTCGAACTGACTAAGACAACAGCTCAGGACTCTGAGTGGATCCAAAGCACCATTCACCTCCTGACACAGGCATAGAGTGAATCCTTCTCATGCGTCTTTGTCTCTCAGAAAATTCCTGGAGGCGCAGTAGTGTGGCAACATCACACCAGTATCTCTGCCACAAAAAAATCCTTTCTAATATTCTCTCCAACATTTTTAAAAGAACAGAGGCAAGTGGTCTTCCAAGGGTCACAAAGATTATTCCCAGCCACCTCCCTGGCAAGGTCTGCTTTAGTGGACTCACACCCTGCTTTGCCATGTTGGCATGATTGACAGTTACTCTCTTGAGGCCTCAGCCAAAACTGAGAAAAGGGGTACTCAATTTAACATACACGACAGCTAAAGTGTCCATAGAAAATATAGTTTTGTTATTCTCTAACGTAGTCATGCTGTTGCTTATGAGCCAACATTTCAGGAGGTGGCTGGATAGTTTAGAATTGTCAGTTAACGGCTGAGTTTCTTTTTTTTTCTCTGTTTTTTGTGAGGAAGATTAGCCCTGAGCTAACATCCACCACCAATCCTTCTCTTTTTGCTGAGAAAGATTGGCCCTAAGCTGACATCCATGCCTGTCTTCCACCACTTTATATGAGGGACACCTGGCACAGCATGGCAATATTTGAGTTTCTTCAATCTCAATTGTTTCCCTTCGGTTTAAATAGTAAGTATGTTTAAAATACAACTCCCTATTTGATCTTAAATGATTGCTTTGGGATAACTGAGCTTTTTTGTTTTGTTTTTTTAAATAAAGTCCTTAATATTCCACTGATTCTCACTCCCTTTTTCTTCCCCATGATGGTGGCCTTGTCATGAAAAGGACTCTTTCTCTCTCTCTGTGGCAGGAAGTGAGTGGGTCCTGGGATACATACAGCATCTTGTAGGGTTTGGGGGTGTTCCTTGGAGTTGCTACATTGGTATCATTTAATCTTTTGTTGTGATGTGTAAACACTTGCCCTTGGAGCCCATGGCCATGCATCTGGAGTCATTGCCAGTGGTTTCTCTTCATCCTGACCACAGGCCTTTACTAGTTCAACTATGTTCTCATCAAATCTGCATCCCCTCAGTAGAACATGTGGGATGTTTTTAAAATTATGATTTAAAAAATATTTAACATAAAATTTACCATCTTAATCATTTTTAAATGTATAGTTCAATAGTGTACTGTAAATAGTATATTTACATTGTTGTAAAGCAGATCTCCAGAACTTTCTCATCTTGCAAAACTGAAACTCTATACCCATTAAGCAACAATTCCCCTTTTTCTTCTACCCCCAGCCTCTGGTAACCACCATTTTACTTTCTGTTTCTATGAATTTGACTACTTTAGATACCGCATATAAGTGGAATCACACAGTATTTGTCTCTTTGTGACTGGTTTATTTCACTTAGCATAAGGCCCTCAAGGTTCATCCATGTTGTAGCATATGACAGGATTTCCTTCTTTTGTAAGGCTGAAAAATATTCCACTGTATGTATATACTACATATTTTTTTTATTCATTCATCTGTTGATGGACACTTAGGTTTGTTCCACCTTGTGGCTATTGGGAATAATGCTGCAATGAATGTGGGCATGCAAATATCTCTTCAAGATCCTGTTTTCAATTTTTGGAGATGAATACCCAGAAGTGAGATTGCTGGATAATATGGTACTTCTATTTTTAATTTTTTGAGAAACCTCCATACTGTTTTCCATAGTGACTAAATTATTTTACATTCCTATCAACAGTGTACAAGATTCTAATTACTCCACATCCATGCCAACACATGTAAATTCTAGATTTTTTTTTTGTTTTCTGTTTTTTTTTTTAAATAATAGCCATTCTGATGGGTATGGGGTGATATCTCATTATGGTTTAATTTGAATTTCTCAGATGATTCGTGACGTTGAGCATCTTTTTATATGCTTGTTGGTTGGTGTGTGGATATTTTTCCTTCACTGTATAACAGATATCATTACATTGGCATAATCCCACACCGTATGTAATTTCTTTTGGTTCTAAAACAAAACCAAAACAAACTCTGTAATCTAACTCCAAATTGTGAGAATTACTGGTTTGCACCCCACCCTGTGCCCCCACCTGCCAGACGTATTATAAATCTCTGGAATTAATTGCATCCAATTTTTCTTCTTTTCCTTCAAGTTGACCACTCTCCTCACATTGGTAATCTCTTTCTATCTCATAACTCCTTAAATCTTCCCTTTGCTAGAGGCTAAGCTGAAACTATATCACATGTTTTCTCCTGGATGTTTATTATTTTAATCCACAAATAGAAATAGGAGTGGGCCCCCATGAGGTCGGAGGCAAGAAGCCTATCTCCAGAGCACTAGAATCTAGAGTCCATTACTATGCAGATTAGACAACAAACATCCTGTCAGTCTCAGTTGTGTATGTTAAAAAGAGAAGAGTAAGACAATGTCCTATAATAACAACAAATAAATATATCACAAGTTTCATTAAATCAATGATAATATATGTGACATGTCTTCAAAATCTTATAAAAATCCCTCATGATTGTATGGTGTTTTGTAATTTACAAAAAACTTTCACAAGCAGATTTCTCAGATAATTTTTACAGTAATGATTTGAGGTGGGCAGAGGGAGAAATTATATTTACAAAATATCTACATGTATGCCAATAATGGTGATTGATATCCCCATTTTACATATGAAAAAAAGACCTTTAAAATTATGACATTTCCTAGTTTTCTGAGTACATAAATGAGCCAATATCATCACATAAGTGGCTTGCTCTCCCATCTGGTGTGCCTCACTATTTCCTACGCTGTCTTTCTGTACATTTTTTAGCTTCTATCATTGTTATTGGAGTAGAAGAGTAATGCAAGGACCACGTGGAATATGAAACAGCTTCACTTAACTGAAATATATCTGCACTTAAAAAAATCTGCATTAAAATAATCAACATTATCTGAATTATTTTTGTCTTTTTTGCATTTTTTCTATTATCAACTTTATATTAAGCAGTGGGTCTGTGGTGGGCAGAATAAAGGTCCCCCTAAAATGTCCCCATCTTAATCTCTGGAATCTGAATACATTACTCTACATGACAGAAGAGACTTTCAGATGTAATTGAAGTTAAGCACCTTGAGATCGGGAGATTTTGGTGGGTTATTTGGGCGGGCCCAATAAAATCACAAAGGTCCTTAGAAGCATTAGGAGGAGGAAGAAGACAGAGGCAGAGGGAGATGTGACTACTTGAGATGGTCAGAGAGGTAAAACTTTGGTGGCTTTGAAGATGGAAGAAGGGGGCCAGAAGCCAAGGAATGTTGGTGGCCTCTGGAAGATGGAAAATGCAAAGAAATAGACTGCCTCCTAGAGCCTCCAGAAGGGAATGCAGCCCAATGAATGCATTGATTTTAGCCCAGAGAGATCCTTGCAGGACTTGTAACTTATAGAACTGTAAGATAATGAATTTCTGTTGGCTTGAGCCACCAAGTTTGTGGTAATTTGTTATGGTAGCAATAGAAAATCAATATAGGGGACATTCACATCAATCTCATTGCGTACAGGAATATGTAATACATACAGGAATAGTTATGTATTACTGTTTCAGAGTCAAATCTTACTTCTAAATAAATCTTACTTTTTGATTTTTCAGGGCTATAGTACTAATTCCCATAAATTCATTAATGATTTTTCTTTTTAATTATCTCCCTCAGGAATCTGGAAAGAAGACTACGTGATTTGGGACATCTATCCTAAATGCCCAACCCATAAGATAAAGTGCTGAATACTTTTTGATAAAGTGAGGCTGACTGTGTGAAATGTTTTACAGATACAATGCGCTAAATGAGATGCTGTCTGGAAAACCCTCTGAAGAGTAGGCACCACCAGGTTAAAAGGAGCTTCTGCTAATTGTAACTTCTGTAATTGTCTACCCACCAATCATGGAAAATATCCTCTTGGAGACTTTAGACTTGTTACCGTGGATGTTTGCTAACATTGACTGTTTTCCCCAACTGTTTAGAGAAACTCCATGCTGCCACCCATCTGTTCTCTCATCCAAGTGGTTTGGGGCCAGCAGTTATTTCAGGCATTTCTGTGATTTCAGATGTCCCTGCAGATAACTGGACATTGTATGTGAGAATTTGATGCGCAGAGCTTTAATGCAGGTAGAAACCTACAATTCCAACTTTTCTCCTTTTGGTAATAATACGTGAGAAATAATAATATCTGAGTTATTTTAAAAATTGTGTTATAAAGCCTGATTTCTCACATTTCTTTCTTGTAAACACTTGTCACACTCAAGGTTTCTTATTTAAAAATTTTATTCCTCATTATTAATTCCTCATTAATTTTAGAGGTGACTTTTAAATTGCTATATCCAAGTGGTTGTTACAGGTCTAGTGCATGGTAGATCTTCAATGAGTGTTATTTGAATGAATGGATGAATAGCTGTTTTAACGATACGTGTTTCATCACTGTCACTTATTTTAGGCTTTAAACTGATAAAACATTCATTCTCTTACCCTATATTGCTAACTAGTTAATCCTTATCCTTTAAGACTCTACATCCATTCTTCCATACGTCAGTGTCAAACTGTTCCTCTGGCCTAGGAGAGACGGCCATTCTTTCCTTCACTTTTGAGTCCATTCCAACTCCTGTAATCTGGACATCTCATCCTGCCTTCTTGGGAAATTGACCTCATTCAATATATTCTCTTTCTTCCAAATCTCTATCTCTCCCTCGTTGATGGATTATTCTACTCGATATAGAAACAAGATAATTTTTTTATAAGAATTTTCTCTTTTAGCATGTTTACCTTGCCAATACACCCAAGCTAATCTAAAGAATAGCCTGTGATGCTTCTTTTCATAATTTCCCATTTAATTTAACTTCCGCTCTGAGTATTTTTACAAAAAATACCCCAATAATAATATTCTCTTTTCTATCCACCGTTATCCATATGGTTTTCTCCCTAATCTGAGACTTTGAGTAAGAAAAGACGAGCTGGAGATCACGTACATCTAGAAGTCATTCAAGGGATAATGTCTATGGGGCAAAGCCAAAACAAAGGACCAAGAACAGCCAAGTATCAATTCAAAGGTCTGAGTGGAGATGCAGAAACTACACATGAGATAACAGAAAGAAAGAGACATATCAAGCAGGGTTTGAATGGAGGGCAAAGCACACTTCCTGTAGCTCTGGAGAACCCACATGAGCTGTTGTCAGGATGTCTCAGTGTGGCTGCTACGAACAGTGAGAGAACGTGGACACCTAGATATTCATTGCCCTCTATCCGGCTCCTTTTGTTAGATACTCTCTCGCTGCTGTCCGAGTAGTGTTTGATGTCAATTTCACTCAACACTGATCATACAATTAGACTTATTAAAAGCCTTCAAGGCTCCCTAACTAAGTAGAGGTTAAGGCTCAAATCCTTTGCATGTCTTATTAGAGGGTCTAAAGATTTGGCCTCTGCCTTCATTTCCAGCATGCTTTGCCCTTCTCAAATCATTTATGGAACTATCTTGAGCAATATCTAATACCTTTCAGTGGCCCTTGTGTACTGTATTTTCTCTTTTTTTGTGTGTGTCATTTTTACCCTCTCTCTCTGCAATGTTGTTATCTCCCTATTGACCTTACCAGAATCTACTCAGAAACTCTTCTACAGAAAGCCACAGCTATACCTCATTCCCTCCACTCCCTCCCCTGTTTGAGTTAGTCTCACTCCTATAAACTCTCATTCCTTACTGTGTCATCTCATCTACTCTCCAGCCACACTGTACATTATTTGAGGACAAGGATTCTATTCTATCTATCTGTCTATCTATCTGTCTGTCTGTCTATCTATCCATCTATCATCTATTTCTCTGTCATTTTATTTGTCATTCATATTTCTACTGCCCCACATAGTGCCTGATGCACAAAAGGCACTCAATAAATGTTGAAAAAATGAAAATCAAATATCCTTAAAATTTTCCTATGAAGTTAGGTCTTGTGGGAATAGCAAGTTGAGCTCTTGGAAGGCAGGGATGGGTCCTAATGACTTTTTGCCTTCTCATAGCATTTAACAGCACTTCATGCATAAAAGTTATTAAACAAACAAAAAATTTAAATGTAAAGCCACAATAGTACAGCTGTTAGAATATAGGCTTCAGTGACAGAATCCATCTTCAAATCCTTTTTCAGTCTTTAGAAGATGAATTGGAACTATCAATCCTCCATATTATTCTCTTCATCCATCTCTTTCTTTCACACAAGCTTCATTTTTCTTCTTTATTTACTTCTCTTTAACTAATTGCTTTTTCTATTTCATTGTTTTTTGAGTTTTTTTCATCGCTTGTCTTGCCTTTCTTTCCCTTCCCCAGAATTAGTGTGTGTAGACACATATGTGTGCCATGCGTGTTTGGAAGGATGTAAGTGTGGGTGGTTTGCTAACCGCAAGACCCTATGAGTGTAACAGAAAAGCTAACAGCCCAAACTATGAGTGGATTCAAATGCAGATCAACAATGCAAACATAAATAAAATAATGCAAAACATAAGTAGGGTTAAACAGAGACTAATACTAGTGTTGTTATAGTTTGACTTTTTTTCTTTGAAGTTTTGCACATTCTTATTGTCCTGTGTATCCTTCCCATGTTTCCTCTGCTCCCCTCTGCTTTTTCTGCCTTTTTCTCTCCCACAAATCGTCTTTCCGATGCTACGTTCGCTTGTTGTTAAGGCCAAATTTCATTTAGCCTTTGAATGGTGAGGGACAGGAAGATTGTTCTATTGGGTGGAAATTAGGACACGTGCAAAAAGTTCACAAAGAAAGTGCGCAGGTCAGCTGGGCTCCCCTCCATCTCTGTGGGGGCTGCAATAGTGTGTATGCAGCTCATTCTTGTGATTCTCTTCATAGGCTTGGAGTGGGGGAGAGGCAAAGAAGGAGAAGCATTTAAGAGAAATTTGACTGAGCTTTCCTCACTGTGTCAGGATTCTTTTTTCCTATCATGTCATTATCCCTATATTTCTTGTGTCTATTGATTGCTCTTTAAGGCACAGCAGTCTCATTGTGCATTTAGTTTCCATTTTCTCTTGCTACCTTGATACCATCATGAGAGGTTTAACCCTGTTGTTGGTTTCCACAGATTAAATAAATTCAATGAAGCATTTCTCAATACATTTAAAGAACTATCAGAAATCACATGTTTCTATGTAATAAGTGACTGGTTAGCTCAATAAATATGATGATAAAAGCACATTGTTTCAGCAGAAAAACAAAGAGATCACTCTGAATTCTTTTCATTTAATTACACTCTTCACAGAGTATGAATCTGAATACAGAGCACCTCAGGGTATTCCTCTGAACATCAGATATCTTCCTTGGCTTTCTCTGAGATAGTTTCAGCCCTTTTATCATAATTGATGTTGCTTAACATTGCCTTAAATTTGACTAATAGGATAGCATCAGCAACTTAAGTTAGGTTGCTTCTTTTCTTAAAAACAGGCAGTACAGGGGCGGCCTGGTGGCCAAGTGGTTAAGCTCACGAGCTCTGCTTCCGTGGCCCAGGGTGTCACTGGTTCAGATCCTGGGCATGGACATGGTGCCGCTCATCAGGCAACACTGAGGTGGCGTCCCACATGCCACAACTAGAAGGACCCACAACCAAAATATGCAAGTATATACTGGGGGGATTTGGGGAGAAGGAGAAGCAGAAGAAGAAGAAGAAAAGATTGGCAACAGATGTTAGCACAGGTGCCAGTCTTAAAAAAAAAAAAAAGGAAAAAAACCCAGGTAGTACAATGGGTATCCTTTACTGAAGATCTCTTTGCTTTTTAATGATAATTGAATTTTTAAAAAACTTCTTGGACAGGTCATTTTTACTTGCAAATAATTTGAAGAGTCTGACAAATGTATAGAACTTATGACATATATCAAGGGATCTTATTCGGAAGCAGCTGAGCAGTAGTAATGTGAAACCTCCTTCCCAAAGAAAATCAAGTCAATTTTTATTGACATTATAAAAATGTAAAATGATCTACTAAAAACAAGGAAACAGCTTTAAAGTCCACTAATTGGTGACACAGCATTACGTCAAAATAAAATAAAGGTGAATATGTCTTATTCTACTTGCCTTTGGATAGCACATTGGCATTTTCATCAAGCATTAATTCTGGAAAGACCATGGGTAGTCATGACATCCAGTGCTCTTAGAATTTATTTTCCTTTTTAAAATAAAATGTGTGTATACAGTCTAAATGTGAATTAAGAAAGAAAACCATTCACTGAATAGTATCTCAATGGTTAAATGTGTTTCTATATCTATTTTACAGTTGATAAGAAATAATGCAATTATCTTTGGAAGAGACGAGATAAATAACAGTCAATCTCTACCAGTACAATAAAATAATGAGGACAAAACCAACCACTCTTACTGAGTGGAGTGGTCGCTAATTCCATACAAGTTGAGCTACTCTGTTGCAGGGGAGTGAAAAGTGCAATTTGGTTCTATAAAACTCATATCTGAATATATTTATTCAGAAAACCTCTCAGAATTCTCTCGGAAAATATCTCCTGAAGGAGAAAGTCCAAGCACAGTATTGTCATTCCTCCCAATGAAATTTCCGTTGTCTTTTTTCCTATCAGTGATTGGAAAAACAGGTTTATAAATGTGTTAAGCCTCTTCCCTGATATAAGTTCGAGTGGAGAAGTAGGTTTTATGGTCAGATGTGAGATCAGGTCTTATATTTTTAGTGTGAAGGGCACTTCACCATTTATTTGCACTGATAGAAATAAAAATTACTATTTCCTTAAAGCTGATGCAGTAACTCACTATAAAATCATAAAATTCAAAATGATGTCTCTCTATCCTGTGATTTAGGTTTTTTTTTTTTTATCTCTTTACGTAAAATATAAAAGACTTGGATTTTCTCCTTTAGGTCATTCAGCTTGAAGTGTGGGAGGAGAAAAAAATATGCAAATAAATTTATAATTACATACTCTGAAAAATTACTGTGAAGAAAAAATAAACAGTTATGATTAGAAATTATTGAGGGAAGAGTGTTAATATAAGCAGGTGGTCAGGAAAGACTTAGATAATGAGACAGTTGTAAATTGAGACACGTATGGTGAGAAAGAGCCAGCCATAAGAACTGGAGAATGGTCAGCCACACTTCAGGTACGGCTCTGGAGTAGAAAAGAGTTGGACATGGCTTGGGACCCATTGGAGGGTCGAAGTGTTTGGAGGGAGTAAGTGAGGAGAGAGGCATTATATTAAAATGGTGGGAATGGGCAGTGGACATTCTTTGGGAAGGATTTTGGTTTGTTTCTTTACTGCCATGGACAACTTGTGATAAGCTTTTAAGCAAGTGCTTAAAATTTGTGGGAAATTTTAGGAAATATAAAGAGGAAACAGAAGTTAACTTTTAAATAGCAACAAAATTATAAAATACAAATAAATCTCACAAGAAATGTGCAAGACCTCTACAAAGAAAACTACTGGGGCTGGCCAAGTGGTATAGTGGTTGGGTTCATGCACTTTGCTTCGGCAGCCCAGGGTTCACTGGTTCAGATACCAGGCATGGACCTACACACTGCTCATTGAGCCGTGTTGTGGTAGCATCCCACATACAAAATAGAGGAAGATTGGCACAGGTGTTAGCTTGGCAACAATCTTCCTCAAGCAGAAAGAGGAAGATTGGCAACAGATGCTAGCTCAGGGCCAATCTTCCTCACCAAAGGAAAAAAAATAACTGCTAACTTTTAATAACAAACATGAAAATAAGAGTTGAACAAATTGAGAGATACACCAGTGTACTAAGTGATATGGAAACATTTTAAAGATGTCAATTATTCCCAAATTAATCAATAACTTTTATGCAATTCTAATCAATGACTATGCTGATTTTTTAAGATGATGAAATAATCTGAAAATTATAGTGGAAAAATGGATAGGAGAGAAATGTGAGAAAGAAGATTAATGAAAAGAAGTGGAGTCAGATTTTAAAACCTATTTTAAAACCTATAATATTTAAAGTATCACACTAGTGGGAGAATAGATGGATCAATAGAACATAGGATTCATTCTAGAAACGGATTTAAATATATGTGTGTTGTGTGAGAGAATTAAAGAGAATACCATGCATCTATTAGAAGCTGTCTTTAGAAAATACAGTAAATGCCCTAGAGATATATTTACCACTTATAAAACAGTATAAGTAGAATTTGTGGAAAGAAATTACAGAACAAAGGCTGGTACTGACTCAAAATGGCACCCATCTCCACTGGCTTGGGTCTGAAAATTAGGTCTAGAGGGTTGTCCGCTAAGTAAAGCAGATCCTCTACACGAGGGAAGATTTAGTGTGAATATTGGACTCTGAGGGAAAGCAAGAGCAGAGTTTCAGATAATTCTGGATCTCTTCGAAAGACAAGGAGGGACAAAAAGAAAAATGTGAAGATCACCTTTCTCCAAAGATAAAATACATGAAAGCCATTTACCTCAGAGGAAATCCTCCTTAAGTTGGAAACTACATGAACTCCCAGCATCCTGGCTGTGTGCTCTTCACCCAGTACCTTACACGCAAGACCCCTGTGATCACCCTCCCTCACTTACAGAGAGCTGCCGCCGAGGCCCTTATTCGGGGAAGTCCTGTGAGGAGGCTGACCTGTACAGCTGTGAAGGAAGCTTAGGCCAGTTACACATACTACACATTTTAATCACTTGGTAGTAAATATGACTGACGAGCCAGAAAACAACAAGTGCTTGAGAAAAAACAGCACTATGAAAGAGAAGCATCAAGATTTTTAAAAAATGGAAAAAGCAGGCTTTCTTCTCCCTACCTTGAGTTGAAACTGAATAGCTGATCTAAAAGCAGATTTCATGCTCTGGCTTAAAACAACAAATCAGTGACACTCTTCTCTCTTGAGTCCTCTGATTATTTTGATTACCAGTTTAATTCTGTCCAAGCCCCTAAACTAGGTGCCAGTTTCCTGGGGCAGTTAATTGTATTTGTGAAGACTTTATATCCAGGAGGAGTTCTCAGTCTAATGCCAAGTAATTGACAACAAAAATTTTTCCTAGTTTCAATCCAAATATTTATTTTTAACATGGCAAAAATGTAGGATTTGTAGTATTTACATAGCTTCCAACTATCTTCATTGCTGCAAGACATAGACCATCTATATATCTCACATGGTAATCGCTACCATTTATCTTTATTATTGGTACCTGGTATCTTCATCAAAGCACAATAAAATAGGAGTCTTAAAAAAAAGAAGCCCTGTAATTTTACTGGCCTAACCACAGAGGTTTTACTGGATAAACCTTGTCTCTGCACGACAGAGAATGGGCAGCAGACACATCTCTGACAGCTGTTGCATGAAGGAGTAGAATAAAGCTCATTTCCTGCAAATGTTAGGGTTTTTAAGAATCCCACAGGCATTGGAGGAATAATTGGACTCAACAAGCAATCAATCATACTTGAAGCCTGTGAAATACATCTAAGGACCAAAGGTCCAGATTTAATGTCCAAAATCACCCAATTGTTCAGATGGCCTGGAAATAAAAAGATTTAATTTCAGAGAAGTTTACATGAAGTCATTTACATGACATTCAATATAAAGAGTTTTTTTCTGTCTTTCTTTGAAAATCTTCGTAGATTAACTAATATGATAAATTAGAAACTAAAAGATCCCTCCAAAATTTGAGGTCTCATTATCCAAGTAGTTAACATAGACATATTAAAGTTTTTAACTGATTTTTTTTCTTAAGAAGAATTATTTGTTTCAGAAATTAAAAAGAATATAATAATATCTTGGCTTTAATTTATGTTAATAATTTTAAGAACTAAATTTAAGAACTAATAAAAAAGTGATAATATGATAATTATTATTTAGCATCCTGCTAAGATATTTAGTTGGCAATTTAATTTTAAATCACCTGGTTTTCATCTACGTTCATGTATTATTAAATGCAATTTTGCCTAAGCTACTGTACTAAGTGTTAGCAAAATATGAAAATAAAGTGTGAATGTGTCCTTCAAGACACTTAAAATTTTTTATTGAGCATGGCAACTCTTAATTGTCTCTATATATCTATTGTCCTCTTCTTTTTTTTTTAATTGCGGTTTTTTATTTTGAAATATGGTGCCTTCCAGAAGTTGCAAAATAATAGAAAGAATTCCAGTGTATTTTAACGCAGTTTCCCTCAATGATTATATATCTTCCATAACCACAGTACATGGTCAAAACCAGGAATCTAACATTGGTTATCTAACACTGGTTATTGCAATCTAACTCTTACCTCACCTATCTACTTTATATAGATTTCGACAACTTTTAAATGCACTCTTTTTATTTCTTTTGTTTTATGTGTATAGTTCTGTGAAATTTTATCACAAGTGTAGACTTGTTTAACCATCACCACACAGTCCATGTTACAACTAGGGTACACAACCGTTCCATCAGCATGAAGACACTCCCTTCTGTTACCCATTAACAACCACAGCCTCCCCACAACCTTAACCTCTGGCAGCAACTGACTACTTGTCCATCCTATGATTTTGCCATTTCAAGAATGTTATATAAATGGAATCATAGCATATGCAGCATTTTGAGATTGGCTTTTTTCACTCAGCATAAAGCCCTTAAAATTCTTCTAAGTGGTTGTGTGTATCAATAGGTTGCTTCTTTGTATTTATTGTATTTATTGTACCACAGTTGACCAGTTGAAGGACTTTTGCATGATTTCCAGCTTTTGGCTACTAGAAATACAGTGCTTTTGAACATTTGTGTACAAGTTCCTGTGTGACCATGCTTTTAAGTCTCTGGGATAAATACCCAGGAGGGCTGAGTGATATCATGTCTGTTGTTAACTTGGTAGGAAATAGCCAAACTGCTTTCCAGAATGGCTGACATTTTACATTTCCTTCAGCAATGTGTGAGAAATCCAGTTGTTCTGCATCTGTGTCCACACTTAGTAATGTCAGTATTTTTTTATGCTTGCCATTTTAATATGTATGCAATGGTATCACATTGTAGCTTTAATTTTCACTCCCCTAATGGCTAGTGATGATGAACATCTTTTCTTTCATGTGCTTATTTGCCACTTGTATACTCTCTTTGGTGAAGTGTCTGTTAAAATGTTTTGTCTATTGCTTTTTTTTTTCTTTTTTATTGTCGAGATTAGATTCTGGATAAAGATTCTTTCTCAGGTATATGATTTGAAAATATTTCTGTCAGTCAATGGCTAGCTTTTCATCTTCTTAACAAGATCATACATACAGCCAAAGTTGGTAAGTTTGATGGTCTATGGTAGCAATTTTTGTCTTTTATGGATCATGCCTTTGGTGTCATGTCTAAGAACACTTTGTCTAACC
This sequence comes from Equus quagga, assembly GCF_021613505.1. Lineage (NCBI taxonomy): Eukaryota > Metazoa > Chordata > Mammalia > Perissodactyla > Equidae > Equus > Equus quagga. The sequence goes on along the minus strand of NC_060288.1, from coordinate 20,855,464 downwards.
TTAGCACAGGAAAATTTTTTCCTGTGTTTTCTTCTAGAAGTTTTATAGTTTTACATTTAGATCTATGATCCATTTTGAGTTGTTTTTGTACAAGGTGTGAAGTTGAGGTCTGGTTCTGGAGGATAGTGTTAGGAGATTGGTGGGAGAAGAGGCTAGATTTCAAGAGGAAGAATACTGGTGAGTGAAAAATAACAGGAATGCGTAGACAACAAAGTCTCAAGACAGTAACAGGGCAATGAAGGAGATTGAATGGCAGTCAAAATAGTAGGGACACATGAAGAATCGAACATGTTAGAAGACTGAAGGGAGGGAAGAGTGAGGAGAAAGAGAGACAGAGTATTCTGACATTTTACATTGCCATCAGCAACGTGTGAGAAATCCAGTTGCTCTGCATCCTTGTCAACTTTAATTAGAGGTTTTAAGAGTATATTCAAAATATCAAAAAGCATTCCAATTCTTAGACTTCTACACAATTGGACTGGGCTATCTTGCTTGAGTTTATACTCAAGATATTCCCGTATATATTATCTATCATTCTCAGGTAATAGCATTCTGGAGATAATACCGCCTGTTTGCTCAAAAGTCATCTCAATGGTGAAATCTGTTCAAATCTGTTGAGGATGTATTGTAGTCTCAAAACAATAGTGGGAGGGGAATAATTTTGACTCAAGGTGTATTTTGGTGCTTCTGAAATTCCTTTATGTGGCTTTTTGTTCAAGTGATTCTACCAAAACCAAAAGAAGGATTAACATTTTTGACTGTGCTCTGAAGGTGCTTAGCACCAGAAAGGTGGAGGATAGCTTATGAAACATTGACAATTCTTAAAATTGCACTAAAAGGCAATCAAACAATTCTGTTCATAATTTTGGAAGAAACACAATAACCAGGATTTCCTGGGTCGTGTATTCTCAAAAATAATTGATCCAGAGTAAGTACAATTCTTATTGCTAAAGACAATCAAGCATAGAGACTTTGACCAGCTATCACTTGAAAGTTAGTTATCCATATTTCTGAAATACATGGAATTTAATAAAGAGGCCAAGAAGTCACATTTAAGAGGCAACAAGATAAAGCACCACTGTAAAATCTTGGTAAACTCGTTAAAATAACAACAAATGGAAAAATGAAATAAATACTTCATTTGAATTTTAAGATCTATTTTCCCAAGAACCATTAGTGACATTACAAGTGTAAGGTGAGAACTGATTAATTTATATGGTAAACATGACAGAAAACAACTTCTGCTTTCACGCTTCTTCCCCTCAGTAGCTTTAGAATAATGTGTGTTTGTGTTTCTGTGAAGAATTACTTAACCCAGTAAGCTTTCTCTTGACTTCCCATGTCTGACAGGAGCACCATTGTATCACTTATTGATTTCACCGGTGTTGGCTTACTCTTAGAAACTAAAACGAATGAATGTTCCTAAATCTACATACACACACACACACACACAGAGTTTATTAAAGATCAACTATTTATCTTCCTACCTATACTTTTCAGGAGAAAGAAGAAAGGAAGGATGTGCTTACGGACTAGAAAATGTTCTTTATCAGAAAAACATACAGATAATTCTCAACTTTAATATTTCCTTTAAGTGCCTTGCTAAAAATTACTGAGGTGGTTCTACAAAATTACCCTGTCTATTTTTGAGGGCATATAGAAAGCCTTTTTCACAACTTAGAAAATTTTTTTTCTTTCAGTTTTATCAGGTACAGTTGACATGCAGCACTGTGTACGTTTCTGTAACGCATAATGACTTGCCTTACATATATTGTGAAACGATTATCACAGTAAGTTTAGTTAACATTCATTATCTCATATAGGTACAAAAACAAAAGAAAAAACTGTTTTTTCCCCTTGTGATGAGAACTTTTAGGATCTACTCTCTTTGGGAGCTTTCAGATATACCATAGAGCAGTGTTAACTATAGTCGTCAGGTTGTGCAGTACACCCCTAGTGTTTATTTATCTGATACCTGGAAGTTTGTACCTTTGACCAGCTTCCTCCACTTCTTCCACTGCCCCACCCCCGGCTCTGGTAGCCACATATCTGATCTCTTTTTCTATGAGTTTGTTTTTCATTGTTTGTTTGTTTTAGGTTCCACATACAAGTGAGATCATATAGTATTTGTCTTTTTCTGTCTGACTAATTTCACTTGGCACAATGCTCTCAAGATCCATCTGTGTTGACTCAAATAGCAGGATTTGCTTCTTTTTTATGGCTGAATAGCATTTTAGTGTGTATATACATCATATTATCTTTATCTGTTCACCTGTTGATGAACACTTAGCTTGTTTCCATGCCTTGGCTATGATGAATACGGCTGCAATGAACATGGGGGTGCAGGTATCTTTTTGACATAGTGATTCCATTTCCTTTGGATGTATACCCAGAAGTGGGATTGCTGGACCATATGGTAGTTCTATTTTTAACTTTTTTGAGGAATCTCCATACTGTTTTCCAGTGGCTATAACAATTTACATTCCCACCAACAGTGCACAAGGGTTTTCTTCTTCACATCCTTGCCAGTATTTATCTCTTGTCTTTTTGATGATAGCCATTGTAACAGGCATTAGGTAACATCTCACTGTGGTTTTGATTTGCATTTCTCTAATGATTAATGATGTTGAGCACCTTTTCATGTGCTTGTTGGCCATTTGTACATCTTCTTTGGAAAAATATCTATTTAGGTCCCTTTCCCATTTTTAATTGGATTATTTGGGGTTTTCTGCTATTAAGATGTGTGAGTTCTTCATGTATTTGGAATGCTAACCCCTTAACAGATACATGATTTGCAAATATTTTCTCTCATTCTATAGGTTGTCTTTTCATTTTGTTGATCATTTCTTTTGCTGTGCAGAAGCTTTTTAGTTTGATGTAGTCCCATGTGTTTACTTTTGATTTTGTTGCTTGCATTTTTGCTATCTTATCCAAAAAGTCATTGCTAAGACCCATGTCAAGGAGCTTTTCTCCTGTATTTTCTTCTACGAGTTTTATGGTTTCAGGTCTTGCAGTTAGGTCTTTAATCCATTTCAAGTTAACTTTTGGTAGCGATGCCTACAACTTTTAATAATTGTAGTAAATCTGAACATACTGCATATCACCCAAACTTATTAGAGATCCCTAAGTGTAACAGTCAAACCTCTAGCATAGGTTAATCGGAATGAGCAGTTCTTTTAAGTCTTTAAAATTTGTCTTTCTCATGGATCTGAACCCCTAAACGTACAGAGTGAAGCATAAATGTTAACAAACACTTTTCAAAATATTATTTGCGTAGGTTCCAGAACAGCTACAATGCATAGAAATGGTCCCTTAACAACTGGCCTTCCTCTAGGTTGTTTGATGCTCTTTCTTTGTAAGATTTCTGGTTTGGGTCTGAGTTACATCAAGTACCACTTGGTATTGATCTTATTGCTGTCTTGCTCACAGACCAAGAGAACACTTTTAAAGATGCCAATAGTGTAAAAAAGCAGATAACCAAATTTGGGAATGGGTGGTTTCCCTACAGTAACTCAAATTGATTTTGTTCTTCCCAGTGCTGATAAATATTGTTTTGGAGCAGAATAATAAAATAGAAATTCGGTAAACACGTTTAGTTGAAAATATCCTAAAGATATGCTATCATTCAATGGAAGATGTAAAAGTAGATTTCAGAAATTCAGACTATAGGCTCATAGTTCCTTTGATAATTTGATTATCTTAGTTTTTCTAATATAGTTAAGATTTTACCTTCACTATACAATTGGCTTATGGAAAAGTTATAAAATTAATATAAACATTTGAAATGCTTTTTGGCTCACTTTGAAAAGATTTCCAGTTTGCTTCCAAGTGAATATCAAATTTAAGAGGCCAAGTGATTTTAAAGCAGGTAAATCATTACTTTTCCATACGGTTTGTTCAAGCAGATAAAAAGTACGCAAGAATCTAATGTTCTTTGCAATAGTAGCTTCAATTTTCATCAGCCAAGACCCAATTTGTGTCAGAAGGTAAAACTTGCCTGATTAGATCTGTTCAACAAAGCCATTACACAACTTTTAATGTTCTTGCTCTCTCACATCCACGACACTAAACTTTTACAGAGACAGACTGTTTGAAGCCTTCCTAATTATTTCCATTATTACCCAAGAAGGATCACTAAGGCTCAGCCTCTATTGTAATTCTTAAAGTTCTTAGTGCAAATTGTATGGCAATCTAAAACGCCTTTCTCTGGCATTATGACCTGATTACTATTTAGAATCTCTCCAGCAGTGAATTTGAAGATCATGCAAATGTGTTCTTCGGGAAAGTCACTGTGTAGCTGAATAATTTGTTTTGTAGGAAGCCGGCTCAAACTTATCATCAGTCATGAAAATTCTTTATCAATGCTTTTCTATAAAGTAGATGTTATTATACTAGTTCCACTTTATCTCTGATGTAAAGATCAGGAATGCTGTTATTAATCCAGAAATGCCTATTTTAAATATGTTGCCTTATGTTATTGTAGTATATTGTATCACCAGACATGTAATATTTCCTTTGGTTTTAGTGTCTCCTATGTCATAACCAAAACTCAAATTACTGGAAATGTAAAGTATATAGCACATATCTAAAGTTGAGAATCAGTATAAACCTATAACCTAATTTGTATAAATACATACAAATATAACTGGACAGAAGTGACCTTCTACGTTCACTATAAACAATATCCACAATGCTGAACAGCAATTGTATTCGCCAAGATATCTACAGTACACAGCATAGGGAGATACAATGTAACTACGGACATTTATTCATTAATACAATATTTATTAAACATATTAGTTAGCTCTTAAGATATACTAATGAACGAATGTCACTGTGTACTCATAAGGAGACTAGAGGCAAATGGGAACAAAGATAAGCAAATAATCCCAATTAGTGAAATCAACTATCAGATAGGGATTTATTCAGGATGCTACTGGCCACCTCATTCAACTGTATTTTTCAGGGAAGGTGATGAAGATCAAGTGATGTCAAAGTAGGAGCTAATTAGGCATAATGTTCAGGAAGAGAGAAGGTGTTCTAGCCAGAAGGAGCCATAGGTTGAGGATGGCTGCAGTATAAATTGAAAGGCATATCCTTTCAGGCTTAATATGGAGTTCGGCCTTCATGCTGATGTTGAGATGTATCGCTGAAGGTGAGTGATATGATCACATTTCGGTTTAGAAAGACCATCCTGATTCAAGTATAAAGAATGTTTTAGACAGAAGTAATAATGGAATTGGGAGACCCGTTCAGGTAAGAAATAATACTGCCTTGCATTGTGGTAGTGACAGGAGAGAAAAAAAATGCACATAAATACATTTATATCTCAACTTATTCTGTTATGACTGTGTTTTCTTTTTAGAGTTTACAGATGTTACTTTTAAAATGTTCTATGATTGTGGGGAGCCATTTACTTATAGATCTCCTTGTATTATTTGTCGCAATATTGCATTTATCTCTTAAGCACACATTCTCTGCATATCATCTCAAATTCCCAGGTTGTTTGATCTGATAAAACATTTATCTTTATCTTCCAAAATGTGACTAGCTACTATCCCAATCAAAGTCACATAATATTTCATACTTGTGCACACATTTACATTTTTGTGCTGAAAGATACATTAATCATAAAGGCTTAGATATTTAATTTTGCTGATGTTAAAAATGACAAAGCAAAAGAAGAGGTAAATGGAGGCTAAAAAATGTAAAATATGTATTATAAAACAGATAGCTGAAAAATGGATTGTTTCAGGGAAATGTAAGTATAAGAGGCATGCATGAAAATGCAAGAAGAGACAGAGGTGATCAAATAAGAAAAATAAACTATTTTAACTATTGCTTCCTCACAAGACCATCATTTGCATCATATAATACATATATTTTTATATATATGTATATAAAATATGAGTGATGAGATTGTTATTCCAGAAAGCAATATAACCTGGTAGAAAATTTATTCAGTTAGAACAGAGAAAATGAGGTTCTAATACTGATTTTAGTGCTTCAGGCAAGACATGAAACCTCTTGGGGCATCAATTTCTGTATCTGTAAAATGATAAAACATACCCTACTACATATTTTGTGTGTAAGTGTATAAAAATGAGATAACAGTTTTGAAAGTGGTTTTGAAACAAAATATGCAAGGGGTTTTATAATGATTCATTGTAGGAAGTGACTTTTTTAAAATTTTTTTGCTGAAGAAGATTCACCCTGAGGTAACATCTGTACCAATCTTCCTCTATTTTATATGTGGGTCGTGACCACAGCATGGCTGCTGACAAGTGGTGTAGCTCTGCCCCCAGGATTCAAACCCCAGCTACTGAAGCAGAGTGTACAGAACTTAACCAATAGGCCATGGGGCTGGCCCAGGAGTGACCTTTACTTAGAGATCAAAGAAAGGCAAAAGGGACAAAATTCATTCCAACTAAATGGAAAAAGAAAATTACTGGAATGGTAGGTTTTTAAGATTACAAAAAGAACCAATTTTATATGAACACTCCATCTGAGCCCATGCAACTTCTATAGAATACAGCAATCCACAAAGTTATATATTTTAAAGTTTTGTAGTCAAAATAACTTCCTTATTATTTCTTATGCATTTCCCACACACATATGCTTCACACATGCTCCTTATTTTTCAGACAAGGTCAATGTTTTCCTTACATACATTTATACTGTTATTGTAACGTTTTCTAGATCTATCAATAAAGAACTTGCACATTGATAACACATTCTTGTAATTACACTGTAATTCTCACTAGCTTTTTGTTTTGTAATTCTAGCTTTTTTGAACACACAAATCATCTAAATTTATTATATCATTACTATAACACCTCATACACATCTTGAGACCATTTAGGCCATAAAAGATTAGATTTAATATTCAAAGAGCCGAATGTAAATAAATCTGAATTATTTATCCAAATGGAAGACTCAGATAACTCAAATAGTTTAAATACACAAATAATCAAAATGTATAGATTTTTCCCCTACCCTCCTGCTACTGGATGTTTCTTTGAGTTGCTGTCAGAAGCAGGGTAGACAGTGTTGTGCTGGAATTCCTGTTTATTCGCTTGTCAAGATGCTAATTAAAAGCAAAATGATAAAAACTCAATGAGAACTAGGAATGATAAAGTGCCAGCATAACTTGTAAACTGAGAAATGATCCCTTGAAAACACATTTGTTGGCTTAACGTGTCATGTGTAACATCAATCTTGATTTTCTCTCCTTGCTGCTGGGTCAAGACACTGATAGAACTGGGAGGTAGCAGGGCCAGAAACATATCACCAGTTGGGGTCAATTAAAAGAGTGTGGGGAATCTTTCTGGAGCCTGGTGAATGTCTGTCCCCACTGGCTGAAACTCCTCGCTCTGTCACGTTGCCTGAGATTTTACTCAAGACAACATTCGCTTAGGCTATTAAATGCAAGTGTTTCTAGGAAGCTTCAGCAAGATATGGTAGCCATTCTTACTTCAGGAAGCTTTCCTTCTTAGCTGTAATTAGTCAAAAAGAAAGAAGTGGAGTTTTCAGTGGAAAGCAGAGATGAATTTAGAGCACTGGAGCATTTTTCAGAGAAGAGAGACCTGGTACGTTTTAGTAACCAAGGGGAAACATGAAACATAGATGTCAAGGAAGAATGAAAAAGGTGACACCAAGGAGTAAATAAACGTGGGAAAAGGTAGAGGAGTTAAAAAAAAAAAACAAACCAATTCTCATCTTTTTTTAAACTTTGCCCAGAGTCAATCTCACTATATTCTGTGTAGAGGAAGTAACTATGGGAGGGTGCCCAATTTGTCAGTAAGCTCAATGCTTCCTCTGTGTCATACCATGATCTTGCCTGGTTCATGACCTGAAACCCACTTCATTTAGGGAGAAAGTTGTAGTGGTACATCAGATATGTACATCTTCCAAGCCCAGAGCCTAGGAGTGGTTCTACAACACTTAATCTCTTTTGCTTCCACACCTGTCCAATCATTTAGCTCTCTCCTTACTGTTACCAGAATATACAGAGAATCGGATCAGCATCAACTCTCCACCAGTAGGGTAGGTGAATGAAATACAAAAACAGAGTCAGAATGGATCACGTGTGATTTTCTAGCTTAACACTCTGTCTCTCACAACACAACCTTGCAGACTATTGGGGATATCAAATTTACTGAAGGGTTATGATGGGAAAAGAGAATTGATTATGTGCATAGAATAGTGTACAGAATAGTATATGACTATAGAATAGTGTTTGATTACACTACTGGGGAGAAAAGCACATAAAATTATACGCTGATGCAGCATTTCCTAACCTTCATGCCATAGATAAGCTAGTTATGGGCTGAGAACTTAGCCCTGAGAGTAACCAGGCAGAGGCTGGTGTAGCCCGAGCCCCCAGGTCATTGTCACAGGCCATAAGCAGTACTTCATTTTACCCTAGAGTGTTCTACAAAAATGCTCATTTTCTGGGAATGTTATAGAACCAACAAAAGATGTCTTTGTTGTTTTTGTTTTTCCACATTCCATATTAAGAAAATAAGACAAAACTGGTTGCATAAATTATAGTATGTCCATATCATACCTTGATACATAAACGAGGACGAAAACATTACTGAGGCAGCTCTCTATGTGAGGATAGAAAGTATGCCAAGATAGATTTTTAGATAACTAAAATATGTGTGCATGCAATGCTGCCATGTCTATAAAAATAAGCAAGCACATAAAAACACCAAAAGCTAATTTATGAGATAAAACAAAACACAAAACTGTACACTGTATATGACTCTTGCCAAAGTTCAGCAGTAAAGCGTCTCAAAATGAATACCTTCCAGGAAGTCTTGCCCGGAATACGCTCAGTTCCCATCCTCAATCTCCTGCCTTCGGGAGTGCCTATATCTAACTTCTGCCTCAGAATCTCCAGCCAGTATCGGGACAATCTACTCCCCACTAGACTCATGGTGGACACGAATCCCTCACTTCTTTAGCAAGTATCACTATGTCTGAGTTATCAGTCTAGAAGAAGCCCCTCTAGTAATGGCTGCGGGGGAAGGCTTCCAATAGGTAATTTTGCGGTTACCTTAAGTCCTTCATTTCCCTCCAAATAATATTTGTGGTACAAGGAGACGGCTTTGACAGTCCTAATTTCACAGAAGCACCTATGTTAGGTATTAAAGGCACTTAAAGCCTGCTTCTCTTTGAGTATGAGAGAGTGTTCTGGACTCTTTATCGTTTATTCATTGGTAACTTTTGAATCAGATATACATGCACTCATTTGCATATATTTTATAGCATATATAAAGGCAATATCAAACTGACTGCATATTCACAGTTATATGCATATGTATGTGTATGTGTGTATACCTACGTATCCCAAAGAAAAACAATGATCCTTATCTTATCTAGGAGTCCTCAAACTCATATGCTTACCAGGGCCAGGCAGATGAAAAAACAAACAACTCTGAAGCGGGCCATGTCTAAGAAGCAAGCTGTGTGGTGGGGCATGAGGGGCTGGAGGCTCAGCTCCATCGAGAATGAGCAACTAGTCTTCCCCTCCATGGCTTGCTGCTAAGTGGGAATGAGGACCAGGGTTTCCAGAGCTTCCGATACTTACAGAGAAGCCAGGAATCCTCATGTGAAATTTCTTAGATGTTGATTCAAAAAAGTTAAACCTTGTGCAGACCAAACAAAAAACCTCTGTGAGGAGGATTTTGTCAGTGAGCAACTGGTTGGTGGCCTTTGGTCCAAATAAATAAAAGGGTAGGGAAACATTTGCCTCACTGCTCTATACTTTGTAAAGCTATGTTTCTACCGGTGAGTAGTACCAGTGAGTGAGGGCTTGTAGAGCATTGTTTCTTCCTCTTCTTCAATGGCTACTTTCAAATCATGTGCCCACTCCCAACCATTGGCCCTGAAACACAAATTAAGAACAGGAATGGAGCCCACTGCCAAGGCATGGACATACCTCTTAAAGGCTACAGTTCCCTAGTTACAGAGAACCCTGGAGGAAATTTCCCCCACCTCATCTGTTCCTTCTTTTTATCTCATCCAAGACTCATTCCCTCCCATTATCTCTCTGGGAGAGCCAAAGAGGATTCCCCTGGTTGCTTAAGTGTGTCCTGAAACTATTCTCTCCTTACTATATCTACTCCTTCAAACTGAGTTCAAGTTCTCTTCACTTCTCATCAGGCCCACTTGTCAATTTACATAGTTTATCTCTATCCTATAATCCAAACTTTCCTCTGTTGAGAATTACATCCTTACTGATGGCCCAGACACCACCGTGGGCACCCCAAACACATTTTCTGCCTTGCCTTGAACTTTCCTTATTGTTACCAACTGTGAGCGTAGGCTCTCGCGCACACTCTGTGTCTGTCCACCTATTATATAGGTCCCCAGGCTTAAATTCCCTCTTAACATTGACCCTTGAAATTAGTGTTCAATCAAAATATATTCACCAGTAGTTAAAATTATTTAAGTTGAAAATAACAGAATGTGACTATGGCAATGACAATTTAGTGAAAAATGCTGAGGAATCAGAGACTTGATTAAAGGTAGAGGATAAGATTTAAAAAATGTGACCCTGTGCCAATTACTCAACATTCTTCAAGCCACATGTGTTTTTTTCACTCACATAGGGCTAATGTTAATAGCTACCTAAGATGGTTGTAAAGATTGCAACCTTAGAAGGACAGACATATGTATGTAGATATTCTTTTTTATATTTATGGGAGTTACCTTCTGAAATCTTTGAATATCACCAATATTGAGAATAAAGAAATGTTTTGACAGGCTCTTGGATTTCTTATATGCTACATTTCTATCAAGAATTATGTTTTCACTGAATATCCTTACACTACAAGTTAGCTGTCTTTTCAACATTCTTTACAATCTTCTGTATGACAAAAGATACCATAAAGAAAACTAAAGACAAGTAATAGACTGGGAGAAAATATTCTCTCTCTCTCTCTCTCTATATATATATATGTATAGTAAATGAATAAGGAAATGACAAAACATTGAATAAAGAAAAATGAATAAAGACACAAATAGCAAATTCACAGAAACTCCTATACAGTGGGACAAAATTATGAAAAAATTCAGGGCCTGTCCCATGGCATAGTGGTTAAGTTTGGCGCACTCTGCTTCAGTGACCCAGGTTCACAGGTTCAGATCCCAGGTGCAGACCTACACCACTTATCAACCATGTTGTGGTAGCAACCCACATATAAAGTGGAGGAGGATTGGCACAGATTTAGCTCAGGGCTATCTTCCTCAAGCAAAAGAAAAGAGGAAGATTGGCAAAAGGTTTTAGCTCAGGTCCAATCTTCCTAATTATGAAAAAATCCTTACGAAAATATGTTCAATATTACTAATAATCATGATTGCATGTTAAAACAGCAATTGGATTTTCTTTTGCTCTCAAATGACCACATACTGTTTGATAATTTTAAGCACAATTGAGAGAATGGAGAATTGGGCACCCCTAAACGGGGGATGAAAATGAAAATAGGTACAACCTCTTTAGGAGGAAAATTAAATTTAGGAAAATCAAATGAGCACACTCTGACTCAGGACTCCATTTGTCAGCATGCACACCAGAGAAGTTTATACATCTTCAAATGGGCAACATAGAGTGCTCTCCATGGCTATCTGTAGGAGGAGAGCAAATAAATTTTGGTTAAATACACTATGGAATCCTCTGTAGCATTTAGAAAGGATGGGGCAGTGGATGACATAGTGACATGCAGTGATAATATTTGCAAAAATCCAGATGCAAAGCATGGATGATTTGAAGTTCTTTATGTAAAACACACATTCTCTCACATGCATTTAGACACAAAACAATGTCATATCTTCTGAATTGTCCCTAAATATGAAAGAACTTTCTTAAAGAAGTTCTAGAGGATGCATGACAAGTTGTTACTTGTCATCTAGGGTGGATAAGGGATTAGAAGTGGTGAACAAAGAATATTTTACCTATATCTGTAAGGTTATTGTCATGTGGTAGTTGTTGAAAGTTTTTTAAGTGTTAAGCTTTATTTCTCACCTGATTTATATTTTTTATAATGAAATGAAATTGTAATTTTTGGGTTTTTAAAATCATTTTTTATTGTTCAGATACTGAATATACACACATTAAACAGTGAAGACATGAATACTGAGGTGATAGATTTATTCACTAGCTAAGTGACTATTTTATGCAAGTTTACCAGGATTCAAGATTTAAGTAAAAATTTTCACAAAACTTTAGAATTGAAGACAAATGGTGAAAAGTGTGTTTTTTAGATTAAATAAGGCCAAGTGGCCACTCTGTGTGTAAGCCTGCATGTGGGAGTGTGTCAATATGTGAAGTATATGAACGCTTGCTTCTGGCTTGCCATCTATAAATTACAGAGAATAAGTCAAACGCAGATAACAGAAGAATTATTGATAGTAAGATCTATATAGTAACAGTAGCAGTGTGGGAGGGGAGGGTGGCAGGAGCATATTGGATCAAATAAGATAATGCTCTTGACATCATAAAATTTTAGAACTTAAAGACGTTTGACGCATAGTTTTCTTGATAAGAAAAAGAGACAAGTGAAAATTCAGCACTTTGCTGGAAGTCACACAAAAATTTAGTGGAAGAACAAAGACCTAGAGCTACCTTAGAAACCATGAAATGTTATACAAATATCAACCTCCGAGCTTTGGGAATGTATATTGATCTTTATAATTTAGAGGTAATGGGCACCGGACGCTAGACCATCTGATAGTGCTACTTCATCAAATTCTCAAAAGTTCACGATTCAAAGAGGAACAGCTGCTTTCAACTGAACAATAAAAAATAAGTACTGAATCTATTATGCACACTTTGATTTTAGAATTTAAAATTCTCTTTCTGTTTTTCATAGTCAACACTAAGATCGCTGATGCAAAGTACATTGAGATAGCATTAATAATATTTACCACATAGGATTGTTGTATGAGTTTCTTAAGGTAATGTATGTAAGTACCCAATATATATGTGAACCACGGGGCTGGTCTGTGGGAGGGACTCATTATATTGGTGAATCATGCTAGGCTCCCCATGATTCAGCATCCGTCTCTAAAATAATGGTATTTACCAATTCAAGACATACCTTTCATGAAATCACGGGCTTACTCTACAAGAGCAAAATAAAGATAACGTGCATTTGTTTCTGTTGAACACCAACCCGACGCTTCACTTTTAATACCATGTTTGAGAGAAGAACATTAAATAAAGTCATAGTCCTGAGATGGCTGATGGTTCTAAGGATCACCCAGAAAATGGTTTAGCAGAGATAGATTAGACACTGACCTGAGACACTAAATAAGATAAAAATAACAGAAAATAAGACACAATGGTCTTGGTAAACAAGCCATCTGTAATTCAGAAATCAATAATCTCAACTGCAGAGATCGACTGCCTTTATAGAACCCAATCCATTTCCTCTAGGGTAGGGTCATGCTTCCAATGTAGCATCAGATATTATAAGTGAAAAAAATAATGACTAAACTTCCTTGCCCCAAGTTCCCAGTTCTTTTCAAGGAGCAACAATGGTTACATCTCCAAATTGCTGAAATGAAATCATGTTAAATGCATGTGCTTTCTAGAACTTTCTGTTGTGGTACTGTAAAAAAGCAGTTGAGTTGCCCATATAAGAACGAAGGAAACAAATGGCTATAATTAGGATACAACTCATGTCAGTACACGAAGCAGGTGGAGTGCTAACCTTGGTATTTCTTCTCTTCAGTTATTGGAAGCCAGTTTGGACCTATCCCAGAGCAGGATGAGTCGTCCTGCATCTGAACGTCATCACCGATCTCTTCCCCAAGTGTCATTCTGCCCAACCTAAAACTTCGCTCATCAGATAAATGCTACTAATCATGGAAAGTGAAAATGGAAAACATTTAAGTATTCCCTAATATTAATGTGCCTCAACAATTGTATTTAATCAATTCTCAGATCTATTATTTGTTCTCTCTACCAAAAAAAAGTTATTTTGTACTCATTTCAATTATGAACTAACTTCTATGCAAAAAGTTCTATTATTCTGAGAAAATGCTTGAAAATGGCAGAAGTTGTGGTAAGGTAGGGAGGCCTTGATAATATGCTCTAAATTTTTTTTAAAACAGTATAACTTATGTTAAAACTTGTCCTAATAGACATTGCAAGATCACTTAGATATCGTTTTATTGTAGGGACTGTGCGGCTTTCTCACAGCTCCAGTGCCATTTCTAGTAAAATGAGATTTTCATGAAAGACATTAAAAATCATGTTTCATTTAAATAGTGATATTGTTTCAATCTTTCATCAGCCTAGGTCATTTCCATTTGGAAATTCTGACATTTATATAGAACATTTTGTATCAAAAAATGCCTACATTTGCTTCAATTCCAGAACTTAACTACTTTTGCATGCAAGTAGTGTTCCTCCTGGCCCGCTAAGGTAATCACACATCTTCTTTTATTCTTTAAAGACAGCTGTGCCCTGAAATAGCTCCCCTGAAAGACCGACATAGTTATAGAGAGAACCATAAAATGTCTTATTAAATGATTTAATCTCACCATCAATAATGTGTAAATATGCGTTTCCCACGGGTATAGAAATTAACCTATTACATTTTTCCTAATATGGAAGGAGACAGTCCGGAGAGATTTGAAAAAATACAAAGGTGAAATTAATTCATTAGCAGAGTTCTCAGGACAGATACGGGGAGAGAAGCAGGTACAGTAAGCTTTCCTCTGATACAAGGTTAGCATGAGGATGTTTGTGCCTAGAGGCAGAATTAAGGAAATAGAAAAATCGGTAATAATTTTGCTGATGATCTAACCTAAACACTGCTTTATTAACGTTTCCTTCTGAAAAATTCACAGTTCCTATGTCAATAATTTATATTTGTATTCCTTTCCAGATTATGAAGCAATTTTATGTATATTATGTCAATAAACTCTTACAATATTGTATATTAGGACAAGTTTTGGCTATTTAACAATGAGGAAATTGAGCCCAAAGGACCTGCCATAATTACATATCTAATAAGTCGAAGAAAAAGGTCAGGTACACTACGTCTTGTGTTTTATTGAGTTTTTTAGGTATCATGTTTTTGTCTTAGGGAAAAGAAAAAGACATTCTTTACGATCCTATAAAAAACATTTTGATACCCTTTGAGACGTAAGATTCATTAGTATGGGCGTGCATCAAATTTTTCTTTCAGTATACAACAAAATAAATTTAGAAGAGTAAGAATAATGTAATTCAAATTCCTAAAGGCAATACTTTGTAAATATCTTTAAAAAAATCAGAAATACCATTAAAGTTAATATACGCACACTCCCCAATGACACAAATTTTAAGACACTTACACACAGAACTGAAAAGTTTATCAGCCATCTATGTCTTGCTGCCAGCTGAAGAATCCCAGGAAAACAATAACATCTCTCTAGAGAAGACATTGGAGCATAATTTCTTTTTGTTTTCCTGTCTTTTACTTTTTAACGCAAATAATTTCATCCTACATATGTCAGTTTCAACCTTTCTGTTATCACTTAGCCACACACACAAAGACAAGAGTGCTTGCATACACACACACACACTCTTCATGCCACATCAGCACGGAAAGAGCTCCCTTACTCATTTTAATGGCTGTAGGAAAAGCATCATAATTGATTTGACCAGTTGGACATTTATTTCCAAATTAATTTTCTTGTGAAGACATTATTAGGTAGTGTGAGAATACGTCTATTGGATAAATTCCCAGAAGTGGAATTATCAAACAAAAGGAATTATGCACTTTCAATTTTGAGAAATATTGTCAAATTGGCTCTGTAGTAGTTGTATAAATCTATATTTCCACCAGCAATGCATGAGAGTGCACGTTTTCCTCATACCTCCATCAACATGTCGTGTCATTGAATTTTTTTGACTATGCTAATACCACAGTTATACTATGTTGTATAGCTGAGTTTTAATTTGCATAACCAAGGTTGAGATTTTTCCCCACGTACATCTGGTTTTCCCAGTTGTTCATTGAACTATGGACCATTTCCCAACTGAGTCATATGAATGCTGGCCATATTAAGAATATGAATGCCTTAACTGTTAAAGGAATTACAGATTTTTCCACGTTTTAATTTATCTTTTGTTTGGTTTGTAGAATTATTTTACATGTAGATGTTTTTATTTTTATGTAAACATTTGTTTACGTATTTTTGAGTTTTTGTCATTTTAAAAAAGCCTTCTCCCATCCAACACTGTAAAAAGTTTCTTTTCACGATTTCTTTTAATATTTTGTATTTGATATCTGTAATTTCTTTTGGTGTAAAGTGTGAGATAGTATCGCACTTTATTTCTTTCAGATGATTATTTGTATATTATAATCCATCTTATAAAATAAACCAGTTTCACCCATTGACTTGAAATGCAACCATCATTGTATAATAAATTCCCACACATTAACATTTTGCAGATTAATAAAGTTACATTATAATTCCCCTCTCTCTACCTTTCTGTCTTTCTACCTATTTTCAGTCTAATATTTTGAACTGTTCTTTAAAAAATATCCCTTACATAAAAATAATCATGTTTATTTATGTATGCATGTTTGTACTTATTTATAGTATTTATGCTACATAATATTTGAGAACCAAAATATACCAAAATGTTTTTGGAATAAATTACACCAAAAATATAATTACATTCTTTCTGTCTCCTTCCAAAAAATGTTAAGGTAGGTTAAAAATATGTGAAACAATATACATCTCATGAATAAAAGTAAGAAAGTCCCTTTCTAAACAGAAAGCTCATTATTTTTGATTGTTATTATAGCTTAATATTTCATTTCACTTCAAACTTTCTAAGAGCTAAAGCAAAGAAAATATGTTGAAATATATCATATTATTTTATGATAAAGAAAGTTTATTTCCTAGCAATTAATTCCAAGTAGAATATGGGACCCATATAAGAGATGACAAATAGCATAAATAAGTTAATTTTTCCAAAAAATTAAATGTTCAGAAATATCTCCAAATGGGTAACTATATGAATCTCCTATATCTAAGTTGAGGAATCAACATTGCAGAATACATCAACGCACGTATTTAAGCAGCAAGATAGCATCATCTAGCTATGTTACTTACTGATAAGAAGATATCTCCTTTATACTTGCTTTTTCCAAAAAAAGAAAAATGCAAACCTCTGTCAAATATGGAATTGTGATAAAGTTCAAGGAGTCTCTCCTGCTTGTTGATGAAGATGTAAAAGTCTGACATAGTCTTCCTCAAAGAGTAATTCTACTTCTGCAGAGTGGGCTGTAGACTTGCCTTTGGGTACTGAATTTTCTTGAACAAATATTTAATTTGGTTACCAGAATATGAAAGAACCAATTTTGTCTAACAACTTCTATTTTTGGAAAGTTATCTTTTATTGGTGAAGTATAACTTTAGAATGGCATGACATTTTGAGTTGAGCTTTACGTTCATAAGTTTATGAATAGCATCATCAGGTAGATGAAGGAATTGTCTTTTTGGAAAACTTAGTATCTTCTATTTAAATTTTGGTGGTTATCTGAGCAATTCATCATTTTACTTTCTTGTGTGGTTGATATTCACATGCAGAGACATTGGAAAACAGTCCTCATTGTTTCTAGGGCTATTTCTGGTTCTGAATGATGTAACCATGTCTTTGACATAAAGAACGATGCTTCGTTCTCATCAGAAACAGACAGCATCCTCGTCATCTGATAGTTACTCTAAAGGACCCAACCATAGTTGAGATGTATGAGATGTAGGTTACATCCCTTTGACTATGGTTTAGAATTAAAATTTTATTTGTCAAAATATTTTTCTTATGCTTCATCTAACTGCCGTATCACAAAATAGGCAGTGTAAAAGCATTTGTGGTCTTGCAACTTGACTGAGGTCCTACAATTTTCTGGTAAATGATTTCTATCTGTGGACTCAAAACCTCATCATTGAATGGTATACGTTAAAAAGGTTCTATATATGTTCTTGTATGTAAATAATTTACGACGGAATGTCTGTGTGGAAATCTACATGCTCTTTTTATAAGATGTTAATCATCTATAGATTTAATCAAAAAGTATCATGAGAAATATCCAAGAGTAATATTTAGAAGGGACATTCTACAGACTCATGGCTTTGTTATTTTGTGACAATAGATTTTCCCTTTTTGAAAGAAAAATAAACTAGACTCGCATTCCTCTCTAAGGGAATTGTATCTGTGTAGTTCAATCAAAGAAGAACTGTTAGTAAGGTTTGGAGAACTCTTTAGGATGGCCCTCAAAGTACTCTTGGAGTGCAGGCCTCTTGGGAGATGAGTTAGTAAAAATGAAATAATTGTTTAAAGTCCAAGGACTTAATGTGAATCTCTAGACCAAGTCAAAGCATACCAATAATTCTCAACATAGGATAAAAGAGAGGAGGGGATTTATATATAAATAAAATAATCAAATTTTAAGATTTCAATTTAGTTATCTAAATAGGCTGCCTGTATTGATTGTATTCAGCTACTTAAAATGTGCAATTCTACCCAAAAGGTAATTAGTCTATAATTTACTTAAATGATATACTTTTAATCAAGATTTTAATTTCACTTAATGTCCCTGAAATAATGTGGAAAGTAAAATGGAAAATTAGACCATTTATTGCACATGGAGCAATACAGGAGACACTAAATAAAAGATTTCAAATGCCCTTTTGTATAATGAATTACTTCGAGTGAAACAAATTCCAAATGCTAGAGACATATAAATGGAGATGCAGAAAAATGTTTATTTTTTTTCTGTTTTTATTATTACAAACAGAGATAAGATTTTAAACATCAAAAGGAATAGAATCAAATATTTTAGAAACATATAGAGTACTGAGGAGTAATTGCAAATGGTATTGCTTATTAATGGGAGTTATTCAGTAGGGCTTTCCATCTGCGGTGGGGAGAGCGCATAATGGCAGGGGGGGGGGGGGGGGGGGGGGGGGGAGGGGAGGTGATTGGCATCTGCAACTCCAGGACATACATATCCCAGTGCCAGATTAAATACTGCAAATGCAATGGAGCTTCATTTTATCATTATATACTGTAGCGTAGCATTGATTTAAAGTTACCTTACCCCAGATCCACACCTAGGTGGTTAATTAACAGAAACTTATTAGGTAGTATTTTTTTAGACAATGATCATGGAGTATTTTGTTTCTTGGCCACAGGCTTTTTGTTAGTACAAGGCCTCTCAACTCTCTAAAGCTGTTGTGAGTAGCCACTGGTTGCTTCTAAGCAGGTCCACTGCCTCTACTAAATTTCCCAGTGAAATCTGAATCTGAGTTCTTTGGGATCAAATAAGTGAGCCATAGTTAATAAATAAAAATACTGAGTAGAGAAAATGTGGGTAGCCAGTGAAGAGAAGAGGTTACCTGGAAGGAGAAGAAAAAAAATACAAAAGTAGTAGCTCTCTCTAAGAAGTTAATTATACTTTGAATGTGACTATAACTACCTCTTTTTAAAACCTGTGTCTTTGGGACTGGCCCGGTGGCGCAGCAGTTAAGTTCTCACATTCTGCTTCGGTGGCACGGGGTTCGCTGGTTCAGATCCTGGGTGCAGACTTACACACTGCTTGTCAAGCCATGCTGTGGCAGGCATCCCACAAATACAGTAAAGGAAGTTGGGCATGGATGCTAGCTCAGGGCCAGTATTCCTCTGCAAATAGAGGATTGACGGCAGATGTTAGCTCTCTGCTAATCTTCCTCAAAAAAAAAAAAGAAAACCTGTGACTTTGTCTAAAATAAGAGGATGCCTTTCCATGTGACTTAGGATAATTATCTTTTTTATAAATCACAACCTGCTTTATATGTTCCCAAGAATGTGTACATTGGCAATTAAATGTGGTAGTAGGACGATTTGAATGGAAAATATTTTCACAGTTAATAGTTTATAAAATTAATAATTATATTTTAGTTTCTTTTTGAGTGAAGTTCATATTTTATCTTTAAATGGGATATACATAGAGCGCTTTTCTGTGGCCAACAAAAACCATTTTGTATGGAGCATCTAACTGATCACTGTCTGTGTTTTCTGAAGCACGATATCATAGTCAATCACTGAAGACGCCAGCTTGCAATTCCCACAACAGCTTTTAAGTGTAGAGTTCTTTTTCACATACTACCGGCTCTCTGAATAACAAAGGCTTTTGGTTGGATCTAGAAGAATCATGGCGGCCCTCACATCAGACAGGTAAACTCCAGAATTTCAGAAATCACATTTGGACAGTCCAGTGCTTTTCTCAGTTAGCTACAAAAGTTAACTGCAGGCTAACAGTTCTATCTTTTTATGTTGTGACCATAAATTTGTTTTCTAAACTGGATTCTTTTAAGAGTGAAAGGAGGCACTGTTAAGAAGTAAGCCAGGACACCAACCACCATCTGGGCCTAAGTCAGGTCAGCTTGCTCACCAGGGGACGGCAGGCGTCTTTCACCTGCTTCTATTTTGAAAACTTAACTATTGGTTTTGATATTTATATTGACCATTATTGCAGGAAAATTAACACACCTCAATTTCTTTGGATGAAATGTAGATACACCATTTAGAGATATGGTTCATCCTTTTGCATTGTATGTCCTACCATTGTCCTTATCCCTTTTCTAAGCTTGTTGATAGATAGGAAACCCAAAACAACAATATGGTTTTTTGATATTTTAAATAAGAGACTTCAAACAAGGTAATAGGACCTCTGAAAAGCCAGACCTTGAAAGGCCAGAAAATTGCAAGTCATTTTGCTGTAGATCTTCATTCCCAAGATGCTTTTGATGATGATAAGGTGTATTATCATTCCTTGGATGACTCGTGTGTGCCAGAGGTTTTGCTATGTGCTCTTCATATGTTAACTTCTTTCATCTTTCCAAAAGCACTGTGAATCTGTCCAGATTTGCTTTATTTTACGGAAGAAAAAAATCAGACATAGAGAAGTTTTATTAATTTTGCTCAAAGTAGCCCAGCTAGTCACCCAATGGAAGCTTCTGTATTAAAACTGTGATACAATTCTAAACTCCATGCTCTTTTCCAATACGCTACACCACCTTTACGTAGTCTTTATAAGGAATTTTATGATTCCTCCTCATGTAGTGGTGTGGTCAGCCTTGTTTCCACTGCTGAGCTTTTCATCAGGCAATTAGTGGAGACACACCTGGGGCCATCAGGAAGCAAAACGTGATGTTCATTTGCCAGTGTGGAAAGGAGAATGTCCACATTACTACCAAAATAATAAAAGCCACCAGTACCTAATCCACAGAAAGGAATATGGTCAGGAGACAACAGATCCTGGGAATTCAATTGACTAAAAGGACAGTCATTAAGATTTCTATCCTGTGAAAAGTGGATTTTGTGTCGCCAAATCTACAATTTTTTTAAACAAGCTAGTTTACTATAGAAATGTCCTGATTTTTAAATGTGAAGTTTTTCAGTTAAAATATATTGTAGGGGCCAGCCTGGTGGCATAAGGGTGAAGTTTGCACACTCTGCTTCAGAGGCCTGGGTTTTGCAGGTTTGGATCCCAGGCGCAGACTTAGCACTGCTTGTCAAGCCACGCTGTGATGGCATCCCACATAAAATAAAGGAAGATTGACACTGATATTAGCTCAGCAACAATCTTCCTCAAGCAAAGAGAGGAAGATTGACAACAGATGTTAGCTCAGGGCCAATCTTCATCAAAAAATAAAATAAAATAAAATAAATATATATATTTACACACACACACATAAAGGTAAAAACAAAACAATACAATACACAATAATCATTGTAACAGAAATACATCCACTGAATGAATTTGGCTCACAGGCTGACAGTTTAGGACTTCTGATAAAATTTTTGAAATAATCTTTGGGAGATTGGGGAAGGGAAGTTTTCATTAGAAAGGAGCCACATGTCGTTTTGTAAGAGAATGTGTAGACTTCAAAGTGACTGAGTCAGAGTTCACACTCAGAACATTGCCCAAGGGAGAAAGAAAACCTAAAATAAAACAAATTAAGATTAATACCCATAGGAAAGAAAAGTCACTCACTGGCTATCACACAAGATTGCTGACTATAAGACCAAATCAGCCTGTAAGACTAGATCAGAAGGAGTAAATAGAAAGAATAGAAACAAGAAAAGAAATGAAAGAGAAATGTAACGATCTTTCAATTTCTTATCAGACAAGGACTAGAAACTCAGTGATGATGACAAAAAGAAGACAAAACAACTTCTATTTGTATCATATAGCAAACTTGGCTCTTAATCACACTTTCACATTAAACTATGGATTTCGTAGAAGTATTTGCTGCAATAAAATTTGCTTAGTCTTAGAACTGGTTGTAATTTATGTTTTGTTTAGATGAATTCCTGAGCTCTTTGTGCCTAAATTTCTTAATTAATGAATGAAAACAATAGAAACAATTTTGCTTATGTGCTTGCTCTGAGAAATAGATAAGTGTAATATTACATTTTAAAACTACATTAGGCATGATGAGTATTTAATATCTACTGGTGATTTTATTTTTGGAGAACATAGCAGGTGCCATATGAGAAATGTAAATATAGTTATTGACCTACTGTGTCAGTGACAAAAGAAGATTAGTCTTTTCTCTAGGGGGTTAGAATTAGCCTTGCTGAAAACATTCCTTGCATACCAAATTAGACTATACATTGTATTTCTGTCACTGAATGCTTTCCTTGGTGGTTGTCTTGAGTAAAACAAATTGGATGTAGGTTCAAGTTATATCATTCAGGCACCTTCTCTCAAAAGTAATTAGTGTCTTACTCACTTGAAAGCAGATAATTACATTTAACATAATCTTAAAAGAGGCCCCAAAGATTGTTCTCCATTGGTAAATGAATAGGAAGCGGAATAAATTGACTTTCATGATCACTGACGTTTAGGAGAACTAAGAACGCTAAAGAATGATGGATGTAAAATTTGGTCTTACAAGGCTGATAAAAATGAAACACATTATTTCCATTGACTCTCACACAACCCTCAAGGCATTTTTGTCCAGTGAAAATGGTGCATGGCACAAGGAAGGACGTTCCATAAAGATACAGCCAAACATTCGTGCTGGTCTCCAGTCCCAGTGACTTATTCAGTGACCAGCCCGTCCGGGCTCTGCAGGAGACCTCCAACCAAATGAAAGCTAGACAATATTCATCTCTTTGGCTCCAATTCCTTCAGAGAAAAGACGTAACTCTGAGGATCACATCGTGCTCCGTGCTAGGACACCAGGATACAAAAGACATCATTCCTGACTCAAAACATGGTTGGAGACTCAGTAGTCTCTGACCGAAAGCAGGCTGACTGTAACAGGAAAATAAATTCACTACTGGCCAGGAACTAGGATAGTACATGCACAAAGATGTTAGGAGTAACGTCATAAAACTAGAACAGAAGAGATCTTGAAGGGAAAAAAAGGCTTGGGAATTAAAAATGGATTGATATTGCTAATAATAATCAAGAAGAAAAAAAACCTAGTAATTTTAGGAAGTGAGTGATCTTTCTTCTTTTTCAAGTAGTTCTAGAAACTTACTCCAGATAAAGTTTGGAATATACGCCACAAATTGTGAAAATTCTATAATTAATTTTTTTTCTTAGGATTTCTCTATTGTTTAGTGTAAGAAATCTTAATAAATCACTCCAATTAGTGCCTAATTAAGTCACATTCAATGATATGTTCCAGTCTCTGAATGTACCCTGCCAAAAAAATAAAACCAATATAATTTTTGGATCAAGTAATTTAGCTATTTTAAATTTCACTCTACCAGTTTCTCAAATGTCTTCATAAATTTGCATAAAAATATTTCAATGGCCACTGTGTCTTAAACGTATTTTATTCAAAAATATTTAGTTTCTTATTTTAAATTAATTTTAATTTTAATTAAAATTGTTAATCTTTAAGGATACTTAAATATGCTAATGGTCATATTTCCTTCCTTTAAATAGATATTTGAAACACGTTTCCATGCATTGAAACTACCCTCTAAATGTTGAACATATCGCCTGTTATTTTGTGCTTTCAAAACTTGGCATGGTGTATGGCCCTTTTTCAAGCAGTAAGATGGTCACACATCACACATGTGCTGGGAAACCCAATGGATAAAATTGTGATGCTCTGTGTCTTCCTGATAGCTTTCCCTTCTCTCCTAAGACGGCCTCTTTTGGGGTCACTCCTGTCTGTGCCCTACATGATTTTTCACTTTCCACCATGTGATACACAGGATATTCTTATTCTACTGGCTTCTTTTATCTTTTTTTTTTAAAGGTATGCCTTTTGCTGAGGAAGATTGGCCCTGAGCTAACATCTGTTGCCAAACTTCCTCATTTTTTTTTTCAATCTCCCCAAAGCCCCACTACATAGTTGTACATCCTAGCTGTAGGTCATTCTAGTTCTTCTATGTGGGATGCCGCCATAGCATGGCTTGATGAGCGATGTGTAGGTCCGCATCCAGGATGCGAACTGGCGAACCCCAGGCTGCCAAAGTGGAATGCATGAAGTTAACCCCCTGGCCATGAGCCCCCTTTTCTGTTTTTAATTTGATCTAGAATTTGGCTTACTATGATGTATTTTGCTTATGACTCCTCTTTTTTTCTAACAATTTTTGACAGATTTGTTGAAGTTTAATTGAGCATAATGAATTGCTAATGTTGAAGTGTACAATTTTATATAATGGCTGAACTCTGTTGCCTAGAAGGATATGGTGAAATTCTAACCCCCAGTAATTCGCAATGTGAACTTGTTTGCGAATAACGTAATGGCAGGTATAGTTAGTTACTATGAAGTCATACTGGAATAGAGTACACCTTTAATCCAGTACGGCTGGTGTTCTTATAACAGGGAAATTTGAAAGCAGACACAGATGCAGAGGGAAAATGGCCATGTGAAGACGGAGACAGAGATTGGAGTGAGGCTGCCATAAGCCAAGAAACATCTAGGGTTACCAGAAGCTGGAAGGGCCAAGGAAGAATCCTGCTCTAGAACCCTAGAATCCTCAGAGGGAGTATGGCCATGCTGACCCTTTGGTTTTGGACCTAGTCTCCAGAATTGTGAGACAAGAAATTTCTGTGGTTTTAAGTGTGTAACCAGTTTGTGGTACTTTGTTATGATAGCCCTATAAAACTAATACAATTTACAATCAGGAAACTATCTGACAATCAAAATAACAAAGATATTGTTGTTATTAGTACCATTGGGTAGATTCCAACTCCTAGCAACCCTATGTCCATTAGAGTGGAACTCTGCAAGGTCTTTTTGCACCATCCTCTCACCTTCCAATGCTGTATCAGACAATGCTCTGCTTCTGTTCATAGAGTTTTCACAGCCAATGTTTTGGAAGTGGGTGGCCAGGCCTTAATCTGGAAGCTCTGCTTAAACTTGTCTACCATGGGTGATGCAGCAGTGTTTGAAATACCAGTGGCATAGCTTTTAGCATCATAGCAACACATAGCCACCACAGTGGACAACCAACAGACCAGTAGGGTGGTTCTCTGACTGGGAAATGAACTGGACAGCCTGCTGAATCTTAACCACTAGACCAGCAGGACTGGCTGTAGCAAACATATGTATCACCTCAAAATATTTCCTGATTCCCCACCCGTTGACATCTCCCCAAAACTCACCTCCATCCCCATGAAACTACTGAACATCTTTCTTTGGTGTGGTGTCTGTTCAATCTGTTGTCCATGTTTTCATTGGTATTCTGTTTTGGATAGTATTGATATTGGAAGGTTCTTTATATTCTGAACACAATTTCTTTATTAGATATGAGATTCCTAAATATTTTTTCACAGTCTGTGACTTGTTTTTTTCTCTTAACAATATTTTTGAAGAACATAAGTTCTTAATTTTAACAGGATGCTTTTTATAATTTTTTTCTATTATGAATCATGTTTTTGTATTTAAGTAATCTTTCCTACTACAAAGTCCATTTCAGGGGCCGGCCTGGTGGCGCAGCGGTTAAGTTCTCACGTTCCGCTTCTCGGTGGCCTGGGGCTCACCAGTTGAGATCCTGCGTGCAGACATGGCACCACCTGGCATGCCTTGCTGTGGTAGGCGTCCCACATATAAAGTAGAGGAAGATGGGCATGATGTTAGCTGAGGGCCAGGCTTCCTCAGCAAAAATCAGGAAGACTGGCAGTAGTTAGCTCAGGGCTAATCTTCCTCAAAAAAAAAAAAAAAAAGTCTTTTTCATATGTTTTCTTCTAGAAGTTTTGTAGTTTAAGATTTTACATTTGGGTCTATGGTCCATGTTGAGTTAATTTTGTATATTATTTAAGGTATGCAGTATTCTTTTTTTGTCTATTTGCTTAAATTTTTATATATGGATATCCAAGTATTCCAGTACTGTTTGTTTCATATTCTTTCTTCACTAAAATGTCTTTGTACATTTGTAAAAAAATCAATTGATCAAATACATGTGTGTCTATTTCTAGGCTCTCTATTCTGTTTCATTGATAGGCTTGTCCATTTTGATGCAAACATCATCCCATCTGATTATTGTAACTTTATAGTGTTTTATTTCTAATAGTGTAAGATCTCCAACTCTGTCCTTTTGTTTTGTCTATTTCAAGACCGTTGCATTTTACCAGGAACCCTGCTGTTTCAATACAGCTATTCCTTCTAGGTTGTTTTAACTAGCAGATATTTTGCACAAAAATATTAAATGTTCAGATCTTTAAATTACAAGTAATGTGTAAAAGAAAAAATACCCTCATTCTATAACTTAATGCTGCCTCATTCAGGAACCTCATCCAAACTCACCACCCTAGGACATCAGGGATAATACATTATATGTCTGTAACCTTATCCATACTGATACACATACTCATTATGGAATCCATGTCTACAACTATATTGTTGTCTGTATGCTACTGCTTTATGGTTTAAAGTATGCCCTCTTGAGGCCTAGGCCTCAGCAAATATTCACACTTAATCACTAGCAATCTCTTTTTCCTTTAATCTCCAAAATCAAGTAAATCCTCTGAGAGCAGCAAAGATGCTTTCAATGCTAGATATACACCCTACTTAATTCTTAGAGAAAGTATTTTTCTTCCTCCAAAAAAAGACTTTCTTATGCCCATTAATCTGTTCTGGATCATTGTTCTTTTTTGATAGGCATTGGGATTTCTTCCACCTACAAGTATGTTTGAAAATATGGTACCTATCTATGAGTGTACCATGAAATGGGAAAGACTGAAAATCAATTTTTGATATACACTTATTTTTCATAAATCATATACTGTTATATTCCTAATCTTTGGCTGCTGAATGCTAGATGAATCTCTTACTTTGTGGCTTTTTTAAAGAAGTACTTAATTTGAAATAATTTCTTTTCTTTTTCTTTCTTTTTTTCTAATTCTGTAGTTGGGCTCTATTTATTCATTGATCAGCATATTCACACAGATTATGTTTTATTTAAAGCAGTAATTAATTCCCATTTCTTTAATTCCTGTTAAGAATTTAACTGTCAGTTTTACTGTAAGTCTTTTGGATTGAAGCTAAGAAAGTTTGACTTTGTTATTTACATAACCACTAACTTAACTACCAAGATATGAGAAAGCTCCTGAAAAGAAGGAACAGTTGAAAGTGAGAAAAAATAAAAGATGGGTATACCTAAAACAGAGTAAGTTTAACTCCAGCTATGGGGGAAAAAGCACTGTAGAAAATAATTGATAAGACCATTAAGTGACACCCACTTTTGGCCAGTTTGCGGAGCAGCTGGAATTTGATTATCAGTAGTCAAATGAAAACAGGCAATACTCCACTTTAACTTTATTTGTGATAATATGTTCCAGAATTTTCTTTAGTAGAAACTCACCATTTTGTGAAAATTATTGCTACAAATATAAAAACAAGATATTAGGTGTGACTGTCTAAAATCTTCTCTTCCGTTTTTTTATTATAGTTATATAAATAATAGAGTATGTCATGATTCTTATTCATATATTATGAATGGTCTTTGCTCTTCTAGCAGAATTTGAAGCCGGAGCCTAGGAACAAATAGTTAATATGAGAAATGTGACAATATAAATGGTCAAAGTTAAATTTATGGAGATTTTAATGACATTACACATATAATGAAAATGATGCTATAATTTGGTTTGAGTAAAATCCAACATGGATATAAATTTTGACTCATATGCAACACCTAAAATGAAAGCAGCAGTAAATTAGTAACAGTTATATTTTTGGAAAATAATTAATTTATTCATTTTTTCATTGATCAATATTTATTACTATGAATGAGGCGATGGCAATTTATTTTCTTTCATTGTAGTTTATTTGATAAGATGTTTTGCTAAAGAGCCTCTAAGAAATATTTATAATATGAATCACTAAAAATAAATATTGAATTTCATAGAAGATATGATGTAGATATGGATATTACACAAGAATGTAAGCCCTATGAGAATGTGAACTTGGTCTGTCTTGTTTTCTGTGGTATCTCGTGCATCGAGATTAAGGTTTATTTCATGGCTAGTGATCAAAAATATGTGTTGAATAAACAAATCAAGTTTTTTCTAAACTTTGATTTAAGAACATCTCAAGTATAAAAGTGATGACAACAAGCATTAAAGTCTAGTTGGAAAGGCCTCTAATGGATGTCTGCAAATATCAGTCTCTTTGATTCACCACGAGTATGAGTCAAGAGAGTATTTAAAAATGAGGTAAATCTTGAATGTCCACTGAGGTTGACTCCATCAGTGTTTTTAGGAGATACTGATGTCTTCAGACCTAGCTTGCTCTAAAAATTATTAACACCTTGCAATGGTATAAATCAACTCTTGACAACTTTGAGCTCTGCATCCTTTGCAGCTCTTTTGGCTAGGTGACCAAGATCTGTATATTCTCAGTATGTTTTAAAGGTGACAAGAGTTTGAAAAGAAAAATATGGAAAATGCATACATATATTTGGGAGAGAAAGATAACCTCAAGTTTAGACATATGAGACAGGCCTATATTTCTCACCAATAGCATTTTCTGATTGTCTCCAACTCTTGCCTGGCTTGAAGTTCCTTAATGTAGAATGATTATTTGATTAAATAATAGTAAGGCTCTTGCCTCCAGACATATTTAGCAAGTAGCATAACTTTTTCTCTCTTAGCATAATAGTAGATTCTATGAATGGTATAAGAAGTGCATAATATAGTCTGTTTTTATGAAGATCACGATTTTGCTTTCTATAATGAAAAATTAGAGATATCCGTACTTGGTCAAAAATGTACTAGAAATTCTGAAACCACATATTAGAAGTCTGAAACCTCACAGAAGGATTATATACTTGGAGTCTAAATCTTGACTAACTTTTCTGAGGACGTCCATAGTTGGCAAAGCTAGGTAGTTTTGTTATACAAAGCTTTCCTCGTCGACAGGTTTTGGGTTAAATTGGAAGCGATATTACTGTTGGAAAAGAGAAGAGTTCCCTCCCACCCTCCAGAAAAATCAAAAGCCTTTAACCTATATAAGTGTAAAATAATGCCACATAAAGCAGCTTCAATTATACAAAACAGAGTTTAGCATGCAGAGTCTGCTTTTACATGAAAAATAGGGCAAATGTACTACAGTCTGCTCCCCTCACCGCTACCGCAGTGGAATAATGGAAAGGTCGGAGGGTTTTGAATTCAATGAATCTAGATTTGAGTCATGTTTTGTGAATTAGGGCAGGTTTCTTAAGCATATGAAACTTCCATTCTTCACTATAAAATGGTCTTAGTAACCTCACTGCACTGTTGTGAAGATTAAATAAGAGTACGCATGTGAAAGCGCCCAGCAATTGCATTCTCAGTAAATGTGAAGTCTAGACTTCCGTTGTTCTCATAGTTGTTTCCACAGAGTTTAACAGAATTTTTTTTTCATTTCAGGTGTTAGCCTTTTCTCTCTATTGGGTTAAAATATCATTGAGGAAATGGCCAATAGGTACGAGAAAAGATGTTCAACATCGTTAATCATCAGGGAAATGCAAATCAAAACCACAAAGAGATATTACCTCACACCTGTTAGAATGGCTATCATCCAAAAGATGAGAGAGAAAAAATGTTGGTGAGGCATGGAGAAAAGCAAACACTTGTACACTGTTGGTGGGAATGTAAATTGGTGCAGCCATTATAGGAAACAGTATGGAGTTTCCTCAAAAAATTAAAAATAGAACTACCATATGATGCAGTAACCTCATTTCTGAGTATATCTCCAAAGGAAATGATATCACTGTCTTGAAGAGATATCTTTACTCCCACGTTCTTAGCAGCATTATTCACAACAGCCAAGACATGGAAACAATCTAAGAGTCCATCAGTGGATGAATGGATAAAGAAAATGCGAGATTATATATATATATATATATATATATATATATATATATAATATACTTTATCCATAAAAAGGAAGGAAATCCTGACACAAAATGGATGGACCTTGAGGGTATTGCTAAGTGAGATAAATCAGACAGAGAAAGATAAATGCTGTATGATATCACTTATATGTGGAATATAAAAAAGCCAAACTCATAAAATCGGAGAGTAGAATGGTGGTTACCAGGGCCTGAGGGGTGAGGGAAATGGGAAGAGTTGGTCAAGGGGTACAAACTTCCTTTTATAAGAAGAGTAAGTTTTGGGGATCTAATGGTGACTTAGATTACAATACTGTATTATATGCTTGAAAGTACTAAGAGAGTAAATCTTAAACGTTCTCACCACAAAAACAAAATGGTAATTATGTGAGGTGATGGATGTGCTAACTAACCTTATGGTAATCATTTCAAAATGTACATGTGTGAAATAATCATGTTGTACACCTTAACCTTATACAATGTTATATGTCAACTGTATTTCAACAAAGTTAGAAAAAACTGTCTTTGAGGACAGTGATAAGGTTTTTCTCTTCTCTTTAATACTAGCATTCAGTCAGTGACAGCAGTGCGGTCTGGAAATATTACTTACCAGGTTGAGAAATAGAATGGTTCTCTCATCTGCTGACTGATGTAGTTTATTTATGTCTATCTATGGCTATATATTTATCTATCCCAGATTTCCTATAACATGATATAGATATAAGTATACTTCAACAGTGCAGTATTTATTGTTAAATTTGGTATTTTACTCCTCAGATACTTAAACAAAATCATAGTGGTGCTATATAAATAGTAGGGGCTCATTGTTATAGCTCATTAGACAAATACACACTTTAGTTTCTTTCTAAAATGACTAATTAATTCAAATAAATTATAGGAGAAAAGATACAAATTTCTTCTGAAAACACAGAATCAAAATTCAACTTCTAGGGCCAGCCCCATGGAGTAGTGGTTAAGTTCGGTGTGCTCCAATTTGGCAGCCCAGGTTTGTGGGTTCAGATCCCGGGTATGGACCTACACCACTCATCAGCCATGCTGTGGTAGTGATCCACATATAAAGTGGAGAAAGATTAGCATAGACATTAGCTTAGGGCTCATCTTCCTCAAGCAAAAAAAGAGGAAGATTTGCAACAGATGTTAGCTCAGGGCTAATCTTGCTCACTAAAAAAAAAATCAGGGGGCCGGCCCCATGGCCAAGTGGTTAAGTTCGTGGACTCTGCTTCAGTGGCCCAGGGTTTTGCTGGTTTGGATCCCGAGCACAGACATGGCACCTCTCATCAGGCCATGCTGAGGTGGCGTCCTACGTAGCACAACCAGAGGCACTCACATCTAGAATATACAACTATATACTGGGGGGCTTTGGGGAGAAGAAAATAAAAAAAGATTGACAACAGTTTTTAGCTCAGGTGCCAATCTTTAAAAATAAGATCAACTTCTAAGCTGATAATATTCTTATTAACAGCAATAAAACTGACAGCACTTTTCAGCTGGAGAAGTAACTGACTTATCCCAGAAAGCCTTTTATTTGTTTGGTGTAAATATCTCTTCTCATATGCAACAACTTGTACCTCATTTAATTATTCAGATAAAGAGGTTTTCAATTTCCACTTATAAAAAACAGCTCTAAAGACTATTTAAAACGAACAAGTAACATCAATATAATACTTTATGGTGAAGATTCAAGGCAATTTTTAGCAAAACTCCATCACAGATAAAGGTCAAGTGATAAACTTCTGGTCCTAATGACATGGAGTTCCAGAAAAGGAGATCAATCCAAGGTCTGTATACATCATCAAGGAATGATCATGTGCTGAAAAGCACCTGCTCTCTGACCCTAGAAGAAACCCACACGCGAAATGGCTAAATTGACATATGATGAAGAGCAGGGGATGAAAAGAAGCTGATCACAGAACAGCTACCAACACTGTCTTCACCCTCCTAAAAAGAACAGTAAATCAGATTTATTAGGCAGCTATGGAATTTTTTAAAAAGAAAGATATTTTTTCTTTTATTTACACTGCATTTTTTTTTAAATTTCTGTTAGGATGAATGTGTTTATGAGAATATGTTTTCTCAAAAATACATGATATGGGGGCAGGCCCAGTGGCACAGTGGTTAAGTTCACATGCTCCGCTTTGGCGGCCTGAGGTTCACAGATTAGGATCCTGGGCGTGGACCTACACACCACTCATCAAGCAGTGCTGTGGTGGCATCCCACATGCAAAATAGAGGAAGATTGGCACAGATCTTAGTTCAGCAACAATCTTCCTCAAGCAAAAAGAGGAAGATGGGCAACAGATGTTAGCTCAGGGCCAACCTTCCTCTCCAAAAAAACAAAACAAAAAATATATATATATATATATGATATTTGTAGTAAAATGGAAATAAATAATGGTGTTGATAGAATTGAGAGGTTAAGGACTTTTAACAAATCAACAAATTTCTAAGTTAGAAATAATCATCTGGTTTCTATGATAAAATAACCTCTACTCTTCTCATTTTCTTTTCTGTCTTCTTTGTAGACTATTCAATGTACACATCGGTGTTGCCCAGGTTTGTCTTCTTCCCTTGACTATTTGTTCCTCCCATTCTGTGGATTTAACTATCGCTTTAACCATATATATATGTATATATAACTAGATACAGATATAGATATGTAATATATCAGAATCTGGAGACTCCATAAAGTATCATTCACAATGTTGGATATAATCCCATATTACTGGATATACAAAGAAACATTAAAATGTGACTAATACTCAAAAACAAAAGGAAATCAGTGCACAACTCTGTGACTATACTAAAAACCAGGGAAGTATACACTTTGGGTAAATTGTATGGTGTGTGAATTATATCTCAATCAAGCTGTGACACAACAACAACCACAGGCAATCAATGGGGTCTAACTCTGAGATGATCCATATAGAACCAGCAGACAAGGTTTTAAAAGCATTTGTAGTAAGTAGGTTCAGCTATGTAAAGGAAAACATACTTTATAATGAATAGACACGTAAATCTCAGCAGAAAACCTGAAATGTTAATTAAAAAACCAAATGGAGATTCTAGAAAACAGATACAGAGATATAGATATATAGATATCTATACATAGATGTATATATCTATATGTGTATCTGTTTACATTATAGTTTTCAGCCAGGATCTTCCTCTTGAGATTTATTCTTATCGATACAAGTATCCAATGGGCATCTTCACTTTGTCCCATATGCACTCAAACTAGAGGTACCCATCCATTCAATTGGGAATCCTGAGATTTACCTTTGATCCCACATTCTCCCTCCCCATTCGTATCTAAACATTCACCCAGTGCTCACAGATTTTACTTTCTTAGTTTTCTTTATCTATCTTCTTTCTTCTCCATTGCTCCTTGATCTAGCATGAATAACTGAAAAACAAAATCCCTTTTGTTCTTTTCTGCCTCTGGTCTTATTTCTTTTAAAACCAGTCTCCAAACAAATCATAGTTATAAACTCAAATATAACTATATCACTCTTTTGATTAAATATTTTCAATGACTTTATATCTTCTTTGAAATTAATTCCAGTCTCCCTTACATTATGTGTCAAAGAGAAGACACTTTCCCTTCCTCAACTGGAAGCACAAGGTGGGAAAGGGGAGAAATTTTAATTTTAAATCAACTTAGGAATTTTGACTGTTTTATGGAACTGGACATTTTAATAATTGACCGAAGGAACTGGCTAGAGAAATCATGAGGTCTACCTGAGTTTCAGCCAGAGACAGGAGAAGAACTAGCCTCATTAAATAAATATAAAGAATAACGAGAGGTAAAGCAGGGCTGTGTTACTCTTTCATTCCAAGTAGGGTAGATTTGAAATACCAATTATATTTGTGATTTTTCATACTCAGTAAGTCTCTGTATTTCATGTTCATTTTTTTTTTTTAAGTTTTTCTCCTTAATTTAGAATGCTCTATCTCCTTCTTTGGCCTCACTTGGTTAATTACTCTTCAATCTTTAAAACAGAACTGGTGACCTTACTTAGCAATTCCTGATCCTTCAAATCTTAGTCTGTATTCTACATCTTCATTCACCTTGCACGCTTCAATTTACACATGCCATCATACTTACAATATTGGATTTTGGCCATGTGTTTTGGTCTGACTATCCTGTGAACTCCTTAAACTCAGAAAATGTGGCTCATTCATCTTTGTATTTTTAGAACTGCGAGTTGGGCCTGAAATGTTAGGTGATCAATAAATGAAATGAATGAAATGATGCTGCAGAGAAGGAGAGACAAATGGAATTGTCAACAACAATAATAGAGAAGTGGCCATGATTATTTTCAAGAGGGGATGAGGAGCTCTGTCTTGGGAAGTCCATCCTGAAATGGCAATAGATTTTTTTATAGAGCTTCCCGGGACCTAAAGAGCATGAATCGATGTTGAAATAGCACAAAAAGTTCAGTTAATGTAATATCATTGGAATGTTTTGAATTGCAGTCTCTTTATACGCAAGAATGTGAATTGGCCAATCTGGGAGTTAGAAAGAATGAAGCTATGGTCCCTGGGCTTCTGAACAACTTTGTAACCATGCGCCACCTTTGGGGAATAATCATCTTCTGAGAAGATCTGTTTTATGACTGAGATACAGAGAATACCAGTGATTCTCTCAACAGCTTAACAATAAAATGAAAACAAAAGTCTTCTTATTACTAATCAGACCCATTTTCTCTAAGGAAAAAAACCCTTTCTCCCAATGCTTTGTGTGAGAGAAAATAGAACTAAGCCTACTGTTGTATTGATTCAATACATAAATAGAAGATGGAATGATTTGGCTACCGAAAACTCAAGTATGAGGATGATTTCAGTTCCCTTTATAAAGAAAGGAGATGCTTTGACACTGGTTTTAAGTATTTATCTTGAGAAAACTCTAGAAAAAACCCTACTGCCTTCTGGCTAACATAAAAAGTAAAAAACTGCTATATAAATAAAATTAGGTGCATATATTTCTATTTTCTTTTGAAAATATATTCCTGGCTAGAAAACGGTGTTTTATTAATATTCTGGCTATTTCTCTATCTATCTATCTATCTATCATCTGTGTGTGTATCTGCAGACACATCACTTATGTAAGGATTATGCCTTTAGTTTTCTTTTTATTTTCCTATGCTCCTCTTTATTCAGTTACTTATTTTGAACTTTAAAATACTAAAGTTTTGAGAATTTCTTTCAATAAAAGTTCTCAAGGTTATATCCTAGTTATTCTAATAAAAATGAAGAAAACAAGGCTTCTGAGAGAACTGACTATAATAGCTTTTATATAGCCACTAGAAGGGAAAGAGAATAAGGAAATATCTTATAGAATTGACAACGCCTAACTAGTCTTTCATGTTACACTAAAGGCACTCAGTTTAAAATAAAATTAAATGGCTCAACCAGCATAAAAATGCCACCAAAGTTGAGTAACAAAATGTTTAGAGTCAGATTCATTAAAGCTGGTTTGGATCTTAAGAGTTCAACTCTAGAGCCATCGTCTGTGCCACCTTAGTTTTACGATGACATGTTCAGTGTGCGGTGCTCACTCATTGGAGCTTCATCTTCTCTCCGAATGGTTTATGGCAACGGGAGTCAGCAGCCATGAAATTACAGAGGTCCCCTAATAAATACTACCATTCACCGAAGGAAACAGCTGCATACACTTGCACAGATTTGTAGAACATGTAGTGTAAAACGAGGCATTACACTGGACCTGCTGACTTGCTTTGTTTGTTTGTGGAGACTTTTATCTGTGGAACAGCTGAAAAGATCAAAAACACACTCATATACGCACTCATTTCCTCTTGTCAAAAAATCAGCTATAAATTAACTTACTGAAGAAAAACACATACGTGTGTATGTATCCACATATACATATATGCACATATATTTACATATTTAATTAGTTGAAATTTTTTCTCCTAAATTCAAACGTACCCTAGAAATGAAGACTCCATTTTACTAATGAGGATGAAATACTCCTTGAATATTAAACCTTTTTTAATAAAAGAATTCAAGCTAAAATAAGGGGAATGATCAGTTCTTGAGGACCTTGGGTTCTTTTTTTAAACTTTTAATTCTTTTAAATCTTCACCAAAAAGAAAATGTAAATTATTCTCTAGTTTTCTACTTACCACCCAAGTGAGTTCTAGAAAATTGTTAGAGAAAATTAGGGCAATCGAAATCTCGATATAAAATAAAATCAATAATATTCAGTCATGTGTAATTGCACTTTATTTTAGTGAATGTTAGAAGAATAATATATATGCATTAAAATACAAGCGTCTTAAGAGCTTTAAATGTGTGGTTAGGGGATTTTTCAGCTGCCACATATCCCGCCAGATGCTTCAGTTTTCTGTTCTATTCCACAGTTCAGGAATGAAGAAACTTAGTCTGCAGAAGTGCTATCGCCTGCATTCTGATGGTTTCAACCAGCTGTCTCATTGTGCCCAGCTTGCGTGCGCAGGATCTCTGCTGATCAAAAACCTTGGCTTGAGTTTTAAATACTGATCATCATAACAAAGACTAGAAGTGCTGCTTAGTTAGGTGAATTTAGAGCTGAATAGTTCTAATATTTTTGGTATAGTTATTCAAACTCAATTCTACAACACAGGAATGAAACTTACAAGGTTAAAAATTAAAGGCCAAGGGCTGGCCCCGTGGCTGAGTGGTTAAGTTCTCGCGCTCCGCTGCAGGCGGTCCAGTGTTTCGTTGGTTCGAATCCTGGGTGCAGACACGGCACTGATCATCAAACCACGCTGAGGCAGCGTCCCACATGTCACAACTAGAAGGACCCACGACAAAGAATATGCAACTATGTACCAGGGGGCTTTGGGGAGAAAAAGGAAAAAAATAAAATCTTAAGAAAAAAAAAAATTAAAGGCCAAAATGATATTTAAATAAGATGTGAAACATACAACACAATCATAAAGTTGTAGACCAGTTTCCAAAAATCACTGCAAAAAACTGATCTCATTAACTTACAATGAGTGCTATGTATATAAAGATATGTATGCATAATAAAAGCTTAGATATCTCTGCCACAAACATTTGTGTTACAAATAACCTTTTCAGTAAACGTGTGCACAGGGGATATTTTGAAATTCACAACACTTGTCAAGAGGAAATTAATTTCCACTTGAACTAAGCTAATGTGAATGTCAAAAATGCCCTATGGATATCTAATCACAAAATAAAAGATCATACCTAAGGAGTAAATGTGCATATGTGAAAACAATCTGTAACATGGCCTAAATGCTGTTTTATTACAATCAAGTTTAGTAGATAATCTAGCTGTGTGACCTTGGGTAAGTCATTTACTTTAAATGTCCTCCTATAAATATCTGACTTAGGGTGTCTGACTGAGGGTATAGTGAGACATATATTCAATAATAAAAATAATAAAGTAAATCCGCAACACATTATTTTAAACATTGTAAGAAATGTTTTTGTCCACACACGTATATCAAATATATGTTTATGGATATGAATTATTTGCATAACTAATGATCCTTATACTTTCCTGTTTCCACATTAAACATAGTATACACTTATGAAAACTTTAGATGTTAGATTTGATAATGTTTTATAATTTTATGAAATACTCCTCAAATCAAAGGGAAAAAAATCTCGTAGAATCTTTCTTTCCAGGAGTAATAGCAAGAGAAAGATTTGATTCAAAATTTAAAAATGACTGTTGAAAATGTTGGAAAATGATAGGAAGATCTTCACAGTAAACAAAATAAATTAAAATACATGGCTAGAGCTTTGGGATATTTATGTAAAATACTATAAACTTTTATATTTGGAAATCAAGTTTGGTGACTGCCAATGAGCATTTCTTTTTTAGACTTCCAGAAATCCACGGGTTTGGATGACTAAGATATACAGTAAGAATAGGTTTGCACATGGACATATTTACCTTTGGACACAGACCAAGCAAACAAATATGAAAAGCCAAATGAAATAAAAGTTTGTCAGAATTTGTCAAACTGTGAAATAGGATACAGTCTCATTATAGAGCAGAAGAACATTTTTATTTTATTTCAATTTGCCAAACCATTCTCTCATCAAACTTCATCATAGCAACATTCTTGTGGCAAGTAAAATCAGCGTGTTGTTCATATCAGCAGAGGGGGAATCAGACATGAATTCTGAACTTATTCCAATTTCAGGGATCACAGAAAAAAATTAAAATTAAACTTTAACACAGGAACGCTTAAGACTAAACTAATAAAACATAAAATTTTAAAAATTAAAATAATTCTAAATTTTATGGGCATATGACTATCATTGACTTATCTTGACTCTAGTTTCAGAGTATGATAAACAGTCATATTATCAATTAGATTACTTCAGGCAGTCATTGAAAATAATACTGACTGAGCGTTTCATTCACGATTTATCCTTTAGTCTTCCTCTTTCTTATTGTTGTTTAACAAGCTTAGCACTCGGCAGCAAATGAATAAATGAATGAATGTGTAGTTCAAATGTAAGTTTCTCTAAAAAACTCGGTGGCTCCTTCCTAGCAAAATTATATTTTATTCACCCTTTTAGTATAGCTTTTCTAACTTTGCTTTAATATTCTGATTAGATGTCTTATTTCTCTGTGATTTTCTGGAGCGCAAAGACCATATTCTCTATTTGTCTTTTCATTCTGAACACAAAGTTTGGCATTTGGCACATTAAAGGTGGTCAATGAATATTTGACAAAAGAATTAACGAGGAAAGCAATAATGACTGCGTAGTAGCACTCCGTTGTTGACATTATCAATTAGATTATTAAAAACTCAAGCCTATTGTTTCATTCATTCACAAATATTGATACAGTGCACAATATAAGTAAAATAAACGAATCATAGGCATCCATTTAAGACATCATCCATGAGAATATAGGAGCTGAAGGAAACAGTGCCCAATGATGCACAAAGTCCCAGGCCAAAGCTGTCCAGTTAGGAGATTTGAGGTTGTTCCAGGCTCCATAAAAAACTGTCTATGGTGACCTTGGCTACTTAATCTTTCTGGTTCTCAGTTTCTTCATTTGTAATATGAAGGGATCGCCTTAATGATTTGAAAATTCCCTGTGTGCCTAACATTTTATTATTGTGATTGATAGTTGTACTGTTCGGGCACAAGCTGTGCAGGCTCCTCATCACATACTGCTGGAGGCACAGGCATAAAATCATTATAAAAGCTATCAACAGGGGGAAGCCACAGTTCTAAAATTATTCTATGCGCAAAATATAGCAGAAACACAGAGGAAGGAAAGGTCAAGTGGCGATGGCGGTGTGTGGTGTGAAGAGAAAGTTTGAGAGTTCAAGAGAAGTTTTACCAAAAAATACTGATACTGAAACTAAGCTTTTCAGGATGAATTTTGCAGGAACACAGCAGAGGATGTAATGGGATGAGTCATTCCAAACGTCAGAAGCAGCATGTTCAAAGAATAGAGGTTTGAAACAGTGGGAACAGAAGGGAAATTGGAAGTAGTTTGGTTTGGTTGGAGAATGAATTTGTATGACAGGTTGGAAATTGGAGTTGTAGGTAAGAGCCAGACTCGAAGGATCTTAAATTCCATGCCTAAGGGTGTAGAGTTTCTTATATGTGCAGTAGTGAACCATTAGCGGACTTTAACATAGGAGGGACATGACAGATCACGGTTTACAAAGGTCACGATGACTGCTGTGTGGACTAACTCAAGGCCAGCATGTCTTTTAAGAAGGAAGTGAGACGAAATTCTAGTGAGAGACAATGAGGTGGTAAACTAGAGCGGTGACAGCGATACGGGAAGGAGTGTGTGACGAGAGAGATTTACAGGGAAGAATCAATAAAATTTGGTAGTTGACTAGATTTGGAGATCAGGGGAAGAATAGGAGATTTTTTTAAGTTAGGCGACTGAAAGGAGATGATTTCATTAAATGAGACGGGCAACATAGAAGCATGAACATGCTTGTGGAAGAAAGATGATGAATTTGATTTTAAATATGTTAAATTTGAAGTACCTTTGGAACACTCAGGAAGGAATAGCCCATTGCATTTAGACCAATATCCACAAATCTTATTAATATTGCCTTAACAGTCTAACACGATGCCACCACTCACCGCTCATTTCCTACCGTATCCTTTATCCCGCTCTAGCCACACACCACCACTTTTACATTCCTTCAACTTGTAAAACTGCTTTGCCCAAGCTTTTGCACTTACTATTTACTCTGTTTAAAACAACTTCTCCCAAAACATTTATAGAGCTTTTTTATGTTTCTGAGGCCTCAGTTATTACGTCTCAGAATATCATCTTCTTAGAATTATCTTCTAAGACTATCTCAAGTTGCTCTTTACTCCTGTTGTCTTCATCATCTCCTATTTTATTTTCTGTATTGCTTATACGGCTATCTAAAATAGTCTTGGTTATTTATTTACTTGCTAATTGGCTCTTCCCCCCTCCCCACTTGAAAGAAAAGTTCTATGAGGACAGAAAGTTTGTGTTGTTCACTGTTATTACACCTACACCAAGAACAGAGTTTGATATGTACTA
Organism: Equus quagga; assembly: GCF_021613505.1. Classification (NCBI taxonomy): domain Eukaryota; kingdom Metazoa; phylum Chordata; class Mammalia; order Perissodactyla; family Equidae; genus Equus; species Equus quagga. Next base: position 20,814,554 of record NC_060288.1, on the reverse strand, counting down.
AATGTGCCACAATGTTTGTTGAATGAATAATCGAACCTATGGCCATGGAATTATGGAGAGAGGCTGGGCTGATATTCAGTGGGGCAGAGGAGGATTTACTGAGGAGTTTCAATTGCACGAGCCCCTTCCAAAGTTGTGGGAGAGGTTCCAGCAATGGGGTCACATAATCAGAAGTTTCCGTAAAATTCACAAATTAAGATATTGTAACCACAATTTCTTAAAAGCACTGTCTTTTCCCACTCACACTTCCTCTCTTCTACCCTCGTCACGTCAGGTGATATTGGAAAAAGACATATTTGGGATCTGACTTGAAAAGTTGTCAGGATATATCTCGTTTGGTTTTAATACTGCATATTTATATGGTTTTCAAAATACAAAATCATAAATGCAGGACTATATTCAGATAGGAATATTTATTGAGAATGAGAAAAGAAATAATAGGAAATTACAAATTTTAAAAAGCAAACAAATACTTTAAACATGAAAAAATCCAGAAAATAACATACTGTTTTATGTTATTTACACTTGTCACACCTCTATAATACTTCTTTTCCTATATTTTTGGCTACATACTCTTGGATCTTCTCAAATGGCAGTGCTTTTGTAATATCATTTTCTATAAAAATAATAGACATATAACTCTATTTTTCTACTAGGATGGTTTTTTTTAAACATCAGTTGTTTAAAAAAGTATTTTTAGCATTATAACTTGTTAATGGAATATCATATAAGTTCTAAGGATTGTTTTTAAATTTGGGGAAGTCTCAAGTTTCTTTCCAATAGGATTTGTTACTTCTCTGCTCACTGACTTAGTACTGCTGCAGATTTGCACCCCACAAACACAGGAATTCTGACAAATCCTATTTTGTAGAATTACCACCCCCAAATGGTATGATTTACTCATCTTTGTATATGTTTCATTACGCAATATATTCCTGAAAAGAGAGAACTTCGTTGCTTAGAACCAAATTCTCTGGTTATATTTTATTCATTCAATTTTAGAAAAATTTTCAGTTATGTACATTTGAAAAGTTATTCCTCCTCCATTCTTCACATCCTCTGGTGCTGGGTACCCTGGAGTATATTCATATTCCAATTCAATCTCTTGGCCCTGCCCCTCTGTCACAATACTAAATGAGTCAGTATTATGAGTTCTCCCTACTCCAAGAGAGCTAACAATTTGACTATATAACCTCACAGCTGCATGGAAGTAAACAACGTGTGTATAGGATGGCCTAAAGGAAAGAGGACATGGACGAGAAAGGAATTCTTACATGAATTGTTTAGGTCAACAAGTCAGCAGAAGATTTAGCAAAGGAGTGATCAGAGAGGAAGACCTGTAACAGGCAAAGACATGTATCACGGAAGAAAGACAAGGAAACGTTTCATGTCTATAAATATGTTAAACTTAATGTTTATAAATATGTTAATGTTTATGAATATGTTAAACTTAATGTTTATACAGCACTAAACCACTAATTATTATGAACTGATACGTGAAAGAATAAAAAATTATGTATATAAAACATTGGATTTTAAAACTAAAGGTTTTAACACAAAATTGAAAAGAATGTACCTGTGTTAGTTTCTTAGGGCTGTTGTAACAAATTACCCCAAACTGAGTGGCTTGACTGACAGAAATTTATCGCCTCACAGTTCTGGAGTTTGGAAGTCAAGATCATGGTGTTGGCAGGTTTGGTTCCTTCCGAGTGTCATGAAGGAAAGATCTGTTTCAGGCCTTTCTCTTTGGCTTGTAGTCAGCTGTTTTTTTCCCTGAGTCTCTTAACGTCATTTTCTCTGTGGGTGTCTGTCTCTGTGTTTAAATTTTCCCTTTTTATAAGGACACCGGTCACATTGGATTAGGGCCCACCCTAATGACATCATTCACCGTGATTCCTTTTGGAAAGACCCCGTCTCCAAATAAGGTCACATTCTGGAGCATTAGAGATTAAAATTTCAACACACCTTTTGGGAGGACACAATTCAACCCATAACATACCAATTTAGAGTTATATTTAGTGTTATCATTAGGTAATGAGTGAAACAATACAATGGTAAGAGGATTTGTCATGATTAACCCAAATAGTTTGTTCTCCTCTATTTCCACTGATAAATGGAAGGCAGGTCACTGGAGAAGTAGATATTTTAAAATAAAACAATCATTCAAAATAAAACATCCAGAATATGCAAAATATCCCAAAAATATAAATATAAAATATATACACATAAGTATAAAATATTGTCTTATTTTCAACAAAGTACACTTCTTTGAGTCTTTGCTATCTTTCCTTTCTTTTGTTTTTTTTTTTCATAGCAGTATCTAAAAGACAGGAATTTGTCCAAAGCAGAAATTCCTACCCGTGTTAATTATTGTTGGTCCTATGGCAATAAATGATCATGATATGGGAATATAGTTGTTCTTAAGGAACCATCAAAAGACATATATTCATGTATATATATAAATATTCATATGTGTGTGGAGTAGTCCCTAAAACTTAAAACTCTGAGGAAAAATTACCTTTGTATAAAATATATCAATGATAAGATAATCACATAAATCATCACAAATATATACATAACTCTAACAATCTAACAGATACATATGGCACATATATCATTTACTATAGGTAAAAAAAGTGTTACAGTTTATATTATTTATTTAAGTTAAATTATTATAAAATTACATAGAGTTGGATAAAGGAAAATTAGTTTATTATTATGCTTTCAACTAGATGTTAATAGAGACAAGGTAATTTTAATAATCGTGCATATTGAAAGCAATTTTACCCTGCCCTTTGGCATATTTGCCCTGCTTTTCAGCTATTTTCCCTGTGGATTGTTTTCTCAGGCTATAATTCTATCGCAGAGGCAGATTGTACCAAGACAAAAAGAAAGGGTCACAGCCCTCTCTAACCTTTGCTATTCAGACCAAAGTCCCAAGCCTTTTGCAAATGCAAATTATCCTGGCCTGTTAACTGAGAAGACAAGAACATAACGGTAGAAGAATTAATTTTTGTAAAACCTAAATCTGCCTTTTGTTCCCCCAAGTACATCTCAAGTGTTAAAGACAGTTAATTATCGTCTATTCTTTAGAGCCCACAAAAAACAATTTACTGCTCAGTAAAATGAGCAGGCAATCTACCTTATTACTCTTGTTTTTTTGATAGATAAATGCGAAGAATTTACACATTCATGCGAGAGAGGCAATAATTCTGTTCTCCTGAGAAGCCAGGTAAGAAGGATGGCCATTGACACTTGCTCAACCTCGTCACAAAAAGCATTTGGTAGAAATTTCTGATCTTCACCTGACTGATGAAAAGTACTGATATTTCCAAGAAAGTGGCAAAGAACGTAAACAACAGCAAGAACAAAAAAATAGCACCAGGCATGACATGAACTTTCAAATGACACTTCGAGTTACTAATTTTTAGTGACCTTTACTAAATTCATCAAAATATTCTCCACAAATCAATTACTGTAGAAATAGAGAAAATATTGATGGCATGCAGACTCATAGCGGCAAATCAGTGTCTGATTCCATAAGATCCTCTCTCCCACATATTTCATCAAAGCCCCAGGGGTGGAGCTGTTGATGCTTCCTGGAATGTGATGTGAAACTCCACGAATGAGTTGCTAAAGGGGTAGAAAATTGTGATTTGTGAAATCCGTTATGTCTTTAGTGCATCTTTGCTATTTTTAAATGGACTTTATTTTTTAGAGCAGTTTTAAGTTCACAGCAAAATTGAGGGGAAGGTACAGAGATTTCCCATATAACCCCCTGCCCTGACACAGGAACAGCCTCCACCATTATCAATATCCCCCACTAAAGTGGCACACTTATTGCAATTGATGAACCAATATTGATACATCATAATTACCCCGTCTATAATTTGCATTACAGTTCATTCTTGGTGTTGTACATTCTATGGATTTGCACAAACGTAAAAGGACATGGATCCATCATTATACTTATTATATAGAGTATTTTCACTGCTCTATTAATCCTCTGCGCTCTGCCTTTTCATCTCCCAGCCCCTGGCAACTGCTGATCTTTTTACTGTCTCCATAGTTTTGCCTTTTCCAGAATGTCATATAGTTGGAGTCATACAGTATGTAGCCTTTTCAGATTGTCTTCTTTCGGTTAGTAGTATGCATTTCAGGTTCCTCCATGTCTTTCCATGGTTTAATAGCTCATTTCTTTTCAGCACTGAATAATATGCTATTGTCTGGATACAGGACAGTTTATTTATTCATTTACCTCCTGAAGGACATCTTGGTGGCTGCCAAGTTTGGTGATTATGAATAAAGCTGCTATAAACATCCACGTGCAGGTTTTGTGTGGACATAAATTTTCAACTCCTTTGGGTAAATACCAATTAGGTTGATTGTTGGATTGTATGGTAAGAGTATGGTTAGTTTTGTAAGAAAGCACAAAACCGTCTCTCAAAGTGGCTGTACCATTTTACATTCCCACCAGCGATGAATGAGAGCTCCTGTTGCTCCACATCCTCGTCAGCATTTGGTGTTGTCGGTGTTCCAGATTTTGGCCATTCTAATAAGTGCTTAGTAATATCTTATTGTTACTTTAATTTGCTTTTCCCTGATGACATATCATGTGAAGCATCTTTTTCATCTGCTTATCTGCTGCCATCTGTGCATCTTCTTTGGTAACGTGTCTGTTAGGGTCTTTGGCTCATTTTTTAATTGGGTTGTTTGTTTTCTTATTGTTGAGTTTTGAGTTCTTTGTATATTTTGGATAATAGTTTCTTATCAGATATGTCTTTTGCAAATATTTTCTCCCAATCTGTGGCTTGTCTTCTAATTCCCTTGATCCATTTTGAGTTAACTTTTGTGACGTGTGTAAGGCCTAGGTCTATGTGCATCTTTTTGCAAGTGGATGCCTAGTTGTCCCGCATCATTTGTTGAAAACACTGTCTTTGCTCCATTGTATTACCTTTGCTCCTTTGTCAAATACCAGTTGACTATATTTATGTGGGTCTATGTCTGGGCTCTCTGTTCTGCTCCTTTGATCTATTTGTCAATTCTTTAGCAAGGCCACACTGTCTTGATATCTGTAACTTTATTGTAAGTCTTGAAGTTGGGCAACATCAATCCTCCAACTTTGTTCTTCTTCTTAAATATTGTGTTGGCTATTCAGGGACTTTTGCCTCTCCATACAAACTTCAGAGTCAGTTTGTCACTATCCACAAAATAACTTGATGTAATTTTAGTTGCGATTGCATTGAATCTACAGATCAAGTTAGGAAGAACTAACATGTTGACAATATTGAGTCTTCCTAACCATGAATATGGACTATTTCTCCATTTATTTACTTCTTCTTTGATTTCTTTCATCAGAGTTTCCTAGTTTTTCTTATGTAGATCTTGTATAGATTTTGTTAGATTTACATCTAAGTATTTCATTTATGAAATTTTTGGGGGTGTCTATGTAAATAATATTCTGTTTCTAATTTCAAATTCCACTTGTTTATTGCTGGTATATAGGAAAGACATCAACTGTTGTATATGAACTTTGTATCCTGTACTTTACTATAATCGCTTGTTAGTTCCAGGAGATGTTTTGTCTTTTCTTTTGGATTTTCTACATGTATCATCATGTCATCTGTGAACAAAGATAGTTTTATTTCTTCCTTCCCAACTAGTATATCTTTTATTTCCTTTTCTTGTCTTACTGCATTGGGTAGGACTTCTAGCAGAATGTTGAAAAGGAGTGGTGAAAGGGGACATCCTTGCTTTGTTCCTGATCTTTGTTCCTGATCAAAAATGTGGATGCTCTGTTATTAGGTGCATACATGCTAGGATTGTTATGTCTTCTTGGATAATTGACCCTTTAACATTACATAATTCCTCTCTTTATCCCTGATAAGTTTTCTTCCTCAGAAGTCAGCTCTATCTGAAGTTAATATAGCTTTTATTCTTTTGATTACTGTTACCATAATATATTTTTCTCCATTCCTTTACTTTCCATCTATATATGTCTTTGCATTTAAAGTGAGTTTCTTATAGACTACATATGGTTGGGTCTTGTAATTTGATCTACTTTGACAATCTCTGTCTTCTTATTGGTGCATTTAGATAGTTGATGTTCAAAGTGATTATTGAAATGGTTGAATCATTATGTATCACATTTGTTGCCTTTTCCTATTTATTGCCTTTGTTCTTCGTTTCTGTTTTTGTCTTCCACTCTTTTCTGCCTTTTGTGGTTTTTCTTCGATTTTCATTGAACTGAGTAAATAAGGAATTGATGGTTTTCTCAAAATAAACTTTTACTTTTATTTGAAACTAGAAAGGTCTCTGGAAGTGACTTTTAATTGTGTATATTTGTTATTTGACACATCTTTTTTGACAGGAAATTCCCTTCACATTCAAGCTAATGGGTTTTCTATCCATTTACTTCCTATTTTCTAGTTTTTGAATTTTTTAAATCTTTGGGGTCATTATTGATATTTTTAATCCTTAGTGTGAAAAAAATTAGCCCAATATAACCAGGGTATTATTGATAGAAGAACATTTTTTTGAAGATTTCTATTGTAATTTTTTCTAAAAATAAAGAATATTCCCTCTTCTTCCATTTTTCATGAGAAAAACATTTGTTACATTGGAGATCTGAGGTATCTTCTCTCATCTAAACTCTCATTGACTTTATCCATACCACGTGTCAAGGGGTCTTGGTGTGAAATGTGGGAGCCACACATATGTTGAAGTGCAACAGAGTGTGTGTGTTGCTACAGGGATCTTCCGCTTAACAGCTGTGTGTCCTTACACAAGTTAACTAAATTCTTGCCTTGCAGGTTCCTCATCAGTAAATTGGGGAGTATAATGCCAATCCATAGTATTTTCATTGATATTAGCTGAAATGTTTTGATGTAAAATATAATAATGACCCCACAATGCTACCTCGTCTATCATTATTGTTTTCTCCTTGTACTGCAGTCTTTTGTTCTTCTTTCTCCCACAAAACAGTTTAGAACGGAAATCAAGTCTCAATTTTTGAATTCTTAGGCACTTTATTTGGCTTTTAATATGAGCTCAATAAAATTTTGTCAAAAGAAAAATAAATATTCCCCAATTTTAAACACTAGTATAAACATTTTTTTGGCCACAAAGAAAATGTAATAATTAGCAATTGATATAGTGAAAATTTGAGAATATACTTGAGAAATCCTTAAAATGTGGATGACCACACTGAGTTATCTGGTCTCTGGACTTATTTCTACTAACTTATTTTTGTACGTTGTCCTTGCAAGAGTTTTCTTTCCAATAGACCACTTTTAAAGGTTGAAGCTACAGTCTCACAAAGTGTGAACTCATTGCTTACTTTAGAGTGTTTTGATTGCAGCAAACCCTGCTGAGAGTTTATTATTTTAATAGGGGTCAGTCAGGGTCTTCAAATACTTGGCATACATTTAAAAGTGTTACTGCTACTGTAATCTTTCATTGTGTGGGAAGGGAAAGCCCTGATCTTTCCATGCCATAGAAGAAGTCCTAAAAAGTATGTTCTGGTATAAAAATGTCCCATATGTACCTTGGTCTTAGCTTTCACTTTGAATATGAACCATCGATAATGATCTCAAATGTTACATGTATATAAGTGTGATATATTCACTTTATATTACATATATATTATATATAATGATATTTACCCATATCATCTATTTCAGTAGCCATTCATGACAGCACAGTGGTTCCAACCACTTTCTGAGCTTTGCTCTCCATTTCATAAAGAAGCTAATAAACGCTTTTTTGTTGCTGTTGTTTTTTAGTGACCTGGATAATATCTTTCAAATATAAAAATGAATGATTTAATTTCCCTTGTGATTTAAGACATGGTGAAGTATCAAGAACATTAGTATTTATTTCTGGGAAAACAAATCATAATATAAACATAAACCAAGCCAAAACATACACTACACTCATGTCCCAAATTGTAATCTCAAGTATCAATTCATTGATTTTAGGTCCACATATTTACTGTCTCCACAGTGACACATTCCCAAATCTGTCCTGTGGAAGTAAAACTCCTTATCTACTCTCCACATAATTGCCACTTAATATGAATTTGGTCACTGTGGTTGGGAGCATGTCTACTGTTGTGTCATTCCCTGCAGGCTGCATTGCCCAGGCTGTCAGATCAGTTGACTTCAGTCTGGTCTTAGCTACTGTGAGGTGGGAAGGAAGGAATAAGCCAAGGTATGTCTCCCTCCTCCTTCCTCGAGGAGAGGCTCAGACAGTGGCTACATTTTTCAGTGGCTCCTTCCAGGAAGATCTACTGTGGTTTCAGTTTCCACCGGATGATCTCTGTCCCAGGGCTCTGAAAAGTGCCTCTTCTTTTTGAAACTCCAACCAGGGGAAAAGAATGCCTTGCTGGTGTTTCTGATCTCTGGGTCTCCTCGTGATCACTTAATTAGCTTTTCAGCTCTTCCATCACCCGGCAGCCAATTTCCAGGATTAAATTTTCCTTGCTTCAAAAACAGTAAAGCGTTTCTCTGTTTTTATTTTTGTTTTTGGTCTGGATTGTGACAGTTACACACTGTATGATGATACCCTGGGAGTCACATTCACTGGATATATTTTTTTAGTGTCATTTCTGGGCATTGTGGCTTATGATTCTGTTTTAGTCTAAAAGTACTAAATTTTATAGCTTGCATAGTGAATTGAGAATTAAATGAGTCTTTTTTTATAGGAAAATGGTATTTTCCATTATAAAAATACACAGCAGAATAACTTTGATAATTAGCTCTAATATATATTGAGAACACATATGTAAGTGGATGCAAAGCTTAATTCATGAAATATTACCATGTGATGTATAATTTCCATATATATCCCATTTATTCTTATAATAACTCAACAGGGATATTACGTAAGTTAACTTGCCATTACGAAGTTTGTAACATAGCTCCAAACCACAGCCAGGCTGCCTGAGTCCAAAGCCTAGAACATTTCTATTCTGTAAAACGCTCTCTTCCTCAGAGAAAATATCTAAACGACAGTGACAGGATATGAATGTTCAATATGAAAATTTGTCTTCTTTTTCTTTTTACTTTTTTTGCTTTATTAGAAAAACTCATTGCAGTGTTTGAAGATTAATGTTCCCATTCCCTGAAGGAAAGAGAATAGAGCAAAACAAGTTTTGTTTTTAATGACTTGAACTCTGGATGTAGTGAGTCTTAAGCATACAATATGAAACTAAGAGAATAAGAAGATAATTTATTTTGGAGGTGAAGATGAGTTGGAGGTAGAACCTCGGGAAGAAGGCAGAAACAGATGCAAAGGAAGTTTATCAGATGGGAAGCTGAAGTTTGGGAATTGGTGATGGGAAGACTCCAAAGGGACAAGAGCTATTGTTTGATGGAGTCTCCAAAGCAGTTCTAATGAAGGCGCAATTCACATTAATCAGGAGATTCAAAGTCAAATTGTGTTTACATGGTAGGGATAAAGGTACAATTCACTGTCTTGTTCCTGGGCTGTATTAACTATACTGTTGTCTATCAAAATATAACCTATAGAGACCTTGGTTATCTGGATATTGGGCAGGGCATCATGTTGGTTCACTAAATGACGCCATCATCTTACTTAGACTTGATAAAACGAAGTGCAAACAGCCAAAATGCGCTTGTAAGATACATGCATCATAGACAGTGGCAGGTAAACCTCATGGAGAATCAGAGGCTTGCCAAATTGGTGACATTTAGAGGTTTGGTGAACTGGGGCCCATGAGGTAGAAATTGCATGTTACACCATCTATCATTAAGAAATAGGCCCAGCTCTTGATGGGCTCTTTGGAGTCTGGAGGCAACATTACTTATCGGATAACTTGAAAGGTTACCAATTTTAAGTGGGGTCTAGAGAAACAGAGGGCTCCATAGCACAATCTACTCTGCCTCTTGGGCCACATCACCCTGTAAATTTGATGGTTCTAGATGTATCTATAATAGATAAGGATGGTGTATGGAGTCTCTGACAGGCCCAAATATCAGGGTTGCAGCACAGACCCATAGGGTCCTGGATAAAAGCCATGATTTCTGAAGCATTCATCTGAGCTCTAGCAAAGACTGAACACCTCACCATAGCATACCAAGGGATTTAGCAATCAAATTTTTCCACTGTGAGCTGGATATCATCAGATCTGCTCATTTATGATGCTGAGAATTCACAGCACCAATATATTGTACAATGGAAAGGCACTGGATTAATTTTCAATTGCTATATAACAAATCACCACAAACTTAGTGGCTTAAGCAATACGTGTTCATCATCTCAGTTTCTTTGGGTCAAGAGTCAGGGCACAGATTAGCTGGGTCCTCCGTCTAGGGTTTGACAGGCTGCAATCAAGGTTTAGACTGGACCATGTTCACATCTGGAGGTTACTGGGAAAAAATCCATTTCCAAGTCCACTCAGATTGGTGGAAAAATTCATTTTCTTGCAGTCATAGGACTGAGGACTTCAGCTTCTTGTTAGCTGTAAGTTTGAAGCTGCCTTCAGTTTATAGAGGCTGCTTACATTTCCTAGAGGTTACCTGCAATTCCTTATTACATGGCCACTTACTTCAAGCCAGCAGAGAGAATTTCTATGGCAAGTCTGGTTGTAATACAGAGGAATGTAATGTAACATAAGCACACGAGTGACATCCCGTCATGTTCGCCAAATCCTTGGTTAGAAGCAAGTCACTGGTCCCTTTGAGACCATAAGCGAGGGAATTACCCACGGCATGAACACTAGAGACGAGGATCATGGGGGTCAACTGAGAGTCTGCTTGCCACAGGTAAATTCAGGTCCAGGCCTGTGAAGATCCAGAAGACACAAGTAAATTACATGCATGAGGAACCTAAGTGCTCTATAGATAGCACTAATGCCTATTCCTCAGCTCAGGAAGACTTCAGCGATGGCACTCTATGATCAACTAAGGGAGAAAGAAAAAATTCATGGTATTCTGCATGTTAACTCAGAGGAACAAACTCATTTTAGGATAAAGGGATTGTGACAATATTGTGAAACCCAAAGGAATAACATTACCACCTCTTGTTGCTTCTCTTCCCAGTGCTATGGGATATTCCCTGTGAATGGACAATTATAGCAATCATGGTCCAATGAGAGGAAGAAACTATGAGCTCAGACCCTTAGGGATGATGGCTTGCATCAACCCAACAGGCAAACAGCTCAGAGCAGCCAAAGTGCTCTGTTGTCTTTGATACGACACAAGAACTCCTCTGCTAAATCTTACACTACTTGCCTGTCACTCACTGTTCTGAACTTTTCTGTTGGCATATGGAGAGTAATGTGATTGTGACCTGCTGGGTGCTCTAGAATGTGCCACCTGGAAGTGTGAGAAGCTAACCGAGTGATGAAAGCTTTTGAACAAAGGAGTATGGGAGAAAATGGATACATATTTTCTTATTTCCTCTCCAGGCAGACAATCTTGCGACATATTCCATGTACCTTTGAGGGAGATCCCACAGAGTGGAGAAACCAGTTGCCGAGAACTGTGGCTAAATTGAAAATGCATCTCTCTTTCTCTCCCTTCTTCCCTGTTTTGTTGCCTTGCCTCCTGGATCACACTCTTCAATAAAAGCTTTGCACTGAAGCCTTTGCTGTAGCTCTGGTTTCTGGGGAATTAAGGCTAAGATATTGCTTATTACGAGAGTGTCAATACCCATGCCAAGTCTTAATTCCAGATGATCTAAAATTTCGTGACACTCATGGACCAGATGACTGGAGGATTCTACTCAAAGGTGTAGAGAAAAGCCTCCATTCAAACTACACATCACATTTGCCAATCAGGCCCCAAAACAGCTCTCCTTGTTCCTGAGGTCTCACACATGTCCTCCGTGATGTGTCAGCATCCAAGGGGAAACCCAACCCATCATACACCACTTTACCCTTCTCTTCCCCTATTAATGCTATCGCTCTGTCCTATAGCAGTGATCTCATGTACAAATGGGATGAAGTCAAATGGCTACAGCCAGCCCAAAGACCAATGTGAATCTCTACAAATCTGTATTTCCTCTCTAGTTTTCCTCTATATGTTTCTTCTCCTATTTCAAAGTTACATTTCAGTACATGGATAACTTCATAATATGGTCAATATTGTAATTGAAACAAACAAACAAATTCCCTCTCATGCATCAATGATACCTTCAAGAATTCCTCATCATTCACTTATTTCAAAATCTTATTACATATTTTGTTTTGGAGGCATTAGTTTTACATTTGCCTGTGGAAAACATGCCATTTGAAAAGAAGTTCAAAATAACGAAGACGGTAAAACAAAATGAAGCAAATAAAAATTTATAATGTACTTGTCTAAGTGCCATCTCTTTGAATAGATTTTTAGCCTTGTTATTATGTTATTATGACCTTAATTCCATCATTAAAATTTGCCTGTCGATAGGAAAAATGAGTTTCCTTCAGAGTTGTAGCATACTAGATGCTGGTCTGAAGATGAGGATGCTTGGACCATTACTATAGGTAATAAAAGGCCAGCTTTCTGCAGAAGTGAACCAAATTTGATTTGGCATTCTTTCATCTTATTTTCGGTATGCCTCTTCCATCCTAACAGATATCAACCCATGTCTCATTTTTTCTTCATGAGATTGGAGTTTTGTCCTGATTCCAGGCCCATGTGGCCCTGTTACCAGTCAGTTTCTTTCCAAAGAAAATATCCCATGATCACCTGACACTAGGATTCTCCTAATTCACTTCCTTACACTCACGTTGCATTGTTATTGGTGCTTTCTGGCCTTCACACTGGTGAAGCCACTCTTTTCCTCAGTCCTGGCTGTGGGGAGTAGGTGTCTTTCTTGTCTCAACTTATCCTCGGCTCCCCTTGCCCAGGCTTTCCACACGTCAAGGTGCCTTGAGTTGAAGACCATCCTCTTTTCACAACCAATACTTTGTTGCCTGAGATTCACTGATGTTACTGACTTTATCATATTCCCTGGGGTTTAAATTTCTAACAGCTTAAGGTGCTGGCAACCCCCAAAGATATCTAAATTTTGATACGTTGCTTCCAAATATGGAAACCTGTTCAAGCCACAAAATAAATTTCTAATGGTAGAATGTAGGCAGCTCTAATAGGTAGCTATTATCAAATTGGAGTACATTGTGTCTATATATCTGTGTGTCTAATTTTGTCTATCATATTTACCTATTTATCATCCATTTATTTACCACCCATTCTAAGTAGATCTAATACTAATGCCAGAGGAGAAACAATTATCATATTTTGCTGAGTGAAATAATAAGGAAAAATGGGGTAGAAGTCATGTCACTTCTGGGAAAAAATGACAGACTATTAATGTGCAGAAAGTGTAATAGACTAGAGGTAGTTGCGCTAGTAAAGTTTCTTTATTTCTGATCTTGTTAATTTAGCAACACAGAAGCCAGTTTCCTATCCTTTTTTTGACTTTGCAGAATTTGTTCACTCTCTGTTAGAAATCAGAATAAAACAAAAACAAGTGAGATTTTTAAAATCAATCTGAAGGTGAACTATTTAGTCCTTTGCATTCATTACTTCACTGAGCCTGAGCTTCAAATTCTAGAAACAGATAAAGATAACACATTTTGTGTGGCCTAGTTTGAATCCACATGAAACACTGTAGATTTGTTTGAAGTTGTAGTTGGAACAAGAGGAAAAAGTCAACAAAAATCTAAGAAACATTGGATAGCTTATTTTGAAATGAATGAAAAGGCTTGAAAACAAATCTAAAAGTAAAATATTTATCTTTCTAAATTGATGTTTTGAACAATTTTTTGCTTTAATTAAGAAGTGATCTTGATAATGTGAGAATAAAGGTAAACAGATGGTGCTAAATGCATGTTATTTAATACCTTCTTCACTACCACCCTGGCACAAGTCTTATGCTTAAAGGCAGCTACTTTCACTTTTATTTATTTTTCTGGTGTTTACCAACATGTTTATTAATAATATAGGTATAATGCTATTTCCTGATTTAGCAATTTAGGCATTTATCCATTATAGACATTTTGGTATCCAATTATAATGGACAAGGATTCAACTCTCCTTATTGGAATTTCAAAGAGGAAAAGACAAATCTCTTAGCCATGAGGCAGATTTGTTACACCACAAAATTTCAGTGTTAGATTGGGTTTTCCATTGATCTGGTTCAGCACTGCCTAATGCTTGAATTTTTTCTAACCATTCCTCCTTCTCAGAGGACATCAGCTTTGCATGAATTCCTTCATTTTCTGTGAAATTCCACCTCTCCAGGTTGTTCATTTCACAATTCTAAGAATTCTCTCTCTCTCTCTGTCTCTCTCTTGATCTCCCTCTCACTCTTTCTCTTCCAAATTAAAATCTATCTTCCTGGGACCTCTCCTCTTGATCTAGAATTATGCATGGAATTACTACTATTCCGCCTGAAAGATCTATGAAGAATTTTAAGACAATATTAATTTCTTTCTTAGTCTACTCTCCTCAATGTTAAATATTATAAATTGCATATAAATGTATTTCAAGTCTTCCTTCCATCATCAATGCTATTTCTTCATGTCACCCTTAAAGTGTGGCGCTCAGAGTGAGCACTAAAAGAGTGATTTACCAGTAGATATTTTCATCTCCCCTTCCTCAGTTGCAGTTGATTTTGAGGAAGCCACATCACAAAGCTCACTATATTGAGCTTTTGTGCAACCAAAACACTGTATAGGGTGCTTTTTTGAGTCTGGACTCCTTTGTGCTGAACTCTTGCACTTGATGTTTTGGGCCCAAGAACAGTGCCAGATACTTTATCCCTGTTACATTTTCTTTCTGGTTGGATCTGACATGTTGTGAAGTCTGAGAATCTTTTGAATACTGATTCTATCATCTGTGACATTTCTCAACACTTCTGTATTTGTGTCAACTGCAAACGTCTCAAGTCTGCCATTGCTACCCCTATTTGAACTGTTAATAAAGACATTCAACCAGAAAGAGTGAAGGACAGCCCCTCTAGGCATCTCCCTGCCTGGTAGACACTGATTCTTTGATAATATTTCTGAGTTGGGTTGTCTAACCAGGTACAATAAGTTTAATACTTTGTAAAAAGAGACTAAGAAAGCCCAAGAAATGAAAAAAAATAATACTAATCACTTTTTAAGATAGGAAAAGAAAAGTATGTGAGAAAAACATTGTTAATGTATGTTTCAAACAATGTATTAAAAATTAATTGTGATTTCATTACATGACTAACAATTATCTATAAGTTTTGGGCAAAGTGAATCAAAGCGGAACACATACATTCATAAAGATATTATAACTTAGCTGTAAACCTTTGGAAGACAATGTCCTTGCCTTGCTGTGTGCCTGTTGTCTCACAGGGACCTATGCATAGAAGGCTAGAAGGCTCCTACAAGCATCTGTTTGTTTTATTAACAAGAGTTAAAGACGTGTGATAAATAAGTAACCAGCCAACGACTGCATTGTGAAGTATGTGAGCAGATGCTCTGTTGTTTGGAAATTATTGCTGAATGAGTGTAAAATGTGATTTTCAAGAAACTTATGATCTAGGTAATATCTGTTTTTATTGGCAAAGAGACTCTGTCCCTGTGAAGTCACCATTACCAAATTTTGACAATTTCACAGTGTGTCAATATATGCATTAGGCTGTTTTTTATTTCTTCCTATTTCAATCTCTTCCTGGAAGTTGACAAATAGAAATGGCAAGCAAAAGGATATACTAGAGTATGAAGAAGCCACTTGGAATAAATGTAGCTCGGCCTACTTTGTTTTTCCAAAAGGACTTGATATGGCCATTGAGCATGCATTGCATATCTGCTTGAAGCATTTCCTATGATGAGAACAAATGCCCTTAAGATAAAGGTGCAACTTCCCTCACGTTGGCATTTCCTTAAGGACAAGCATCTCTCCCTAGGCTAGGAACCAATTGCTGTGCTCATCTGTGACCACCCAGCTTGAGACAGCAGCCCTGCTACCCTGCTGTGCCCACCAAGACAGCAGACCCACTACCTGCTGTGTCCATCAACCACTGTGCCAACAGAGCAGTCTTGTAACTACTGTAAAAGGGACATTTCAATCATGTTTGAAACATGCTCTTTGAGGGTATATAGCCACTCTGTATACCGCACTTCTTTGGTGCCCTTCCTTCCTCGGGGAAGGAAAACCCCGGGCTATGGTCCTCACATTTTGGCTCGGAAAAAAATCACCAAATTTTCATTTATAGATTGGTTATGGATTATTTGAATCAACAAAGTGAAGGTTGGCCAGACCATCTGGGATTAGAAATAGAAAAGCAGAAATTTCCCTTTAAGCTGAGGACACTACAAGAAATGTCTATCTTTCCTTTGGACATTTCTCTGGTGACTTGTTTATTCCTAAATGCGTGATACTGAGCTCGAGTTTTCATTTTGTGAATAAACTGGGACTGAAGATAATATTTGGAACAAATGTGTGTTTACTTGCTTATTATCAAAATGAATAGCTTGTATATCATCCCTTGCCAATTGGTAAATTTGGTTTGTTAGTTCTTAAAGGGAAATTACCTAAAAAGTAAATACTTGTGGATGTTAAAAAATATAAATTACCATTTCTTTTAATATTTCTCTCTAATCAACTTTAAGAAATAAAAGGTGTACTATTTTACCTCATTTAAGTTTTGAAACGTGATTACATCAGTACTGCTCTGGTTTATGACAGAAAAACATTCAAATCTCTTGGTCTCAAAAATCTTGATTTCTTAGAGAGATCTCCAATCAAAAATAACATTTTGAACTTAGTATTGGTTAATAAGAAGGAACTTCTCTTATGCATCTTGAAATAGACCTGCAAGAGAGCAGAGGATTTGTATTGGTAAAGTGAATGCAAAGAGAACTTTAGGTCTCAAAGACATAGGTGAATGAATCCATAGGAAAATATAAGGGTACATATTGCCTTCCAGAGAAACCATATTGAGGAGGCAAGCAAGAAATAAACTCATTTAGATAAAAAGGAGTCATAGAAATGTTTCAAAGACAAAGTAAGTGTACAAGATTCACAAGGGAATAAAATTTTAGTCAAATCACACAAAACACAAGATAGTATTATATGACAATACACTCCCCAAATGCAGAACCAATAAGGAATGTTATCCATAGACTTGGCTCCAAAGAAATATGAATTGTTTTATAAAATACAGACTTTTGGCACATAGCATTGCAAATTGAAAGAAAACAGTCTTATTCACAAAGAGGTGACAATCTCAATAAAAAAAACCCGGTGTCTATAATACTTTAGAACGAGTGGGTGTCTCCTGTGCTATCAGTATACTTACTTCAAGTTTACCTGCCTCCCCACCTTTCACCTAAAAACATTAGAGAAAGTTGCTGGGAATCCATCTTGGAAGATCTCCGTTTCAATTACCTTAGGCTCCCTCAGGGGCCTGCCTGTCACAGAGGCAATCGGGTTACCCAAAGCCATGTTTGCTTTGTGTTTACATGTTCGCTTTGCCAATCTGTGATGATCAGGGAGAAAATGCTTCTTCCTGCTCAGCGAAACTAAGTGGAAATGGTGGCCAGACCCCATAACTTTCACAGTTTCTCCACCGGGAAGACCATAGATCTATTGCGAAAAACAG
Source organism: Equus quagga (assembly GCF_021613505.1). Taxonomy (NCBI): domain Eukaryota; kingdom Metazoa; phylum Chordata; class Mammalia; order Perissodactyla; family Equidae; genus Equus; species Equus quagga. Next base: position 20,796,965 of record NC_060288.1, on the reverse strand, counting down.
AAACTACAGTAGATCAAGCTATAACTTTAATATTTATGAGCACTAGGTGTTGACTCTGAACAGCTGAATTCTATGTTGAATATAACTGGTAGACAGGGTTTGTAAAATATATGTGTATAGGTTCTTTTGATAGCAACTAATTATTTTATAATGACCACAAATTGGATGTGTATTCAAATATAAACATAATTTTTTAAAATATTTTTCCTGCTACTTTAATTCTGTGGAGCTATATTTACTTGTTTTTATTTCCCTAAGGAACCTTTATGGAAACACTAATTAATGTGAGTCAACTGTTGAACTTCTAATATTATTGGAGACTTTAAATAGTCTTAAAATCAACTTGTGTTTACAGTACAATTGACACTTTAAAAATATCTTTATATGTAAAAACTGTGAAAGCTTTTTATTATGGCTCTGGACATAATGGATTCTATTGTCACAAAAAATTACCTAACTTTACCACCTCTGAAGGAATAGTCACAGAGTTTACACGGTTTCCAGCTTATTCTTTTAAGAAAATAAAAACAGTAAGCTATTTTATAATATGAAATATAATATTCTTTAAAAACCTGGAGTTCTGCAAATAGTTTATTCGTTTGAGAATATGACTGAATTTTCTTGGCAGCAAAGCTTCAAAACACTGAGAAGTAATGCTAATTTAGTTGTTGGATAAATATTTTTGGAGGGGCCTGAAATTGCTAAGTTCAGGAGCTACCATAGTTCTGTGCTCCCCTTGCAAGCAAGCTAAGCATCAAGAGAGGTGTTTTAATCAGCTAATAATTCTAAATGATGTTTAAAAACTGTCATTTATTTCTGATGCCTGTAAGGAATCAGGTACTAAAGCAAGGAAATATGAAATTCTCTTCTTCAAAATCCTTCAACTCAGAAACACAGATGAGAGGACTGTTCACACGTGGGGCTTACAGAATGACAGCTCACTGCACACGCAGAGAACAAGGGGATAACTAGCGTTGGGATCATGTTGCCGCCTTCAGCTAGAGAGAATCTGGAGCCAAGTGTCAAATGACTATCCTTGAGGGGAGTGTAAATTGTGTGCTATAATGAGCTGGTGGTACGACTCCGAAGGAACCATCCAGGGCTAACAATCACCCCATGGCCCAGTCAGGTGTGTGACGCTTGTGTTCTAGAAAGTTTCATAGACTCCAGGAAAACTCAAAGGACTGAACTTCAATTCTCCTGCCAGTGAAGCCATCTGGAGTAGCTAATGCAGAAATACCACATTTCGACCACGTATCACTTTATCATTTACAAATTATATTCCTGTTCACTGTCTTCCTTAGCCTTCAAAACAATCCAGGAAAGACAATCTTTAGAGATTGAGAGAAGTTTAAGTGTCCTGATAAATTCATATGGAAGATGGTAAAGAATTATTGCTAACCTGCTGTACGACTTGCTTAAGGAATTTCCTCATTTGTAAAAACAGTTCTAGAATACTTGTCCTTTCTATTTCACAATCATAATGATTATAAAAGATGTACAGATATTTCTAGATTTATTGAGTTCCCTAAAATCCTAGGATCAAGAAATAGCTGGGAAAGATAAGAAAGCCCCTGAGAGCTTGCACCTTCCCGAGAAGAGAGGAAGATTGACACGAGCCCTTTGGATGCTCAATTCCAACTGGGAATTTTGGCAGGATTTTATGGACAGTCTATCTCATTCTTGACGGCAGACTTTTGCTTCGTTCCAGGCATGGCTTAGCCTGTACTGAGTCACCTAGAGCTAATGCTAGGGTGTCTCCAGTCTGGTGTGGACCTAAGCCTTTCAGAACCAGCACTGGCCATCGCCCGATAGTGTTATATTTTTTCCTTACACGGCTCAAGGTTACAATCCCCAAGGAAAAAATGGAAAAAGTCAAAGGAACTTGATGCTTCTGGCATCACTGTGTTCCTACAAGCATGGATGTTTGCTTCTACCGGCGTCTTCAGAAGCATCTGGGACTTTCTGGTCTGCACAAGAACAAAAGAAGTACAAAGTAAGAATGTTATACCCTGGAAATACCTATGCTGTGTGTGTGTATGGTCGGGGAGGTAGGAGGGGAAGATGGAAGTCGAGAGAAAGGTAGTAAGTTCAAAAATAACGTTTTACACAAACAAATGTTTCTCTTTAGGTATTACGTATTAATTAAAAAACTGAGTCTTTCCCCTAGGAGCTTAGAGTTCAATAGAAATTATAAGCAAGATGGGGGCCGGCCCGGTGGCCAAGGGGTTAAGTTTGCCCGCCCAAGGTTTCCCCGGTTCGGATCCTGGGCGCAGACATGGCACCGCTCATCAGGCCACGTTGAGGCGGCATCCCACATGCCACAACTAGAAGGACCTGCAACTAACATATACAACTATGTACTGGGGGGGTTTGGGGGAGTAAAGCAGGAAAAAAAAAGAAATTATAAGCAAGAAAGATGATGGATACGTTAGTGGTTGCCCATGGCTGGGAGAGGAGAAGAGTGATGGGGAGTGACTACTAAGGGTTACACAGCTTCTTTTTGGGATGATGCAAATATTCTGAAATTAGATTATGGTGATGGATGCATAACTCTGTATATATACTGAAAAACATTGAATTGCACACTTTAAGCAGGTGCACTCTATGGTATGTAAATTATCCCTCAATAAAGCTGTTAAAAAAAGAAAGAAAATGGGGACTTTTTTCACTGAAGCAAGACAGAATACAAGGTAGTTGTGAATATGTTGTTCTCTTTTCTATCTTTGCAATGCCTTTCAAATCTGTTCCATTCTTTCCATTCATTATGTCTCTGTCTTAGTTCAAACTCTCAGTCAGCTCTTGGTCCAGTACTTACACGTAGATAATGGGGAGTGTTTCTAGGCTGGCTTCTAGTTGGTTAGTTGTAAGCCTTTTTATCTAGACTGCTACATTCAATTTTGAAACGGTTTTTTCACCCTTGTTCTCTCTCAGGTTTTCCTAAAGCAAAGTCTGATTATGTCATATTCTTACTAAACATTTCACATGGTTCCACCTTGCCTACTGAATGAAATGCAAACCTTTAGCTTGATTTATGGTTCTCTTTTTCAGATCTGGTTTTTCATGTCATGATCCCACTAAACCACGATTCGTTTTTGGCATTCAAAACAACTGGTCTTTGTCTTAAAACGTACTTCATTTTTCCACTTCTCTGCTTTTTGCTCTTCTCCTAAATTCAAGCTGTCAAAATTTCACCCATTCAGCTCAAATGCTTCCTCCTACATAAAATCTTCAGTCGCACACATCAGAATTTGTCTTTAAAAAATTACACCCTTCCTTGTATTTTAATTAGTTGGATATGTGCTTGCCTTTCTACAGTAACTATCTATTACATAAATTATGATTAAGTTGAATTTTCAAATAAATGTTATATCATAAACTTTTTTATTTGTAATAATAGAAAAAAATAGATTCCTGTAGACATCATGCACAGCAAAATTTCATCAGAGCTATTATGGGCCTTTGGCCTCATTTCACAATAACATACATCTTTAGACTCTGACTTCTTTTTCTTTTCTTTTTTCCTCCCAAGCATTTCCAATCCATTCCAAACCCTTTTCCCCAGGATCCTCCTCACTGAGAAACCTCTAATTCTGTCAACCAGACTGGTCAGTGCCAGTCTCCCATCTATTGAAATGCACCTTTTGTTAACTTATCCCATTCAGGAACAACTCTTGATCTGAGACTAAATTGTAAAAATGGAACACAGGAGGGTAAAATGTTCCTTTGCTGGAAAATATACAATATTGAGACATGCTAGAGTACTGATTTATAGAAATGTGACTCCTTAGAATATTCTTCCTAGGTGTATTTTCATTCAGCTCATCTTGAGACTGGGCCTCTGCCTCCATAGTACAATGAGAGATGATAATGGTGAATATTTCTGAGAAGTCAGCCTGGAAACAACTACCAAGAAGCGAGTGAGTATGACTGGGGAGAGTGGATGGTGAACAGAAGCTTGGTGATATTTTTTTTAACATTCCTACATTTATTGCAGCTGATTCCTGTCAAGTTAGAAAATATGACATGGATTTCAAACCTTAGCAGTGCACAAAAATCGTCTTGTATATCTTCTAAAAATACAGATTCTTGGGTCCTACACTGACTATTTTCAGAATGTCCAGGGGTAAAGCTCATGAACTGATGGCTTTAAAGCTTCTCAGGTAATTTGGAAGTAACTGGTCCTTAGATTGGCATTTGGAAACTACTGAATTTTTGGCACATATTTAAGGACATCTAGAGTTTTCTGATTTACCAGAATATTGTCCAGACTTTAGAACTTCTTCCTGAAATTTCTTGGCAGTGAAACCCTCATGCACAAAAACTTTTAGATCTCATTCTATGATAGTCTCAGAGCAGAAAAAATAATTTTGTGGATATTATACAATGGACTTTAATCCCTTTGATATTTTAAAGCTGGCCCAAAGAATCTTAAAAATTATTCATACCCTTACTTATTACATACATATACATGTAAATAATTCTGAAATTTCAAAATATCACAATTGGAATAAATACAAACATATTTCATAGTACTTTGTAACAGCAATTAAGTACTTTCTTGAGAAAAATTGAACTATTTTAATTTTTGTCACATCTACAAGTATTGACAATTTAATATTGTTCTGTTGCTTTTTAAGAGATGGGATAATGATGTGACTTCTAACTTAACTTACCTTACAGTGTCCACTGCTTTAAATACAGAACTAATTTATAAAGAGAGAAACTGAGAAATAAAGAAAAAGATGAAATTAATAAATTAAACCATGTAGACATGATATTTGAAGGATGTTGAGACTTTGTAAGTCTGTTTTTTCCCTAGACCATATGAAATTCTTCCTGAGTATGAGAAAAAAAGTTAATGAACTTTTCAGAATAATTTCCACCTTAGCTTTCAATGTCCCTATTTAATCAAAAAAGAAATAAAAAAATCAATACTTACTCAGAATAGGTTGAACTTAGACAATTTTTAGCCCTACTATTATTTATTTTAAATTTTATTTATTTAGCATAGGTCTTTAATGAGTATTATAATTAGTTTCATGTGTGAGTTTATTTTACAACAAGTAAGAGGAAGAAAATATGCCTGTTTTTGATCAACCAAAATACTTTTAAATTACACAATAAATCCAAATTATAAATAAATATAGAAAATTGAAAAATATTTTTAATTGATGGATTCTGAGTCACTGTAGTTTCTCATGTGAGTAGAAAGAAATATTTTTTCAAAGATATTGCAATTGTCTTGCCAATGCATGATTTAGAATTTTAAGTAATCAATATTTATTGTTCAGAGACCCTGAAAGATGCTTTTATACTAATTTCCTTTTTTGTTGTTAGGAAATTATTTGACTTTTTGATTAAAAGTAAATTTCACACTCATTTTTCTTTGTGTTACTACCAAAATGCCTTTTTTGGAAGAACATCATGTATGTATCTAAATTAAAATTAGTTATTTTCTCTTGTGTTTGAGGTTATAGCAGAGCTGGGTTATTCAACTAAGCACATGCTGAGGGCACCATCAAAGCAATATAGATATAGCTACAGACAGAGATAGATAAATACAAATATAAATGATATATAGATATGAAGAATAATTTGATGCTTGATATCACTTAAGTAGTCATTATGAGAAAAATCAGAAATATGGAACTAATTAAATATATTACCTTCTTTTTACAGAGGGGTTTATCTTATTTTTTTATTGAAGTAGTTGACATACAATATTACGTTAGTTTTGGGTGTACAATATAGTGATTTGACATTTATATACATTACCAGATGATTACCATGATAAGTCTAGCAATCATCTGTCACCATACAAAGTTATTACAATATTAGACTATATTGCCTATGCTGTATCTTACGTCCCTGTGACTTATTTATAGAGTGGTCTATCTTAATTCAAAACTTGGGTATGGAACAATATCATCTTTTCTGTGCTTAGAATCTCTATAAGCCTAATTTGGCCTTGGATCAACCATTTCCATCTCAGATTCCTTGGTATCAGTGTGCTCATCTCTAAAATAAAGTGGAGAATTGAAAGCATGATGCCAAAGAACACTCTTTATACCTTAAACAAGTCATACCTCTGGTGATTTCACTGGAAATCTAGAAAGCCAAAGAAATATTTCTACAGCTTTATCAGAGGAGCACAAATCAATGTCCTTTAATGAAAGCTTAACCTGAATTTAGACATGTAAATCCATTTAGAAGACACTGTAGTAATATCTAGCATATTCAAATTTTGATACTTGAGAGGTGATTGTGAATTAATTTTTCTAGCTTAACTTATTCAATAAGTCTCTTGTCTTATCAACTATGTTCCAGGCAAGGGGCTAGAGATACCGATCAGCAAGGCCAAGTTCTTGCTCTTGAGAATCTCATAGACTTGATTTTCTTTATTTTCTTCTCCAACATCAAGCCAAGCTCTATAAAAATAACTATTTTAAGATATTGCAGATTTCTTGAAGTTAGGCACTCACTTTAAAGAACAGCCTTTAAAACTCTTGAGTATACCCAATTATATTTTTTTATACTCATTGAAGTTATTAAGTGCCTGGTAAAATCACCAAGAGGCTGCACCATAAGAAATATTTCACGTAAATATACAGTATTAGACCAACAAACATTAACTGTCATATTTCTAGCTTTATGGAGAGCTCTGGGTTGGGTTAGCTCCTTCAAGAAAACTTGGTATCAATATTTCAGTCTTAGCAATAAAACAGCACTTCATGTGTTACTTATAAAGGACGATTTATTACCTTCATATCCTCTTAATAATTCATTTCTTCCTTTCATCAGGGATAATCTCATACCACAACCCTTTGGCCTTAAAGAGTAATTTAATCTATTAGCCCAGAAGACCCTTTAAACCAATCCTTGACACTGAGTAGAAGAAGATAGTTTCATTAAGCATATGTGGTACTTGAAGGTCAAGTTGAGTTCATCACTTATCTGCAGGAGCTGTGCAGGTAGAAACCAAATCCTTTGGCTTCCAATCTCCTTGTGAATAGACCTCCTTTAAACAAGAAAGAAGACAAAAGAGAATGAACAGGGCCCACACCAGGTCCTGAGGCTCCGGAAAATGATTTTAACAGGAAGCATGTGGTAGCCCTTGACAAGAGGTAATTTACACTCATCTTGGGAGATATCATATAGTGAGGGCATGTGCATTCACTTTATCAAATAGGGGAGGCCTATTTTCCTGCTACTAATAAAGATTCATCTTTAATTATTCACAGTCATATTTTTCCTGAGGAAGAAAATAACATTATCTACCTTTTTCTGTACATATTTATTATTTTTATTTAAATGAAGAGTTATGCTGCTGAGTTTCTCATGAATAAGAGGAAAATACCTGAAAATGGTTAGATTACAAAGAGGAAAACACAAATACAGTTTCCTGAATTTTTCATGAAAATCCATCCTGAAGGCACTACATATTTTGGAATCAAATAGCTTGGATGCCTTAGGACACATAAACTACGGAACTGAATCAAAGAAATTTCAGAAGTCTTATAGCCTTACAAATATTTCTGTGTTTGGAAAAGATTTATTAAAGCAAATAAAAGTACAAAGTTATGCATAAATTGAAAAATATAATGGGATGGAACTGTAGAACATTTATTATTCCTTTTTTTAAAAAAATTTCAGTTTTATTGAAGATTAATTGATGAATAAAATTGTGAGATATTTAAAATGTACATCGTGGTGATTTGATATGTATCTATTATGAAAGTGTTCCCACCATTTAATTAATTAATACATTCACCACCTCACATATTTACTTTTTTTTTTTTGGTGAAATGATTATTCTTGATAACACTACCGAGTAAGGTGAAACAGAGAAACATATGGATATACTACAAGAATGTCATTGAAAACTATTTTGAAAAAACTTGAAGTATTTTCTTTATCATTCATCCATTTCTTCATTCAACCTAGATATATGCATAAATAGAGAGAAAACACCGATTACATACGTGTTTTAGGAGCAAGAAAGGATATAATGATATAATGATACAATGATGAAGATGCAAGGTTTCTATATTCAAAGAGCTTAAGATATAGTAGTCAAGACCTGTATAAAATGAACATCATTCTAAAGCAGAATATTACCAAAAATCTAACATAGATGCTCACAGAAGGAAAACTTTTCAATTACAACAAAATCCAATTAAAAAATGGGCAGAAGAACTAAATAGACATTTTTCCAAAAACGTTCAAATGGCCAACAAGTACATGAAAAGATGCTCAACGTTACTAATTATCAGGGAAATGCAAATCAAAACCACAAAGAGATATCACCTCACACTTATTAGAAGTGTTAGCATCAGAAACACAAGTGGTGGCAAGTCACTTGGTGAGGAAGTAGAGAAAACGGTGCACTGTTGGTGGGAATGTAAATTCAGCCACTATGGAAAACAGAATGGAAATTTCTTTAAAAATTAAAAATAGAACTACTATATGATCCAGCAATTCTACTTCTGAGATTTTATCCAAAGGAAATGAAAACACAATATTAGAGATTTCTACACTCCCATGTTCATAGTAGCTTTATTCAAAATAGCCAAGATGTGGAAACAACCTATGTGTCCATGAATGAATGAATGGATAAAGAAGAAGTGAGATTACATTTATATATATAATGGAATATCATTCAATGGTAGAAAGAAGGAAGTCTTGCCATTTGCAACATGAACAGACCTTGAGGGCATGATGCTAAGTGAGATAATTCACATGAAGAAAGACAAAGACTGCATGAGCTCATATGTGGAATCCAAAAAAGCTAAACTCATAAAAACAGAGAGTAGAATGTTGGTTACCAGGGGTTGGGGGTTGGGTAAGGATATTGGGGAGATCTCGTTTAAGGGTACAAACTTGTAGCTAGTAGATAAATTATTTCTGAAGATCTAATGCACAGCATAATGATTATAGTCAACACTACTGTATTATTAACCTCAAAGTTGCTAAGAGACTAGATCTCAATAGTTCTCAAAAAGAAATTACAATTATGTGACATGATAGAAATGTTAGCTAATGTTATAGTGGTAATCATATTGCAATATACAAATGTATCAAATCAACACATTGTACACCTTAAACTTATACAATGTTATATGTCAAATATATCTCAATTAAAAAAAAGAAGGAAGAGGGAACTTATGACTGACAGCAAGCATCATTGAAAGGCTAGGCTATGGAAAATGCTTTGAAGGATGCAGAGGATTTTGAAAGGTAGATGTTTTAGAGGAGGGCATTCCAGGCAGAAGAAAAATAGCATAAACAAAACCATGGGCACAAAAACATACGGGGTATGGTTCAAAGAAAATGAGTAAGAGTTAGGCTGTAGATTTAAAGTGTGTTTAGACGAATAAGAGAAAATGAGATGGAAATGTGAATTTTGGCTGGATTTTAAGAATATTAAAGAAATCTCAAAAATAGTTTGTTCTTTACAGGAAATTCACACAAGAACTTTTAAGTTACACATACAGAAGAGAATGGAAAAATGCAGGAACATCAGTTAGGAGGTTTGCACATATCCAAGCAAAGGAAAATGAGAACTAAATCTAACAAAATGCTGTGAGAATGGGAAAGAGGAAAGGTTAAAAGGAAGTCACCAAAAAAGGAAACAAAGAATTTGGAACCCAATGCTGAAAGGGAGGAAAGAAAGAGAGCAACATCAGGGATTACCCTTAGGTTTCAAGCTGTGATTACTTAGGGAATGATTGTTCTATGAATATAAACTAATAAAAAGTCAGAAGAAGAAACTAATTTGGAGTCAATGGCCATACAATCATAAGACTTGTTTTGGTTATGCTAGTCATTTTGGAAATTTAAGTAAAAGTAATGAGTAAGTAGATGAATATATGGCTTTTGAAGCTAAGAGATTGGTCCCTGGGATTATGAAAAAATAAGACCTATTCACCTAATGGCAGCCCCAATAATAAATAGAGAGCATAGGAGATAAACATAGACTCTTGGAGAGTAGTTATTTTGGGGAACTAGGTGGGGATAATGGTTGTTAGAGCACATATTAAAATACCTAAACAGAAATAGCTTGGAAATGTAGTAAATTAAGTATCACTTATTCAATAAATGATAATTTCCATTGTCTCTATAAAATAGTCAGTAGGATTGTCAGCGAGTTAAAAATATGATACAGAAGCAAGGGTAAGTGAGCTTCAAGGGACAAGGGGTGAGTACCACGGTCACACATTAAAGAGAAGTCAAAGAAAGTGAAGACTTGGAAAAAGCTTATAGATTGGTTGTCAAGTGGTTATCACTGTAGCAAGAGGTAGTCTGTAGGAAGTGAAAGAATGATGGGATTGCAGGGAAAACACTGTAGCTACTCTTCCAAGAGGTTTGGTAGCAAGAGGACAAGAGAAAGGGATACCTTGAAAGACTCAACGTTAGGAAAGCTTTTTTCAGAGGAAGGAAAAATTTAAGCACATTAGTAGGTAAAGCAAATGTAAGAAGAAAGGGAAAAAGATAGAAAATGGTGATTTAATGGAATGAGTTTTCAAGAAAGGAAGAAAAGTTTAAAAGCGAGGTCCAGATAGAAGGTTTAGCACTAAAAAGTGGAGGGACTATAGCTGTTTTCTTCTTTCCTTTGAGACAGGAATGAAGAATAAGATGCTAGATACAGATGTAAAGTCTCTGTGTAGAGGAGAGTCTATACCGCACATTTGAGAAGGCATTGATATACACAGCTAAGTGGGAGATGAGGATTTTAACCTGAAAAGGAGAAATACGTTAGGATATAAGGAGAGGGTTGACATCCCTGTACAGAGTGATGCAATCTTGAATCAGGAGACAAATACCATTTCTAAGCAGCAGTGAGACAGAACTAGGACTGGGCCGTAGGGATCTGTCGTGGAATTAGCACTGTGTACCCACTTTCTGCAGGATTGCTAAAATAGTCTGAAAGCAGTGAAAAGATCATAAGGACTACTCAGGATTGCGGTTTATTAGAATGCAGGTTGCAAAAGTCAAACAAGTGAGAGATTTTAGAGTATCAATGAGAAGACTGTTAAAGAGGCTCCATATGAACTCACAATCTAAGTTAAGGAGAAAAAGTCACACAGAGGTTGAACGAGAAACATAACAATGGTTCAAGGGATTAATCTCACAGAGGCCAAATTTTAAGTTAGTTGCTAATGAAGGCATAGAAAGGGTGGAAAATAAGATAGTTCTGTGAGAGAGGAAAATTTCAAAGTCCAAAATTGGTAATATTGATCGAGGACCCATAGTGAGCAAAAGAGTAAGTGTTTATTGATCCAGAAAGTTTGAGGAATGAGATAACTGATAAAGTAAATATGCTGACTTAGAATTAGTATTATATATACATAAAAAAAATCTATGTAACATATTCCTATAAATAATTAGAAACATATGATTTTGCCAGATGAACTACTATTTTATTCCCAAAAGTCATGGAAATATCTGAAATGTTGGACATCTTTAGTCCCAAGTCAGTATCAGTGCCGTTTTTAAGTAACATGTAGTAGTGTACATCTATTTGTATACCTATCTTTTCTTATCTATTTATCTACCTACATATGTATATATTTTTTACATGTGTCTAGAGCTATCAAATACTCTGGGTGGACCGCATGCAGGTGTGTAAAAGCTCTTCTCACACATTGCCATCTTCCCTAACAGGTGTGTTAGACCTTGCTAGGAGGCTGGAAGAGAGAGCGGTGCATTGCTTCTGTATTCACTCAGTTGTGTATACCATATAAACTAATGTAAAACGAAACATAACTTAGTAGATCATTGGAGAGCCAAGAGATAGAAAGGTCTTGGAGGACAACATTAACTGGGAGAAAAAGATTGAAAAAGAGACAAGAGGATAATTGACAGCTGTAATAGGTTTTCTTCCCATGGAGAGGGCTCTACTAGATATGCATGAAAAGTCAGATAAATGCAAAGCTCAGGATCCCTCTCTTTCTTTGTCTTCAAACTATTTACTATGGTATTTTTCTACATTATATTTTTGATACACAAAGGGATATGTAATATGAGTTGTCAATTTTCAGAAAGTACATAATATAAATAATTTAAAATGTACTGAATAAATACACTCTAGCTTGAATGATTCAGAAGAGTCTTCACGATGATGGTTACTATGGCAGATAGATTGCTGTCAGAGGAATTAAAGCTAGTCTATCTTAATTTATGCTAATCAACCTATATTGTGTGTTTCAATTTGGCGCTTAACACCATGCACCTATAAGAAAAAAAAATAAAAGAGACACAATTGTTATCTGTGTTGGACAAGGAAAGAAGTAGCATTAACTACCCATCCTCTATTTCAGCGCTTCAGAATACTCTTATACTTCCCCACACTGGACGAGGTACCAAAGATGTGATGGTAATTGTTCCTACTAGACCACAACTAGGGTGAATTGCCTACCCCACCTCCCAAATGAAACTCTTGTTTTAAGGAAAGGTAACAGTAAGGTTTCATTTTTGGGAGTCAACTTGGTTAGAGGAGAATAAATTGAAGTGAGGACAAGATCCAAATGTATATGAGAAATGTCTTTCCCTTTCATGAAATAGTTCAGAGTAGCAGTCCAGAGCTGGTGGGTGGTTCAGCCATTCTCAACACATGGCTTCTGAGATTCCCCCAGTCATCGCCAAGTCCAAGCCAGAAGACTAAGCAGAGGAGAGAGCCCAGGGCAAACATCTTTAAAAAGACAAAGAAATGACTTGGGAGTAGTAAATATCATGTTCATTAATATCTCAGTATCTTGAAATAAGAGCCTGGCCACAATTAGCTGCAAGGAAGCCTGTGAAATAACAGCCTTTAATAGGATATCTGTTGACAAAATGACGACAGAGAGAATGACTATGGGGACAGCTGCCTTTTCTACTATTCGTCCCAATCAGACAGAGATATGTGCCAATTTCAACAGCTCCACTTTATATCTACCTTGGATATTGTCCAGTTTTTGTTTTGTTTTGTTTTTTACAGAAGGGATAAATAAATTGCTATTGGCTTATCTGCTTAAACCCATACTTAGGAAAAAATAAATAAAAGGAAAAAGAAAGAATCCTTGTGTCTAAGACATTCTGATTTGTAAAAGTTGTCTGTATGTCATTTATACAAATTGGTGCATTTCAAGACAGAAAGTAGCCAGAAACGTAAACCTGAACGTATTTATGCACCTGCTGTTCGAAGGTTTTCCATGTAGTCACTGGTTTTCATTCTCATACAGTCACCATTATAAAAATATTTTGTTGAATCATATTGTGCATGTGTTAGCATACAGTCAGAGGCATTTAGATGAAGAAGTTCATTTCTAAAAAACACTTGTATTCATAGAGTAATATACTAGCACATATTTTCTCATTTTATTCCCATTAATCTGTGAGATAAGTAGGGGGCAGGAATTAAAACAAAATTTCCACTTTACAAAGGAAGAAAGTGAAGTTTTGAGCGGGTAAGTGACTTGCCCACCACCACGCAGCTGGTAAGTAAGTAGAACCAAGATTGAAACCCGGTTCTTCTAATACTTTCTATTTTCACCTCATACCAATCAGTGTTCTCAACTGGCTCTATTTTCTATCCTAGAAGGTGATAATCTTAATGATTCCTTGTTATAAACTTCAGTTTTTTTCATTGTTATGTGTAGAGGACATAATATATTAAAATGTAATTATTGAAATACTCAGTTTGTTCGGAATTGGAATTAAAAAGATTTTACTGTTTTAGGCACCATGAAGCATAAGAGACAAACAGATATAGTAATAATATAAAACAGATGACTTTTTATATTATATTATTTACAACCAATCAACAAATCTGTGTAAATTTTACTAAAGTATGCCATAAATCAACAGTATTTAGCAGCTGAGTGTGTACAGGTGGGTGTCAAAATAAGTAAGATAGTTTCTAGATTCAGAATGTAGTCAGGGAAGCATTATTATAGAGAGACAGAATCATAGAGTCATATAATCTTTCTATACTGCTTACAATCACAGAGCTTTTCCTCACCTTTTTTTCAACTCAAGAATATCGTGTGAGCTAAGCAGGGCAGGTATTATTATTTCTATTTTACAGACCAGCCCTCAATGAGAAGGTTTTCATGGCGGACGTTTAATCCACCAGCAGGCATTGAGAGGCGGCTATGCGTCAGCTGTCATTCCAGGTGCACTTGGGATGGGAAGCAGAAACAAGTCATTTGCCTCCCAGGGACTTCCAGGCTAGCATAGAAAAAAACAAACATAATCCGTCACTGTAGTACTGTGGTAACTCTGATACCAGGAAACTCTACAGTGAGCATTGGGAGGTAGAAACGATTTCAACACTCAACAGTAAACAGGCACTCTGCTTATCTGAATTTAATTCCAGTGCCCCTTTCACGAGAAGTTGAGTAAAAACCATGAGATTCTCATAAATGTTACCGGAATTCAGAAAAGGAAAGAACATCAGAATTTGTTAGAACTGTTATAGGAAGTGGGGTTCAATTTTGGCTTTACAGAATGGATTATTGGTTGGATAGGTGTAGGAAAGGAGAGGGGTCATTCTGAAAAAGGTGACTACACTTGTAAAGCACGGACTTGGCAAGAAGAGTGTGCTGAGACGGTAGGCAGTTGACCAGTCTGATAGAGGCAGAGTACGTAGACTGGGAAAAAGCAGGAAATAAAGCTTCACTCTTAGAAGGTGCAAAATTAGGAGTGACCTTGAATGTCAGGTAGGAGAATTTGGTCTTCAAGCAGAAGACACTAGGATCTAGAAGTTTCCTGAGCAGAAGAGTGACTTAACAATCGTGGTATTTTAGAAATATTATTCCAGTGGAAGGATGGATTAGAGAGAAATGAATAGGGGCGGGCTAAACAGTTACACAGCTGTTGTAGTATTCCAAGCACAAAGTGATGAAAGTCGGGCTTCAGTCTTAGTAGCCAGAATTGAGAGAAAGGGTAAATCTGAGAGACATTTTAGAAGAAAAAAATGATTGAACACAGTGACAGACTGCCTCTAGAGAATTTCAAAATGGAAAGTGTCAAAAATTACTTTTCTCTTTGTACTCGTTATACTTTTCATCTCGTTATACTTTCCATTATTAATTCTTCATGACCTGCCATTTAAGCAACAAGTGAGAATAATTTATATACTTCAGAAGACATGTGACTATCTTTGTCTGAAAAGCACAATGAGCTGAAAGATGTTAAAAGTACACTGCATATAGTAAGTGCTCAATAAATGTTCATGAAGAAATTAAATTTTGAAATCACCAAATATATAAAGTAAATCCTTCTTTCAGAAAGTGGCTTTTGGATTGAGGGTTGTCACACTTGAGCTGTATGAAGCATGAAGTCAAGAACAAAGAAATGGAGATTTTGAGTGTTTTAAGCAGTGAAATGTCACCAGAGACTGCTTCAGATATTTAAGAAAAGAAATTGACATTATCAACTTGACAGGTAATATACTGAAATATAAATGAGAAGTTCTCCCATCTATTTTTTATAAGAGAGGAAAAATACTGGATCAGCAAAATTATCTAATTATAGATTGGTAGTATCAGTGTTCATTTAGGAAAGTTCGAAAGTGAAACAATATCTGCTCAGTGACAAGAAAATAGAAGTGAAATCTTATCTTTGTAAATATTCTGTGTATAATACTAGCTGAATTATTATTATTATGAGGAAAAGGTGGGTGAGAATAAAGACACCCTTAGGTTAGTCCATGGGATTAAAATTTGGAATGACAAAGAAATTAATTACAAGTATACATCTCCAGTATCTTCAAATCCATATAATTCTCACAAAATATAGAGGCAAATTTGTTTTAAAATGGCTTCAATTAACATAATAAGGAATGAAATCATAAAATCATTGCTTGAAGATTAACTATACCATTTTGCATTTTCATGACAGCATATAGCTCAGTAAAATTTGATATTTATAAGTTTATAAAGGTATTTGTGGACAATTAAAAAAACAACAAGAAAAGCCAAAGCAGTCAATAATATAAAAATGTATTAATTTCATAAGTGAGATAATTGCCACCACCTCCACAAAATTTCCTGGCAAAGAATTTTATTTACATTACACCTTTAAACCAAAAAGTTGAAATAGTTTTGAAACTTACAAAATTGCTCTGAAATGAATCTCTAGTAAGCTAGTTGATTTGGAAAATTTCAATTGTATTTTTCACATAGATTCTGAAACTACCTACAAAGAAACATTTCCAAAGTATGTATATCCCTATGAACTTACTAATATTTCTTCATTACCTGCTCAGTTGAGGGTGGTTTTGTTGAGTTACCCAGGTATTTGTTCATGAGTGCATTCCTAAGTCATGCCCTTCCAAAACCTTTTTAGAGATTTATAGTTGGAATTAATCTGATTTAATTTTCTTACAGAAGTGTTTTGTTCATAGCTCTTTTTGAAGATGTATGTAGATATTCTGCAATGTGTTAGTCTTCCCCAGAATGCATGGGGAACTCACTCAGTATTTGCTGAGAAAGTACATCAACTTTTGAATTCCTCTTCTTCTTTCCTTGGCACCCTGAATATAGAAAGTGCTCAGAAAATTAATTTGGTCTCTTCATATTTTTGCAGCCCTGTCACCAATATTAATGAGATACATAATTTAGAATTTAAACTTTTATATATATATATATATATAAAATATTTTAAAAGCCAAAATAGATTCAAACTACCATCAAATTTGTCTTTGTTTTACTAAATGTGAAATGTTGATATTAGCTCTAAAATAAAAATATTTTATGTGGAACAGTAGTAATTAACTAATATTTTAAATTTTTAATGTCACATTTTTTCCAATATTAAATTAGAAATTTCATCAAATCTATGTTTTCTGTCATTACTTTCTTAGATGAACATTTGACACAATGAACTCAAAATACAAATCCATGTTTATTTTTGTGTCTTTCTTTGGTTTTACTTTAGTATTCAAGTTGTTTGTATGTTTTTCTTTTAAAGATTGGCCCCTGAGCTAACAACTCTTGCCAATCTTCCTTTTTTTTTTTTCCGCTTTTTCTCCCCCAACACCCCCAATACATAGTTGTATATTTTAGTTGTGGGTCGTTCTAGTTCTGACATGTGGGACACTACCTCATCGTGGCCTGAGGAGTGGTGCCATGTCCGCTCCCAGGATCCGAACCGGCGAATCCCTGGGCCACCAAAGCAGAGCGCGTGAACTTAACCACTCGGCCACGGGGCCAACGCTCAAGTTGTTTGTATTTTGAAATATCTTCTTTAAATAAAAATGCATATACAAATCATTTTAAGGTTGAAACTAGATGCAACATTCAGTGGTCATTGACACTATTCCCTCATTTTAAGATGAACTAAAGGATGTTTGAATGTTGTGTCTTTATCAAGAATAAACAGTTGGTTGATGTCAGAACCAGCACTTAATCTTTTTCCTAGGACCCATTTTTCTCCTCCCATTAAAAACTCAAACAGTGAAGTATGGTCCTGAATATATACATAGATGTTCTGTGTATAAAGAAGAAATTGAACACAATTTTCTCCTTAAAAAAAGGACTTTTTCGATACACTGCAAACTCACAAAAAGTACAATAAGATAATAAAACAGTTGCCCAGAATGCATTCCCTTTAGTAGGACCTATTTCAAAGGACATCAGGTGCTTCATCAATTCATTCATTTTCCTACAGTGTCTTTTAAATTCATGAAATATTAATTTTCTCTATAGTTCCATTGTCTTGCTTGGCCAGTAGAAAGGAGTGATACCTGACTTGGGTTTTAAGATGCAGTCTTTTCTCACTCTAGTTTTCTTATCTCTATTCTCTCACCTTAATAAATATAGGAAACCTAATAAGGACCAAAAGAGAATTTGCTGATGGTGAAATAACATTTCAAGAGCCCTAGGCATGAATTCCAGAGACAGGTAATTCTAGATACATGCATGCCAATTAACTGTTAAGCTTTTTTTTTTTCTTTTCAGTGAAATGTCAATAAAATTCTACCAGAGATACATTTCACTAGCCAATTTAGTGATTTTTTTTTAACGTTTCACGTATTTATAGAACTAAGTTTATGATCATCTTCACCTTTAATCCTTATTATAATCACATCAAAATTGCTTTATTATATATTACACATGAAAAACTAATTATCAGAGGGGTCAAATCATCTACCCAAGGTGGCAAAATTTACGTGTCTTAGTTGGAGTTTGAACCCAAGTTTTCTGATTAAAATCATGTGATACAAGCAATACTCTCTGCCAGGTCACTTGTTACAGGTAACAACAATTTGTGACTTTCCTAAATATTTTTCCCAAGGAGAAACATATAAGTTTCTACATGAATAAGAGGTTACATCTTAATAACCTTCAAAACATATCACTGTTCCCTTAAAATGAGCCCGAAATTGTCAGACTCCTGTTGGTTAATTTCCTTTGCTGGGAAGACTTGATCCCATTTTCATTGCTTTCCTGCTGGCAAAAACCTGCTCATGTCGGATCATATATATTAGAGCACTTTTGATTTTCTCTATAATTCATCTATTTTTTTTACGATAGCAGTATGTGTCCATGATAAAACGGTAACCTGCAGAAGAGAAAATAGATTTAAGAACAATATAGGAAGGCATTTTTTCTATAATTAGAGAAGTTGAACAGTGAAATAGACTTTCTCTTAAAGAAATATGTGTCACTGAACTGCGGTCGGTGTTGTATGACCACAGGTCAGAATAGCAAAGAGAAGAAATATGCATTGGCTGAGAGCTGGCTCTAGGTCTACATTAGTGTTTCTCAAAATTTTCTTTTTTTTTTTTGAGGAAGATTAGCCCCGAGATAACATCTCCTGCCAATCCTCCTTGTTTTTGCTGAGGAAGATTGGCCCTGAGCTAACATCCGTGCCCATCTTCCTCTACTTTCTATGTGGGATGCCTACCACAGCATGGCTTGCCAAGCGGTGCCATGTCCGCACCCAGGATCCGAACTGGTGAACCCCTGGCTGGGCAAAGCGGAAAATACGTACTTAACCGCTGCACCACCAGGCCAGCCCCTCAAAGGTTTCTTATCAAAAGAATCATCTAGGGAGTTCATTTAAAGTGCCCCCTCTTTCATGCTGACTATCTGTACATTAAGTAACTCCTTAGGTCAATTTTTTAAAATCTGGTGTTTTTGGAAACACTGACTAGATGGTCACTAACAAAACTTTCAACTCAGAGAAAGTGGTTGCTTTAGGGCTAGAAATGTGCCAAGTCAGGGCTTTAAGTTGTGTTCCAACTGTGGATCCTAGCAAGAGAGTTGAAAATGATGAATGAAGTGTATAGAATATGCACTGTGAAAATAAGAAAGGAAAGAAGAAAAACGGAGAGACAGGGAGAGAGAGAAGGAGAGAGGAAGGGACAAAGAGGAGAAGCGAAGGATTGGAGGAAGGGCCAGCTGGACTCACGTGCAAGAGGGGTATTTAATACTTGTGGGATTTATGTACCAAATTTCAGAGATACTGAGGGCAGAGTAGGAAAGAAATTAAATGACTCAAATTCAGAGTAAAATATAGATTGGATCCCTGAACATTTTTGTTGTTCTTGGCTGTCAAAAATTGTTCGTGTAATGGGAAAAGAAGATGGAACATTTGATTTCTACAAATCTCCTAGAGAATTCAAGAAATACTTGCGTAGGAGGTGAAAAGGAAACCAAATACTAAATATCCAAATCTCTACAATGTCTTGGCTGGATCTAAGCCTGCTGTCTCTCTTTTTTTTAATTAAAAGTATGCTGAGATGCATATGTATTTCTATTTGGTCAAGGGGCATTTTTGTTTTGATAAAATTATAATTCAAATAATTTAAATTATCAAGCAATTTATATTTAGAGATGCTAAACAGACTTTACAGATGATCATATATTCTGACTGCCGTGATTCCCAAAACAAAAGTACAAATAACTTCTCTGAGTAGCTCTTAGAATGACAGCCATATGAAATAATCAACAATACATTGTCTCTCTATATACAGTGAAATATACTTAGATAACATTTCTATGAGACAAAAAGTTAAAATTGCTTTATTCAACTTTATTATTTATGAATAATTCATCACAATACAATTTGTGTAGCGTCACTGATAGCAACTTTATAGTGAATTTCCCTCCTGAGATGACTCAATTTCAATGAGAGATCAGTTATCCATATGCATATATTCTCTACATAATGCAATTTGCTGTACATAAATATGAAAGTATTATAATGATTCATTTTGTTTAGTGAACTCAAAATACAGCTAAATATATTATTGTGCATAATTACAAGGGTTAGTTTTCAGTCCTTGCATGAGAAGATTTTAGATTAATATAATTTTGTTACATATATTTTACTATACAGTGTGACAGTATATTTGCTTAGGATATTTAATGTATAGCACTCACAGGCAAATAACAAAAGAAATTCCCTACAACGTAGCATCTTATTAAATATTTGATCATTTATAAAAATATTTGAATGGTTCTTCACAGGAAAATTAGCTCCTACTCTGGGATTATATTTCTGAAGTGTAAAAATCTTCTGATTCTCCTGGAAAGGAAGATAATATTGTTGACTTAAGACATTTTCTGGAATATTCTTAGATTTAGGTAGAAACGCTAGAGGATTCACAATGAACATCATGTTTTGTAAGTCCCCAGCTTCAATCTTAATAAGGTAGAGCAGACAATTGCTGGGGATTCCTCTTGATGGAATCTGAGCTGTAACCTCATTTCTAAGTCACTCTGATGTATCTGAATCCATATACATCTTTGGAAGAAATGTAGAAGACAATCTTTTGCATGATTTTTTTCATTCATTTACTTACTAAAAAGAATCATTGAGCAGCTATTATGTGCTTTTTATTTCTTTATTGTGTGCAAAGTACTGGGAATAAAAAAATGATTATGACATAATTACTGTCCTTCAGGAGCTCACAGTATTCTGCAGAAAGACACATTTGGGGGGTAAAAAACAAACTAAACAAAAGTAACTGCTTTTTTCACACTAGAGATCCAAATGAGTTAATATTTACATTGCCTTAAAATTACAATAGATCCAAGCCTTCAACTCTTCTTGTACCCCAGGTTTTGCCCTCTGGAAATAACTCTAAAGCTTCCTAGAGATATTTGCAGTGGAGCTGGGCACCTACAAATGTTATTGTCAATACCAGGCCTGGCCTCCACTATGTAGGGTTGGGGGATGGGTGGCATGTCAAAGGGTGGTGAATGGAGCCAACTTCACTTTTATTCTGTTCATAGCAATAAATCTGCTCCCAGAATGTTAAAACTGCCTATGTTTCTGCTCCCTTGGTTCACAGTCATGCATATTCCTCTGGGTGCATTTCACTGCCTGGTCAGGATGTGTGCATACTTGTTGCAGGCTGTACCCAGGCCAGCAATTCCCTCTACCTCAGATGCAAGCCTGGCTTGCTGGCTTGGATTTGTTCATTTTAACCTGTGTGGTGAGTAATCTCTCATGGACTTTCTTTCATTTCTTTCATTGAATAACCACATAGAGATGAATTTGGAGTATATTCACTAATGATAAAGGAAGGCACTGGAAAAAGTATGAAATAGCTAAATTTCCCTTCAGTCTTCTTTTGCCATCTTCTTTGTACCAAAACCAATTTATTTTCTCACATTGCCCTTTAAAATGCTAGCTGCACCATTTCTTTGTTTGTATAGAGCACTTTGCAGTTTATGAAGCAAATCCATATTTCACTGAGTAAGAAACTAACACTTTGGTGTGAATTAGTTTAAGGCTTCATCCTCACTAAATACAGGGCACAGATATAGTAAGTCAAAATGATGAATATTTTATGATAGTAACAATAGCTAAATTTTTAAGCATTTACTATTGACCAGGTATAGTCATAAGTAGGTTACATGTAATCTTTAATTTTGATCTTTAATCTAACCCTAAGCAGTAAGTATCATCATTCTCTTTTACAGATGGGAAAAGGGAGGCAAAAAGATGGTAAACTCTGAGAGTAGATGTGTAACCCAAACAGTAATGTTAGAGCCAGTGTGCTGATCTATGGGCCACACCATGTGGATGATTCCTTAATTCTAAAACTAATCCTATGAGTGACATTCAAATCTATATCAGATTAAGTGGTGAAGGCTGATTTATTGAGATGGTATCATTGTAATCTATCTAAAACCACAAGAGACAGACAACATGATGTCTTCAAGTCACTTCAAGGTAAATTAACCAACTAAGAAAAACCTACAATCATTAAGATCAATTCTCTCTTCAAAGATTAGAAAATAGTAAAGGGGCATAAAATACAGATTTGATATCTGAGAAGATCTGATTGTGAGATTTTTCTCCTACCAAATGAAGCAGATATTAGTAATGTCCACTTGGTAGGAAAGAATTTTCTCATTGTTATCTTCACAACTTCTTTGAATACAATTAGACCCATAATAATAGTTAAAAGGGGAACTTGCCTCTCAAACACAAGCCGTTGCAAACTAGCTAATTGGGTTCCAGGTCAGTGGGTCTTTCTCTACATGTTTATTGTACATAATAATGCTCCTCTTGGGGGAAATGTGTTGCAATACTCCACTGATTTATTGTCTTTCTACATATTGTTAGTGCAAGGACTCTGCTATTCTTGAGGAAATTATGGCACATCAGGGTACATAACAGTATTCTGCTTTCCAAAGAAAAGTTCAGGAGAAAAGATGAGAGAATATAAATATAAAACTTCAAATCAAGACTAAGTCGTTCATTGGTTTGCATCACCATCAGTCAATACCAAGCAATTGCAATTAGTCAGAAGAGAGCTAAACGTAGAGTTACTGAACAGATGTGAAAAATAGAAAAGGAATAGATCTATCGTCCCTGATCAGACAGACAAAACCACATGACTATTTTCTTCTCATTGATTTTGCTCTGCCTTAAGATGTGGTCTTTTATTTTGACCACATCTTAATATTATATTGACCACATCTTAAAATTAATATATATGTTAATATGATAACATCTTAATATTATATTATATATTGGGGAAATAATTGTTTATGCTTTAATTAACTATCTCCAAAGACAAATAACCCATAGACCTCTTTGGCTTATTGTGGTGTAGGCACTCCAGGTTCTTCAGCATCATTCTGATGACAGTATGGAGTATAAAATAAGTGTAATATGGAATTCTCGCCCTCTCAGGTGTTAAAACTAGAAGTTGAAGTCAACACACAAGATGAACAGCAGATCATATTAATGGCCTCAAAGACACATTTATCAAATGAACGATAGAGACTAATGCTTTGAGTACAAGGATGGAAAGAGAGACTTCTTTGGAGTATGAGTAGTCAAGGGACTTCAGTCAAGAAGTGGAGCTTCAGCTGCTTTAATAAGATAGGTAAGTTTTAGGTAGAAGAAAAAATCCCCCAGTCTTCCAAGAAAGAGAATAGCAGATTACCAAAGCAGAGTTGTGGAGGCTGGAATGTGTGCAGTGTGTTTGTGGGAACAACAAGGACCTTACCAATCAATGAACTTATCAAAGTTATGATATAAAGACACTTCATTCCATTCCATCCATAAATGGAAAAATATATACACCCTATATATATATATATATATATATATATACATACAAAAAATATAGAAAATACAATTATATATATATATATATTGTGTGTATATATAGAGAGGGTGTATACACTTTATATATATATGTGTATATATATTAGTGTGTATGTATATAATCTTTTTATTAAGCTCCGAGCTCCTTAAGCATAAAGAATGTGTGCCTTGTATATAGTAGATGTCCAGTAAAAAAAAGGTTGAATGGATGAATGATTACACACACACAAAATTTGAAGAGCCAAATAAGACTAACATGTTGAGGCCCATGGCAGGCAAAGAAACTGAAATTTTATCTTAAAACAATAGGAAACAATTGTAGGTTCACCTTAAACCCCAACGGAAATTTCCCTACTTTATTTTACAGCAATTTAGACATGATAATAATCATTCATCTGTTCAAGCAATATTTACTGGGCATCTATTCTTCACAAGGCACACATTCTTTCCACTTAATGAGTTCGGACAGGGCCTAATAAAAAGACATACACATAGAAATATATTTATAACATAGTTAGTGAGAGCAATGCTGAAGATAACGCCTACGTAGAAAAAAGGAGCTGCGCTGAATTTAATCTGCTTTGGGGGTGGTAAGGGATGAAGTGTGATGGGTATTATTTAACCAGATGAAAGAGGATAGGAAGTCCATATGGAAGGCACAACATAGAGTTATAGAGGGAAAAATTGTGTCAACGAAGCTGCAGAGTCCGGTATGTAAAGTAGATGGGAAGAAGAATGAGATACGCCTGTAGAAGTCAACACAAACCAGATCATGGAAACCTTTATACCCCAGTTAAGAGTTTAACTACTTCTTGTGGTGTATGGGTAGCCACTGAGAGGTCTAAAGAGGGGAGAATCATGGCAAGTTGAGTTGTAGAGAAATAACTCTCAAGGCTGGCAAAAGATTAAAGAGGGACACAAGTGGAAAGAGACTATTTAGAAGGAATAAGCATGATCTCAAAAAATGCCATAATCTCCAGCCTCACTGCTCTCCTTCTACACTTCCAGCTGCCACACATGCCCTGATTTGGCTGTCGTCTCTCTCTGGCACATTCTTTTCCCATATTTTCTTAGCTAACTCTTATACGTTCTTTAAGTCTTTGCTCAAATATTACTTCATCAGTGGGGTCTGCCCTGACAAGTCCATTTTAGGTTTTAATCCTCTCACCTCTACGTTCCTGATCCTCATCATTCTGTTCTATTTATGTTAGTCTCTAGCATGCACCAGCTTCTGATAACTAATGTATTATATTTATTGTTTATTTTCTGACTCCTCCAACTAGAATTTAAGCTCCAGAATGGCAGGGATTTTTCTTTTTATGTTTTACTGTCCAAAGAAAACTCAACTTTAGAAGAGTGTTAGCATATGGTAGGCACTTATTAAACATTTTCTGAATAAATGAAAGAGGTGAAGATGAAAGGCCAGATTAAGAAGTATTGAGACCTGATGAATTATTGGATATAGAGGCTCAGAGGAAGAGCCAAGAATGACTCCATTTTTTAGCATAGGTGATCAGGTAGATTGTCGTTTCACTAATGGAGAAAGAATGCTGGAGAAGGATCAGATTTAGGAAAAAGACAGTGAGTTCTGTTTTGAGTATGTTGAATTTGAGATGCCTGGGAGATGTTCTGGTGAGATGTCCTCTGAGCTGGTAGAAGCTAGAGGAGTGGCTGAGCTAGTAAAGAAAAGTTAGGAGTCATGTGCATGTCAGTGATTGCTAAGACAGTCAACGGACGAGATTGCCCTTAGAGAGAGGGAGCACAAGGGGAGCAATGGACCAATAGAACTCTAATAAATATCATAAACAATAAAAGATTTACAGCATCATAAATAGTAAATGGTGAAATATCTTTCTACAAGAATGTTTGGGGAATAACTGGAGGTAGTGAGGTGATGTGGGGCAATCCCAAGAGGGGAGACAGTTGTTTAATTGTCACAGTCATCACAGAACTTCCCAAGGCTGAAATTAGTGCATCACCAATTATCCTGATGGATCTAAAGGATTCCCCCCCAACATCGACCTTAGGCTGTGCTTGGAGTCAGCTTTACAGTTTCCTCTATGTTCTTCCAGGGCCAGCTTGCAAATCCTAAGATTCTTTATATTTGTCAGAAAGTATGAGATCTAAATTCCTAGACTGCATTTCTCATTAAATTATTTTGATTCTCAGTTAATTGATATTCAATCAGCGGCTATCCCTGAACAACTGGCACTCTGGGGCCAGACAGCTGTGTTCTGGAACAATTATATTCAAAGTTTCATTGCCTTTAGAATTGGCTAGGTTAATTTTATGAGGCTGAAAAGGTTACCTAGAGTTTAAGATAAAAAGGAAAGTGTATTTTTTAATTTTACCAAAGATTTTAAAGATAATTTACACGTTAGGCCTAATATTATTTTGTGATTGATATATGCCATACGTATTGTACATGGTATGAATATTTCCTGAAAATCAAGAAGCATTCTGAAATCATTTGATTCTTTTTTTTCTCCTGGATTCTTTTCCACTTTCGAAAGATTATTATGACCTTCCACGAGATGTGGTTTTGACATGGTGAGTTATTGGAATCCCAAAACCATAGATATGTGTGAAATATTAGATTTGTATTATTTCTAAAATAAGAACAGTGGCTATTCTTGCCTGGAAGAGTGCCATTTCAAATGATTAGATCCTAGCAGATGAGAGAACAGGTGTATTTTAATTAAATTATTTTTCAATTTAATCTGACCCAACATGTAGTCTCTGTGGCTCTTTCCTTGGTCTTTTCACAGAGGTGAGAACTTCTGAAAAAAGGTAGGTCCGATATTCAACATTTTCTCATTTAAAAAATGGAGACGTACAGAGAAGGCTTAAACCTAAATCTGTTTCTGTATTAAGGGACATACAGAGCAAGATCTGAATTACTCAGAGCTTCCTTTAGATCTAAAAACCTACTACCATCTTTGAGAGCCTGTTTTTAAGAGTAGATAGCACCATATGTTTAATGATAAAGGGATCACATGGTATGCCATCCTGAGATACATCCCAGGATCCTAAAACTGGGAGACTGAGTTTCAGATTCTGTGGATCCCAAGGAGCAGAAAAATTAAAGTGTTGGGGACACATGGATATGAACAGTCCATGCAGCTCTAAAAGGTTGAAAAGCCACTGGCTAAACATGAAAATTATGACCTATATAAATAAAATTCTCTATTAGTCCAGCAATGATCACACCTGGAAACAGAAGTAGGAAGGATAGAATAGAACAAAATGGAGCGGGAGGGGAGAGTGTTGGGCACCCAGACCGCTTCCTCACCATGATTCATTGTCCTATCTAGGACGTATGAGCTCAATTTTGCAGTTTTATGGGGCACTGATGGAACCACCTGTGGGACTATGGGGGTCGTGAAGACTATGTTGTCACTTTCTTTGGCAAGAAGCTCCTATCAAGGCAGCTAGGGGGCTGGGGAAACTTCTCACTACCCCATTTTTCAAGAGCCTTACATCATCCAAACTTCTGCAAATTCACTCTCAGCTGTCTGAAATAAAGGAGGGAAACCGTTCTGTCATACACAGGAAGTCTCACATTAGACTTTCTATCAGGCTCATTATTACCAGTAATAAATACCACTGATTACAAGTGAAGTGATAACCTGCTGCAGGTTGTATATATAAAAATCACAGCCACATATTGCTTTAATTGCAGTTAAATAAGCAGTATGCTACACTGTTAGATGTAAGAAATGAATAGGTTAGAAGGGGACAAATAGCAAATTTCCATCCAGCGTCCCTCTGATATGTATTTTCTGAGACCATGCCACTGGAAAATGGATGGTCTCTAAAAGTAGAAATTAAAAGTCCAAAAAGGCAGTGATGAGAAGGTGATTTCATGGACGTCTGAGGTCCACTTGGATGAAGAAGGAAGAGCAAAAGCAGAGCAGTTACTATTTTTTTGCAGAGTCAGTGAAAGGAAAAAAGGAAATCCATGTTACAGAAAAGACTGAAAAAGAATCCCATAAAAATGTTTCTCAAAATCCCAATCAGATTGTTGTGTTTCTTAAACTGAGGAGAAGTTGAAAAACCAGAGAGAAGGCAGAATTCTGCCGAGACATGTTAGAACGGTTGAGGTCTGGCTTTCTGGGGTTGCACAAATTCTTTTGCTTAAGAACTTTTAATTTAGGAATGTTTATAGTCACTCACCAGAGCATAAGCTTGTCAACTCTGCCTACCATCAACAGATGCTTTCAGGATCACACTGGTATTTCAGTCTTAGCCATTTTGCTGTCTCAAGCAGTGACTTTCAAATCTTTTGACCACAACCTACAATAAGAGATACATTTTACATCCTGACACATGTATAATTTAAATGAAAGAGTCACAAGATAGTACCCCATGGGAGGTATTTTGACATTTCCTTTTCTTCGCTATTCTATTCTACTTAATTTTATTACTGGTCATAATTCACTAACGTTTACTCACGGCCAAGTTACAGGTTGTGTGTGATCTGCAGTGTAAAATACACTGGTCTAAAGTGTTCCTCCTTTTTAATTGGAGCAGGTCTGTTTATAAACTTATTTCTTACAAACAAAATGCAAATATTTTAGAGATGTTAAATAAAATGAGAATATAAAACAGTGATAGTTTTGTGTTGAATCTTAATTAAAGATTAAGATATATCTTTTATCATTTGTACCATGGGTCACTTATGTGAATCCCATTGGACTGATAAGGAACTGGACCTTCTACCACCTGATGATGCTATACGTCTAGATTATTAATAGAAAGTGTCAGTCCAGATGGGGAACTTCTATTATACTGTATTATTTTGGTCTGTGTTTACCCCTTGTTGGTCTATTAACATATAAAATTCAAATTTTAAATACAATTTTCGTTATCCATCCTAATTTTACTTTAGGAGGCAAGTTATATTCGCAAATAAACAAATTCACTTCTGAGTATGAAGATATAACCAAAGGTTTATGAGTTAATTTTGGAAGTCACTACAGCTTTTACCTTTCATCTCTGAAGTTATGTTTTGTGAATGCCTGTATCTGAGACATTTCCAGAGAATTTTTATCTGTTTCAACTTTTCTTATATCAGGTATATTTTTCTATGTGCAAAACATCTGAGGAAGAAATCAAAGTAGTTATTTGCACAATCCAGAAAATACATTCAGTCAATAGTGTCAACTGAAGAAAACACTGGGATTTGGGTTAAGTTTTTCATAAATTTGTTGTACCTTTCCACCGAGGACAAACAGTTTTAATGATTTGGTCAAGTTGCTTGGATTTCATTTATGCTGATAACAGTTGGGGTCAAAACAAAGCTTAGTCCAAATTCCGTAGAGTGGCACAATGCCCCAAGTGTAACCAGGGAATTTACAATTCACTCTCAGACACAAAATAACCATGTGTATTAGTAGAAATAGAAATTCTAGGCTATTGAAGACAGAGACATATGGCAATTTACCAAAGAATCTAAGGATATTTATAATTTCTTTTTAAAACTGATTAAGAATGAAATAAGACATAATATCTAAATGAAAGTTTTGGTTAAATTATTTCATTTACAAATAGTTAAATATGAATAAAGTGAGCTAGAGCTCAGAGAATAGAAGAAATAAATTATTAAAAGAAAATAACCAGGGGCCAGCCTGGTGCCACAGCGGTTAAGTTTACACATTTCACTTTGGCAGCCTGGGATTCACTGGTTCGGCGGATCCCGGGTGCCGACCTACACACCACTTGTCAAGACATGCTGTGGCAGGCATCCTACATATAAAATAGAGGAAGATGGGCATAGATGTTAGCTCTTCCTCTGTAAAAAAGAGGAGGATTGGCAGCAGATGTTAGCTCAGAGCTAATCTTCCTCAGAAAGAAAAATTAGCCAATTTTGGATAAATTAAGTCAGAGAATTACAAGGGAAAACAAGGACAGGTGATAATAAGATTAGGATGATATGGAAGAAAGTAAAACAGAACATGCCTCACCTCAGGATATGGGTAGAAAGTAGGTCATCAGATGAAATAATTCCATTGATCTGTTATAGTTCAATTTTACAATTTAAGGAAGATAATTCTAGGGAATTTTTATGTTATTATTCAGAGCATTTCAAGATTTGTCTCTGAATGTGCTATATATTAACTGATGAAAAATTTCGTTTTTGAGATAGCTATGATTTGAGTAGATTTCCAAAGTCACTGTTTATTTCTGATTTCTCTGCACTTAAAATGAAATCCAAATTTAAAAAGAGAAGACTGGGTGAAAATTAGCATCTCTATAAATGACTACTTTTGCTTGCATCATGCTTCTCAAGCTTCTGACCTACGACTAAAGTGAAATGCTTGACCTCCATTGAGTCAAATTAAATATCTAATTTTAGGCTTATATCTTATTTTTTCAATGGCAAATTAAAGTTTAGAAAATAGAAAATAGATAAAGGTAAATACAGTACCAAGGAGAAATTGGTCACGTGACATTTTCAGTGCACTTTACCAAAGTAATTTTTAAAAGAATATGTAAAGTTTTCTCTTAAAAAGAAAGAGAAAAAAATTATCTTAAGTGAATTAAAAAGAAGTGCATTGACTGGCTGAGCTTGTACAGAGTACAACATAAATATGTGACTACAGACTTCTAAGGCTGCACATAACAATGGAATTCAAGGTTAAAAAATAGAGCTTCATGGCCCTTAGAATTTTTTTAAAGACTTTTTTTTTTAGTGCAGTTTTAGGTTCACAAGAAAACTGAGAGTATGGTATAAAGATGTCTGATATATGGCTGCCCCTAATCATGCATAGCCTCCTCCATTATCAGCATCCTCCACAAGAGGGTACATTTTTTGTAATTGATGAACCTCCATTGACACATCATTATCATGGAAAGTCCATAGTTTACCTTAGGTTTCACTCTTGGTATTGTACGTTCTATAGGTTTGGAGAAATGTATAATGGCATGTATTCATCATAATAGTATCATACAGAGTGTTTTCACTTCCTTAAAAATCCTCTGTGCTCCATCTATTCACCCCTCCTACCCCCAGCCCTTAGCAATCACTGAACTTTTTACTGTCTCCAGAGTTTTACCTTTTCCAGAATGTCATAATCTTACAGTATGTAGCCTTTTCAGACTGGCTTCTTTCACTTAGTAATATGCATTTAAGATTCTTCCACGTCTTTTCATGACTTGACAGCTCATTACTTGTCAGCACTGAATAAT
Organism: Equus quagga; assembly: GCF_021613505.1. Classification (NCBI taxonomy): domain Eukaryota; kingdom Metazoa; phylum Chordata; class Mammalia; order Perissodactyla; family Equidae; genus Equus; species Equus quagga. The sequence goes on along the minus strand of NC_060288.1, from coordinate 20,766,206 downwards.
ATTCCTTTGTCTGGATACAGCCCAGTTTATTTATTCACCTACGGAAGGACATCTTGGTTGCTTTCAAGTTTTGACAATTACGAATAAAGTTGTTATAAATATCTATGTGCAGGTTTTTAGTGGAAATAAATTTTCAACTTTTCTGACTAAATACCAAGAAGGATGATTGCTGGATCATGAGTTTTGTAAGTAACTGCGAAACCGTCTTTCATAGTGGCTGTACCATTTTACATTCCCACCAGCAATGAATGAGAGTCTCTGTTGCTCCAATCCTCGCCACAATTTGTTGTTGTCAGTTTTCTGGATTTGGGATATTCTAATGGGTGTGTAGTGGTATCTCGTTGTTTTCATTTGCATTTCCCTGATGACATGTGATGTAGGGCATTTTTCCTATGCTTGTTGCCACTTGTATATCTTCTTTGGTGAGATGACTTAGAGTCTTTGGCCCATTTTTTAAATCAATTTGTTTGTTTTTGTATTGTTGATTTATAAGAATTTTTTTGGCATATTTTGGATAGCAGTCTTTTATCAAGTGTCCTGCAAATATTTTCTTCCAGTCTGTGGCTGGTCATCTAGTTCTCTTGACATTGTCTTTCATAGAGCAGAAGTTTTAAATTTTAATGAAGTCCAGCTTATCAATTATTTCTTTCATAGATTATGCCTTTTGTGAACTATGTAAAAAGTTATTGCCATACCTGAGGTCATGCAGGTTTTTGCCTATGTTATCTTGCAAGAGTTTTATCGTTTTGCATATTACACTTAGGTCTATGATTCACGTTGAGTTAATTTTTGTAAAGGTGTAAGGTCTGTGTCTCGATTCATTTTTTTGCATGTGGATATTCAGTTGTTCCCATGTTAAAATTTTTAAGCTTTTGAATGTAGAATGTTTAGCAATAACTTTAATATATTTGAATGCTTTTATCACTGTTTTGTGCTGGATTTCCTTTCATAGTTATCAAATTTGTCAGAAGGTCACAGACTGTCTCATAAATGAAGAGCAGAGCTTCCAAAAGTTCATTGACGAGCTTGACACATATACTGTCTCTTTTCCACACAAGTGAATGAAGGCTACAAGAAACATCTTGCTTTTTTCTATAAGAGGCAGAAATAAACTGTCATCTTTTCTCTTGTCACTTCGTATATTAAATATTTTTCTAATGACTATGTAAAAGATATAACTGAGTCACCGAGTTTAAAGTTTTGATGTTATATCCAGTTAAAATCATTTAAGTACAAATTCTATAAGTATTTTCTGTCTATCAAAATGCATTACATTTTACAAAAAAATAAAACCTAAGTATTTTCATTAAGATTTTCAAAATGATCAGGAAAGTCAGACTGTGTAATTCACTCCAGATTCTAATTTTATACCCAAGAACACATTATAATTTCTTAATCATCTTTACTATTTACAGTAGTGTTAAACCATTTCAAAGTATTTTATTTATTTTTAAAATTAGAGAAAGCAGCACATTATACATGAAAACATCTTTCACATAAAATTAAAGATAGAGAGTATAAAAACTGATGTGTCATTGTTCATCCTAAGTTTGCTCGTGCTCCCTCAAATCCTATCAACTTTCCAATTGGAATTCCATCAAATAGCTTATTAGAATTTTAATTATTGTGAAGTTAATTAAAAGGTTAATTTGGGCACAAGTGACATCTTTACAATGTTGTATCTTCCTCTCTATGGACATAGTATAGCTTTCCATTTATAGTCATGTGTCACTAAACAACAGGGAGATGTTCTGAGAAATGTCGTTAGGCAATTTCATCATTGTAAGAACATCATAGGGTGTATTTACATAAACCTACATGGTGTAGCCTATTCCACACCCAGGCTATATGGTACTAATCTTATGGGACCACTGGCGTATATGCGGTCCATCGTCGACCAAAGTATTATTCAGTACATGGCTGTATTTGGTCTTATTTTGTGTCTGTCAGGATAGTTTTACAATTTCTTCACGTAAATTCCAAGAACTTAAAATCACTGCATTACCACCTCCAGGTACTTTCAGACTTGTGACCTAGAAGAAAAATCATCATCAATTCTAGGAAAAGAGATGCATATGATCAAGAACAGTGATGGGTAGGAGAGTTCACCTCACTTGCAGGCTAACAATTTAGCCTGCTCCAGTTTCATGAACACTTCTAGGCAACATGAGGCTGCTAGATCCAAGAAAAAGTGTGGTTTATCACTCACAGTAATAGCCAGGGTCTCAACACTTAACCCTAGTTCCTTGAAATCCAATTTCCACAAAGAGTTGTGAAGATGTCCAGGTAACACCTGCATATGCAGGAGATGGCATTACAGTAAAAAACTGAGCTTTGAGAACTCCTATGTCTTATCATCTTGTTAAGCATTCCTGCTCTCTGTTTTGAAGGAGGCAGTCTCTCTCCTTTCAAGATTGTAAACAAACCTGTCCTTTGCTCTGGAGAGAATTGTTAACCTCTGTCTTCCAAGGCTTTCCGTTATATAAACATCCTTGAAGAGATTTTCCAGAACAAAGTGCAGTTAGCATCTCTCAGGATGTTCAGAAATGTGAGTTTAAGCAAACTTTCCTAATCAATACCACAGAGTCATGGTGTATTAAAACTTTTAGTTTGTATTTTCTATGTGTAAAAAGTATACTGATTTTTTTTTCTGGGTATAAATGGATCGTGCAGACAAGTGCATATTAGCCAGATGACATGAGGATCTGGAGTACTTTGGTGAAAGCAGGAATATTTTTCTTTTGGTTACCGCTAAATCCTTAGTATCTATTATCATGCCTGACACAGAATAAGCACTCAAATAGTATCTGTTGCATAATACATGGATTAAACAAGTTATTTATTGTTTTTCTTTTCCAGAGTCCTCCTTTTTTGCCTTTAAAATATAGTTTTGTTTTCAGAAAAAAGGATTTCCTTTGAATTATCTGTAAGTTTGGGGGAAAAGCTTTCCAGGTGGCCCAAGAGGCAGGATATCTTTCATCACTTCATTATAAACACATACACAAAAAATCATAATAAGTGGTGTTAAACTAGGACGATCAAAGCTGGTATGGGCTATCATAACATATCATTGCAACACTGTAATCTCATAGCCTGTAATTACTAAGTAAAGTGGTCTTTCTCAAAGAAAAATTGTATCATCTCATTCCTTTATTTCAACTTCTAGAAGGATTTTTATTTTTCAGATAATTTTAAAAGTCCAGATCATGTGATTCATGATCCAGTCTCTGATGCCATTTTGCTACATAGTCTGTGATATAATTTTACTACTTTTCCTTCCTTGAATATGACATGTATTCATTCTTTGTCTAGCTTTCTTTCTTCCATGTCTTGTTTCTCTCTTGTTTCTCTACCTGTATACCTCATATTCCATGTCTTTAAATCCCAAAATAATACTATATGTTGTTTCCACTAGGACATCTTCCTTGAATCTGCCTATGACTTGCCCATGATCTTGCGTATCAACCTATATCTTTTTCAATCACCGTGTTTATACTATATAATTATTGATCTATTTGCCCACATCTTTTCTGGAGTGTGAATCACTTGTGTCTTTTAGCATTTTTTTCACTGCTTAGAAGGTCATTTGAGAGCCCTTGAGTGTTCATTGATTGTGACATCTCTTATTCCAAGAACCTTTACTTGGACAATGGGTGTTTACAATTAATTTTTTCTTAACTCAAGAGACTGACATCTTAAAAGCAGTTATCACTTAATTGTCATTAATTGGGCATCTTCTAAATGCAAAATTCTGGGAAAGCTGTAATTTGAATAAGAGTTGCTCCCCTCAGAGGAGATTGAAGGTTGGGGAGGTAGACCATTTCCTTGCCTTACAAGTATAAGACAAGGAAAAGGCTAAGAAGTGAAGGAGAGGCAGGGAAATATGTTGAGTGTTTTATTAGCATTATAGTATAAAACATCTATCTGATGCAGTGAGAATGAGCAGTCGATTGCTTTAAAAAAAACTCAAAGTGAAAATTAAAAAAATATTTAGAACTTAGATATTTGACTTGAATTTTAAAACATATGATTGGAAATTTATTCTTTACTTTTTACTTCAGGGCCAAGAATTTTCTTCTGAGTATGGATTTGCTGAAAAGGTGCTGTGTGATTTTATTGCTTAAATCATAGCCACAGTGTATCATCCAAAATAATTCAGATTTCTTTTTTGCTAAGGAAGATTAGCCCTGAGCTAACATCTGTGCCAATCTGCCTCCACTTAATATGTGAGTTGCCACCTCCTCATGGCTGATGAGTAATATAGGTCTGCACCTGGGATCCGAACTCTTGAACATGGGCCACCAAAGCTGAGTGGGCCAAACTTAATCACTATGCCACTGGGCTGGCCCCCAAAATAATTCAGATTTTTTAAAGAGGAATGAGAACTTAAAAGCACAATTTGGATGAAGAAAAAATTCCTTTACTTTTTGTGCGTGTGTGTGTCAGGTAGATTGGCCCTGAGCTAACAGCCACTGCCAGTCTTCCTCTTTTTCTTGAGAAATTTTCACCCTGAGCTAATTTCTGTGCCAATCATCTTCTATTTTGTATGTGGGATGCTGCCACAGCATGGCTTGATGAGTGGTGTGTAGGTCGGTGACCAGGATCCAGACCTGTGAACCCTGGGCCACCGAAGCAGAGCACGTGAATTTAACCACTACGCCACCAGGCCAGTCCCTCCTTTACTTTTTTACAATTTCCCTCCTCACGTTTTTCTCCAACTGGCCTACAGGAGTTCAATAAAAAATACATTTGTTTCACCTTTAAAGCATTTTACAAATGCTTAATGTAGTCTTAAATACAAATATCCCTGTTCACACTCATATCTCAATTTATATAATAATTATACAACTATAATAATAAATACAATGCATAAACAGATTTTGGGACATGCCCAATTTATACTAACAATGTACTGAGACGTTATACTGTTCAATAACTTTGTTGTCTCAACCTCAACAAGTGAAGGAGAGAGAGAAAATACTAAATATTTTCTTATAAGCAAAATTGACTGTCTCATCATGATGATTGTTAAAACAGCTTTCTTCATTGATAAAACTACAAGAAGATCATAATGCCCAGTCAGTCACATTGTTTTATTCTAGAGCATAAGTATTCTGCCCCTTAGAATTTACATTTGTATATAAATTAGTTGTTTTGATTATTATCATGTTGAAAATAATTAGTGGCTTACCATGTTTCCTCTAAGAATCTTGTGATAACCAACACTCTTTTTCTATATTAAGCTAATTAAATTTGCTCCCATTGAAATTACATACATATATATATATATGCAGAAGCTACATTATTTTATTGTTACAATGTTCAAAATTGACTGCAAAAACAAATTACTAGTTAAAATTTCTAAATAATAACTATCATCTATTATTGAGCCTGAAATATTTAAAATATTATTTCAAATCCATACAGCAAATCTACAAGAGGGATATAAGTACCCTTATTCCGTGGCTAAGAAAAGTGAAAAACAATTTAGTTAAATAATTTAAGTGAACCACATAGGTAGCTGTGTGCAAATGCTGTTTTGAATCTAAATTCTGTGTTCTGTATTTTCTGCTAACCACTAACACCTTTTGAAACGACTGTTAAGCAGAAATGTAAAGGAAAACAAAGCAAACACATTGGAAGATATCAAGGCAAACAAATTAAATAAGATTATCTTGGAATGAACTAAATCCATCGTGAAGACTTCCACTTCTGCCCATGAAGGATTAACCATGACAGGAATTGCTCTCTGAGAGGAAAGCAATTCCTGACACCTGGAAAAAGGATATGAGATTGCTTTCAGGGTATTCCACAAGCTTTGACAAGTTGTGTTTTCTTTTTCATTTAGTTCAAATTTTTTAAAATTTCATTGAGACTTCCAAGACCTATGTGTTACTTAGAAATATGTGTTTAATCTCCAAGTATTTGGGCCTTTTCTAGAAATCTTTCTGTTATTGATTTCTAGTTTAATCCCATTGTCGTCTGAGAGCAGACATTGTATGATTTCTATTCTTGTAAAGTTCTTAAATTGTATTTTGGGCATAAGTTGTGGTCTGTTTTGGTGAATGTTCCATGTGAGCTTAAGAAGAATGTCCTGATTTTCTGCCTATTGGGTCTGTCCATTTCTCATAGAGGGGTGTTGAAATCTCCAACTATAATAGTGAATTCACTTCTTTCTCCTTAAGTTCCATCAGTTTTTACCTCACGTATTTTGACACTTTTGTTAGGTGCATGCACATTAAAGATTGCTAGACTTCTTGGAGAACTGACCCCTTTATCACTATGTAATGCTTCTCTTTATCCCTGATAACTGTTTTTGCTTTGAAGTCAGCTCTGTCAGAAATTAATATAGCTATTTCTACTTTCTTTTCATTAGTGTTAACACGGTGTCTCTCTCTCCATCGCTTTACTTTTAATCTATATATGTCTTTATATTAAAAGTGGGTTTCTTCTAGACAACATATAGTTGGGCCTTGTTTTTTTGATCCACGCAGACAATCTCTGTCTTTTAATTGGTGTATTTAGACTATTGATATTTAAAGTGATTCTTGACATAGTTGTATTAATCTCTACCACATTCGTTGCTGTTTTCTATGTGTTGCTCTTATTCTTTGTTCCTATTTTTGCCTTCCACTTTTCTTCTGCCTTTTATGGTTTTAATCAAGCATTTTATATGATTTCACTTTTTTTCCTTTCTTAATTCCATCTATGTTATAGTTCTTATTTTGAATTTTTTCACTAGTTCTCCTAGAGTTTGCAATATGTGTTACAACTAAGCCACGTTTGCTTTCAAATTAGATTATACCACTTTAAGAGTAGTACAAGCACCTTATAATAGCAAAACGTTCCTAATTCCTCTCTCCTGTTCCCTGTATCATTGCTATCATTCATTTCACTTATACAGGTCTATACATGTGTATAAATATTTTATAATTCAGTAGATTATTGCTATTATTCTTTTGAACAAACTATTATCTGCTATATCAACTAAGAATGAGAAAAGGAAAGTTTTTATTTTACCGTCACTTATTCTTTCTCCAATGCTCTTCCTTTCTTAAATAGATCTGAGTTTCTGACCTATATTGTTTACCTTGTCTCTGAAGAACTTCTTTCCACGTTTCTTCAAGGCAGATTTACTGGCAACAAATTTCCTCCGTTTTTGTTTGTCTAAGTCTTCATCTCTCCTTCACTTTTGAGGGATAACTTTGCAGGGTATGGAATTATTTCTTGATGATTTTTCTCTCAACACTTTACATATTACACTCTACTCTCTTCTCACTTGCCTGGCTTCTGAGCAGTCAGATGTAATTGTCATATTTTCTCTTCTACAGGTGAGGTGTTTTTTTCCTGTGGCTCCTTTCAGGACTTTATCTTTGATTTTCCGTAGTTTGAAGTTTACATGACAGTGTAGTTTTTTGTGTGTTTTGGGGGTGATTTTTTTCTTGGCATTTATTTTGCTTGGTGTTTTCTGAGCTGTCTGGATCTGTGGTTTGGAGTCTGACATTAATTTGGGGAAATTCTCAGTCATCATGTTTTCAAATATTTCTCCTGCTCCTTCCTCTCTTTCTTCTCCTTCCGGTATTCCCGTTAGGCATGTTACACCTTTGGTGGTTGTTCCACAGTCCTTGGGTATTCTGTTCTGTTTTTTTCAGTCTTTGTTCCCTTTTCGGTTTTTTGGGTTCCTATTGAGATATCCTTGAGTTCAGAGATTCTTTCCTCAGCTCTATTCAGTTTACTGATAAGCCCATCAAAGACATTCTTCCTTTCTGTTACAGTGTTTTGATCTCTAGCACTTCTTTTTTGTTCTTTCTTAGAACTTCCATCTCTTTGCTCACATCATTCATCTGTTCTTGCATGCTGTGTACTTTATCCATTAGAGCCCTTAGCACACTAATTCAATTTCCAGGCTGAAAATTCCAATATCTCTGCCACATGTGCCTTTGGTTCTGATACTTGTCCTTTCTATTCAAACTATGGTGTTTTTTTGTTGTTGTTGTCTTTTAATAGGTCTTATAAATTTTAGTTGAAAGAAAATGATGTAAATATGGCCTTAGTGTGTAGTGATAATGTGTGGGGGCAGGGGAAGCATTCTATAGCTCTATGATTAGGTCCCAGTCTTTAGTGAGCCTGTTCCTCTGGGCTGTGAACATCACAAGTGTTTTTCCTCCATTAAGTGGTACAGGCTAGAGGATGCCAGATTTGGGAGTTTCTCTTACCCTAGGTTGGTTAGGTTCTGGTGACACCCCAATAGATTAGGCTCTGGTAAAATAGATTGAGTGCAGATCTTGTTAGGAATAACAAATGCTCTGGTTTATTTCAAAATGGTCACTTTTTTCTAGAAGCATAAGGGAATTTTTCTCCAATCTTTACTGTCAGAACCTGGTATAGATCCTAGAAATAAAACTCACAAAAATGTGGGGCTGCCTCCATGACTGGGCCCCTTGGAGTTTTTAATTTTCAGACTTGTCCACACTGAGCTTCCGGCAACACTTTAATTACAGTTTATTTCTCTACCTTGGTACTGGTTCTCGCAAAAGTTTCTGCTCATGTTGGGATTCATGGGTTTCTGCTCATGTGGAGATTCTCTGTATCTGCCTGTCTGTCTCTTCAATTTTGGGAGCAGTGGTTTACCCTGTGGCCTCAATTCTCTGACAGATCTAATAGAGTTGATTTTTTGGTTTCTTTAGTTTTTTTTACTTGTTAGGATGGAGTGATGACTTCTAAGCTCCTTGCATGCCAAATCAGAAACTGGAAGTTATACATGTCATTTTAAGCTGCTAAATTTGTGGTCATTCTGTTCTGCAGCAATGGATAATAAAGTGTTAGTAAATTAAAGCAAAAGCATATGACTATCTTAATAGTTATAGAAAAAGGAACGACAAAATTAAACCACTTCATGTTAACAACTGCCTGCAGACTAGTAATAGAGGGAATGTTCCCAGTGTAAAGGGAACCTACGGAAATCCAGCAGTTCAAAACAAGGCAACTACGCTTGCTCTTAATGTTTCTATTCAACATTATATTGGAAGTTCTAGCCACTGTATTAAAGCAAGGAAAAAAAATGAAATGTTGTGAAAGGAAAAGGTAAGAGTCACTTTTATTTGTAGACTATGTGATCAAGGTTGTAAAAATTCCTAAGAAATCTTCAAACAAGAAAAGCTATTCAAAACTAATAAGTGAGTTTAACAAGGTGTATGATACAAGGTCAACTTGTAAAAATCAATTATATTTTTATGTACTAGCAAAAAAGGTTAAAATTGAAATTTTAAAAAGACTATTTATAATAGCATCAACAATATGAGTTAGAGTAAATTTAAGGAAGATCTAAATAATTGTGATAATTTTATAAGGAAAGAAACCTCATCTTACAAAATGAAAGAAAGTCAACCTTTTTTTTTTTGGAACTTTGCAAATTTTTAAGTAAATGGGTAAAATTCCTCAGTAAATTTCTCATTTTCAACCTAGGCAGATGGCCTATATATCTTATTTATCTCCAGAGTAGAGAAACAAGCTAAGAGAGCTCTTAGTTCAACAAAAGGCACAGGATAATCAATATGTGGATTCACGGGGTGATAGGAAAAATAGGCCAAGCTAAGACGAGAGCAAGGATGCGACTCACTTTCTGATAATCCTGGAGGAATCCCAGAAAGAATAATGACTTTAAAGATCTGAATATGAGTTCCCCTCCCTCTCAAACCTCATACAAAGTGAACAGAAAACACCAACACCAATTGAGAAACTCAATGTAGACACAAGCACGTCAAAATCAATGCAGAAAAAGCTCAATTTATAAAATGAATAAAATTTGGTATAGAATTATATTCACATGATGAAAGAATGACTTTCTTCTCCTTCGTGGTTCTTATCAAGGCACAAAAGGAATGTAAAGAATGTGAACATGGAAATAAACACACATTGTCTATTTTATATGATAGCGTCCTACGACTGATAATCCAATTAGAAGGAAAAGGAAGAAATAAAAGAATGGTGTCTTTTACTTGCTCTCGATAAAAACAACAGGAAGGAGATTGGCATCAGAGAAGATAAGTTTGGACTTAACAAGCTGATGCTCACTGCCGTAATTACCTGCTGTGTCTATTTTTGATCCTGCCTGCTTTAGGATACTTTATATCATAATGAACAGTTGATTGTGCTTACGAACTTTTGCAAGGTGCTCTTTTACTATCTGTTTCCAATTGGAAGTGCTGTTTTGTGTACTGAAAATGCCTTGACCAGCTGAAGAATTATTCCATATCATTTCTTAATAGACAGAGTTTTTTAAAAAGATTGGCTCTGAGCTAACATCTGTTGTCAATCTTCTTTCTTGTTTTTCCCTTATTGTCCTGAAAGCCCCCCAGTACATACTTGTATATTCTAGCTGTAAGTCCTTCTGGTCATATTAAGTAGGGTGCCGCGTCAGCAGGGCTTGATGAGCCGTACTAGGTCCATGCCCAGGATCCGAACCGGCAAAGTCCTGGGCTGCCAAAGTGGAGCACGCAAACTTAACCACTCAGCCATGGGGCCAGCCCTGAAATAGATTTTGACTAAAATTCAGCTCTATAGGGGTTTGTTGCAACTTGCAAAACCACATCCTGGAGAAGAGAAAAAAATCCATCTTATGTATGCAATTCCCTTCAAGAGCATACTATGCTGATACATTTGTTACCTACAAATTATGATTTGTGATGGCAACCGCATTTTGAAAGTAAAATTATTTTATCCCCTAAAAATTATCAATACACTTTTATCCTAAAAACCATAACAAGTTTTTCAAATTTATCAAACTCTTGTAATATCTTCCTAATACACATATATAGAAAAAATGAATTTGTACTCAAGAAGTTATTGTCATAATTTCTCTTAAGAAAGCCCAAAGTTGAATAAAATAGGCAAACTACCATAACTGACTATTTTTAAGAAATTATTGATACACAATTTTTATTCTAAGTGGACCTCTGAAATCAACAACATTTATTAGGCAACATTAGGCTGTGCAATTCGGGGACATGTTAATAGTTTCAAATTTATCCGTGGTGAAGATTCATGGAATTAGCAAACATTGATCATCTGCTAGGTGCCTAGTCATTATAAACATCATGTCAATAATTTTATTTCTCCCTCAAATTTTGAGAAGAATCTGTTATTATTGTATTTTTACAGGTGAAATAAGAGGCTTAGGGAGATTAAGAGATTTGGCCAAGGTCATAGAGGTGGTAAATGGCAAAAATAGCATTTGAAAAATAGTGTATCTGATAATATAACCCATAGCTCTTCTTGTCCATTGTATTTCCTTCTTTTCTTTAACATACAGCAAATAGGCAATTTCAAATTTGGCAGCTTGAACTGGCCATTTCCATCAAAAAGAAAGTTCTAGAATGTTTGCCATTACACTAACTTGATGTGCTGAAAAGAACTCCATACTAAGAGCCAAAAGCCTTGTGTTACAGGTACAGCTCACTCACCAACAAGCCCTGTACCACCACACAGCAACTTCACCCTTGGGCTTTAGTGGCCTCGTCTTTAAAAAGAAAAATTACATTAAATCTTCCAAGAATCTTCTTGTCTCTGAGAGTCTATAAATCAACTGAAAGATATACAAAAGAATAGCAGTATTATTAAGAAAAATATATTTTTTTTATGTTGGATGCATTTCCTCCCATCATTTATAATAGCTATGTAGGAGTCAATATTATGGATTATCACAATTTATTTTACCTATACATTCCTTTTAGACATTTAAATTGCTTTATGTTTTTGCTATTATACCGAATACTGTGAGGATGTTTCCTTCTTTGTATATCTTTGTAAAATTATTCCCTTAGATTATTTACATTCCTAGACATGGGATTATTAAGTTAAAGAGTACATTTATTTAAAAACTTTATCCAAAAACCTTTCTTATAGAATGGTTTTATGAGAAAACATTTTCTTAAACCCATGACAACACTGAATACTACTATTTTTTCATAATTTGCCAAAATTGTAGGTCAAAAATAGTGTGTAATATATTTCAATGGCATTTCTAAAAATATCTATGGATGGTTATTTTTCCATATATTTATTACTAATTTTCCTTGTTCCTTTTGTCAATTTCTTTGTTACATTTTCAGTTGATTTTAATTTTTACTGATATGTAAGATATAAGACATACATTGTGTAATAATGAGCAAATATTAGGTCATAGCCCAAAGATTGTATTAGTTATTTATGTCTGTGTAAAAAATTACTTCAAAACTTAATGGGTTAAAATAACCAACATTTATTCTCACCTAGTTCGTAAAGGTAAGGAGATCGAGCAGCTCAGCTGTGTGGTTATGACTCAGAGTTTCTCCTGTGCTTGTGATCAGGATGTTGGCACAGGCTGCAATTATCTGATGGCTTGACTGAGGCTAGAGCAACCACTTCTAAGAAGTCTCACTCACCAGGCTGTAAAATGGAGAACTCACCTCCTGCCTGTTGCCTTGCCATGTGAACCTCTCCACAAAGCTGCTCGAGTGTCCTGACCTCATAGAATCTGGCTTCCCTCTGAGTGGGAAACCCAGAGAGGACAAGTGAGGAGGAAGCCTTTTATGACCTTGTCCCTATGGTTGCCCACTGTCACTCCTACTCTAGTCAATTCATGAGAAGTGAGTCACTAAGTCCAGCCCAGATTCAGGAAGGGAATTAAGCTCTAACTCTTGAAGAAAGAAGTGTCAAAGAATTTGTGGATGCATTTTAAAACCATTACTATAAGCTTTTGTGTACATGTATACACCAGCATAGCCCAGCAACCAGATAGAGTCACAGAACATTCCCAACACACCACAAATTAGTTTTGCCTGTTCTTGAACTTCATATACATGGTACCATATATAAGGCACAGTTTTTTTGCCTGGCTTTTTCTACTCAATGTTATGTATGTCTGATTCGTTCATGTTGCATACAGTAGTTTATTCTTTTTATATTATTGTATAGTATTCTATTGTATGAAGGTATAACAATTTATCCATTTTACTGTTGGTTATGAAATGTCTCTTTGTTTCTATTAAAACTTTTTGCCTTACAGTCTATTTTGAGTGATGTCAACAAAGTGTTACCTGCTTTCATTTGGTCAGAACATTTTTTCCTATACACTAACTTTCAATCTATCGGTGTCCATATTTCTATAGTATGTCTCTTATAAATGATGCATAGGTGAGTCTTATTTCATATCCAGTCTTACAGCCCTTGTCTTTCAACTAGAATGTTTTGACCCTTTATACTTTACGCAGTTGCTGATAGAGTTGGGTTTAAATAGAAAATGTTTCTATTTATTTTCTGTTTGAATCATCTACTTGTTACTTTACTCCACTGTTCTTGCCTTCTTTTGAATTTATTAATAACTTCTTAATATTCCATTTTATCTCCTCTATTACTTTTTAGTTATACTTTTCTTCACATTGTAATTTTAGTAGGTTGCTCTTTACAAGATGGATCTTTGACTTAGTATAGTTTACTGTAAAATTAGCACTTTGACCAGTTCTCAAAGAATGTAAGAAACTTGCAACATCTTAACTCCAATATTCTTTTAGAGTTACCAACGCATTAATCCTTTCTCGTGTTCTTCATTCATTTCTAGACTTCTATCTCTCCATCTGAGATCATTTTTCTTCAGCATGACATATTTCCCATAGTATATCTTGGAAATTCAGATCTGATAGCAAAAGTCTCTCAACTTCTAATTTTTAAAAGATGTCATTATTTAGCCTTCATTTTTGATGGGTATTTTAGCAGGATATAGACTTCTAGTTGGACAATATATGTATTTTTTCCAGCTCATTAGTGACATCATTTCGTTGTTTCCTGGCATATTTTATTTGTTGAAAGTCAGCTTTACTGTTACTCCTTTAAAGATCATGTTCTCTTTTTCCTGGGAATGTCTTTACGGTATTTCTCTTAATTTTTGGATTAGAGTAGTTTGACTATGATGCACCCACTTGAGATTTTTTTTGTATTTACCTTGCTTAGGGGTTGACGGACTTCATAAACTCACATATTTCATCAGCTTTAAGGCCTTTATCTGTAGAAATATTGCTATTCTCTTCCTCTTCCATTCTAAGAACTCCCATTACACATATATCAGAACTTTCAAGCATATATTCTCATATCTCTTATGCTCTGTTTTGTTCTTTTCATTCTTTTTTTCTTCTTCTCTGTATTTAGTTTGGATATTTTCCATTGACTTGCTTTTGAGCTTATTAAGCTCATTTTCTGCTGTGTTCAATCTACTGTTAAATGCATCCAATGGGTTCTTGCTATCAGTTATTTGTGTTTTTTTGGTTCTAGCATATCTGTTTCTTTCTAAGAGTTCCCTTTCTATATCATGGCTATTTATTTCATTTCCTTTATTTTATTTAATATATTTAAAATAGTTCTTTTAAAGACCTCGTCCTAGCTCCAGTATTAGAATCACCAGTGGGCCTACTACTATTTTTTTTCTTATTAATAGTGACATTTTCTTGCTTCTTCACATGGTATAGTAATTGCTACCTTTATACTTTATATCTACAGCATGTATAAAAGGCTGTGATTATTTTATTTTCCCCAGAGTGGTCTCCCCTTTCCTTTGTTGGGCAGCTAGGGTGAAACGCTGATCACCACGATGCAATTAGAAATTGAGGTGGATCTGGACTGGCTTGCAATTCCAGCGCTACTCAGTCTATTTCTAGTTTTCCAGTCTTGGAATGTGACCCTCATGAATTTTTATTGAGAGCCTGGCAGTTCTCTGTCCCCTCAGCCCCCAAAATTTCAGGACATTCATTCCTGCTTTTGGCAGGTTTTCACCTAGCTCTGGAGCTTTTCACTCATGCAGCTTTAAAATCTTACGAATGTCTTGAGGGGCAGACTGACTGAGTGTCTCTGCCTCACACAGCCAGACTAATTACGTCAGACTAATTATGGTCCATCTGGTAAGACTTACTTGATTATGTGACAGTGTTAATTTCACATTTTTCAGTTTTCTAAAGAGTTGGCATCTTTTTTTATCATCCTTTTATTGTTTCCTCAACTGTAATATTCTTATTATTTTCTTTTGCCCATTTAAAAATTATGTATTTTGTCTTTTCCTTATAGATTGACAATCGCTTTATATTTTTTAAATATCGATCCTTTTAAAATTATATGAAATGCAAATATAGTATTTCCAGTTTCATCTTGTTCTTTCATTCTTTTTACGATACTCTGATAAACAGAAGTTGTTAATGCAATATAGTCAACTTTATTTATCATTTATTTCGTGGTTGGTTCTTCATTTGCATCTTGCTTAAAAAACGTTTTCTTTTTCAAGATCGAAAGATACTCTCAACTTTGTTTTCAGTCTACCTCAAATTGATTTTTGTGTGTAGCATGCTGTGGGAATCTAACTTCTTTTTTTCTCCCACTCTTTCTCTACTCTCCTCCTCCCTCCCTCCCTTCCTTCTCTTTCTTGCTCCCACGTTTTCTTTCTCTCTCTCCCACTTTCTCCCTCCCTCTCTCTTATCCTTCCTTCTTTTGGCATGTGTCTCACTAATTACCCCATCACCATTTATTAAAAATATATCCTTTGCTTATGGATTTGCACAACCATATCAGTCCTAAATTGTGTCCATATTAATTAATTTCTTGGCTCTTTTATTCTCTTTCATTGTTTTGCTATCAACTTTTCATTACCATATTGACATCATTATCATCGGTTTATAATTAATTGATATGTGATAAAGGAACCCTGCTCACCTTATTATCATTCTTCAAGAGGATCTTGACTATTTGTGAATGTGTATACTTCTATATAGTTTACATATTCAACTTATCAATTACACTGAAAACTTATTGGATTTTAATTCCATTGTGTATAGAAACATTTTGGGAAATTTGAAACTTATTTATTTAACCTCTCAAACTATGAACCTGGTTTATGTTCTCATTTATTTAGAATGGATCTTCTTAGTATCTTTTAAATGAAATTTAACGTTTTTTAATAAGTATTACACATCATATTTTTAAGTACACACTATATTTTTAATACTATCATAAATGGAATTTTTAAAAAATATATTATTTGTTGCTCCATAAAAATGTTTTTATATTGATTTATTTTCACTAGTCTTTCTAAACATTATTGTTACATTTAACATATTGTCTTAGATTCCTTTGTATTTTCTATAGACAGTTATATTTCAAGAAAGGCTGTTTCTTCTTTACAATCTTTCATGATTTATTTAATAAAGACTATATATTGTTCCTCAAATGTTTGATATACATCGTGGAGTATAACCATCAGCAGCAAGAGAGTTTATTCTTCTTAAGTCATCTGTTCTAGAAATTTATCTATTTCATTAAAATCTCATATTTATTAATTAAAATTGGTGGTGTCTATTGATTATAATGATATCATATATGTAATTATCCTTTTTGCTTTTTAACATTAATCATTTGTGCTTTCAACAAATATCTTTTAATTGTTAGTCTATTCATAGAACTAATTTTTGTGTCCTTATCAATTGATTTTTGTTACATTGTTTCCATTCTATTACTTTGTTTTGCACATTTCTTAAATTGCATTCTTTGTTCATTAATTATCAGCATCTCTTCTTTGATAATATGCAGTTGATGCCACAGATTTCTCTCTGAGTACTGCTTCAACTGCATACCATGAGTTCTTATACTTAGTATTATATATTTAAATGTGTATATTACTTCGCTCTAATTATTTTCTAATTTTCATTAAGATTTTTTAAATTTGTGAATTATCTAGTTATGTCATCATCTTTTTCTTATAGAATGTAACCTCATTCCACTGGTTGTTAGAGATAATCAATTGACATTAGGCAGAATTTGTTTATAGCATATCTTTTGTCAAATTTCTTAAGTGATCCATGATTGATTTAAAAAAAAATGTATATGATGCAACCACTGGGTGTGATATCCATTTGATCAATTTGTTGTTAATTTTGTTGTTTAAATCTTTTTTCTTTTGCTTGACCAGTCATATGCTCAAAAGCATTGCCGTATACTTTTACTGTAGAAAATTTGGGAAATAGAAAATAAAATGCAGCAAAAATATTAATTGTAATCTCACCATCCAGTGATAATATTTTAACTTTATTTTTCTAATTAGTCACTTGAACTCCTTCTGAAATATATTAAAGATGGATTTCAGATATAAATAGAGATAGAGATGAGATAGTGATACAGACTAATTACTTCCCGCTCCCCTTGAAATTCTGTTACCACATCTTTGGGGCTACTTAGCAAAAAGCAGTCAGGCCTGGACGTCTGCAAACACTCATGTCTTGTCTCCGCTGTTGGTGATGTTTCTGAAACAGCTACATTAATGAAGACTACTTCTACTGGTTCTATGCTTGCTTTCTGCCTGAGCAATGTCTGGGTAAAGATCTAAAGTGGAACCAGAGATTTTGGTAAACCCCAGGCGTGGCTTCAATAAGAAGCTCATTGAATCTCAAAAGGAAAAAAGTAGAGGTCACAATCTTTCTTAGATTGAGGTCCTTTTCCCAAACGTTTTACCCTCTTGTGCCTTAGAGACTAACGTTGCACTCTGTGGAAGTGGCAGCCTTGTTCAAATCACAAAAGGTTTTATTATACCTCCCCTCCTCACTGGCCATGATTCCCTTACCTATACATTATGTTTGAATAACTTAAAAGGGGACTCTACAAGCAATTAATATTATTCTTTGCGTGATGCAGCTTTTCAAAGGAGAACATTTTATTAATTAGCTTGCTAATAAAAGAAAGTTCTTTCCTTGTTGTTGTTACTTCAATTGGAAGACATGGGTTTTCTTATCAAATTCTCATTTAGTCTCATAATAAAATCATTTTTTGCTCTCCACTTCATCATAAGAATCAGGTGGCTAATAAAATTTAGAGTGATAAAGGATTAATTAGCCACCTGTATGAATCTGTCTGAGGGAATTTTCATGGACTATATTGATATCTCTTTAATAGGTTTGTGATAAAGCTAATTAGATGAGAAAGAAAAAATCGTTCTGTCTCTTGTTAAAGAGAGTAAGGAAGACTTCGTTCAAAGGGATTACTACAACGGGGTTTTCCACTAGGGAAGAGAGATTGGGTTCCATTCTCAATACAACAGGAAAAGTGGGGATATATAGCCATGGAGCAGAGTTGGGGGAGAGGAGCTGATGCATGAAAAATCACTAAGAGGGTAGGCCTATTCTTGCTCAACTGATCTAGCAGGATTTTCACTGAAGGCAGGCCAACATGATCAGACATCAGCTAGGGGATGGTAAGGAATGTGGAATTTGGTCAGATATCCAAGATGATCAAATACTGAGAGTGGGGATTTTCTCTAAAGTGACTTATTAGGATTCTTGCTAAAACTGGACTCCACAAGGACGAAGACTGAAGCCCAAGGTTGGGCCTAGTGGAGCAGAGAGCTCAGAGGAACCTGACTAAAGAAAGTTTGATCAAAGGAGAGAATGTTTGCGAGTGTGATAGTTTTGTTTGCATGGAGATTGATGGCTAAACAGGCAGCTACCTGACGTTCCAAAGAATAGTATAAGTAGTAAAAATTAATATACATGTGAAATAGTTAAAATTTGGCAAAATAATGACAAAATAAAAAGCTATATAAAAAAGAAGGGGTAGTATTTTTAGCAAGATTCTGCCTTATATTTGTATAATCTAAAATTCTAATATGATGATCCTAAAGAGAATATTAGAGTTCACAGACTCATTCTTTTCATTTTTAAAGCAAAAAAATGTCGTGACAGGGACGGAATCTAAGTTGCTCAGTTCCACAGGATGCTACTCTTAACACAACAGCTGGATAATCTTCTAGTTTCAGGCTAGTACATTTATAACACATTGTAACCTTCAAAATACTGGCGATTGTCTATGAGCCATTTTTTACCTTGACAGACATATGAAATCACTGATGTAGAATTTAGAGTTGCAAAATTTTGAAAAAAATTTTGGTAATAATCTTAAATAACAAAAGCATTAGAGTCACGCAGATCTAAGTTGAGTGCCAGAACTATGATTTATTAGCCTAAAAGCTTGATGCCAGTGATATAACGCCCTCTGACTCTTATTTTCTTCATTTGAGGATAATAGTATGAACCTATCTTGCAGGCTTATTGTGAAGATTCAGTGGAATTTTATATATAATGTGCAGGAAACAAGGTCTGACATATTGTAAGTATTTCACAAATAATTTTTATTATTATAATTTTCAGAAACAGCAAGAAAGAAAGTCACAGTCTTCCTAACAGACTTGGAGGGCCTGACTCCTACATTCCAGAAAGTTTAGAATCTGCATGGTTCCAACAGAGTGAGGACATATAGAAAGTCGATTCCCATCCTTGGCATTCTGTTTATTTTGAGTATTCAACAGAGGAAAGGGGTAAATGAAATGAGACGATCTTTGCCAGAAGAACTAGCCTTCTTTTAGAGTGTGTCCTCTAATAAAATGAGAAGGCAGCCACTTTTCTGAGCTACCATAAAACAATTAAATAGCCATCCATTGTTACTGCTCGTTATTTCCGTGACTCCTCTGTTATTTCCATGGCCCACCACCCCCTCTGGGAAAGAACAACCCATAACGATTGTATTTCCTACACCTGAGAGGCCACACAGGCATTCACATTTTATAGGGAGTAATATTTTCTTTTGCCGTTTGTCCCCAAGGTACTTTATATCCTTCTAGTCCATAGCAGAAATAGTAAAATTTCAAATTCAATGAACTAAAAAAAAGGTCTAAAAGCTTGAGCACTATAAGACAGAATTATAAATACACACTATTACACCATTTAAAAATTGGTTTGTATCATTTGATGTTATTATAAGGTGCATGTATCTGCACATAGTCATATATACTACAAATAAAGTCATATACATAAAAATATAGAATATGTTGTGTGCTCTTTATTTCTATAAACCTAATTAGTATGATATTGTGTTTTTCTATAAAAATGAGAGAACAAGCTTTCTAACTTCAATTTAGAGATGATAATTCATTTTCACATATTATGTTGCCTAGCTGAATTTCACAAATTGTGTTCTAAAAGAAAAATATATGTTTCTAGTAAACAAATCTCATAAGACAATGATTTACCTCATATGATTTTTTGAGGGGGTCCAAATATTGAATCTTTGTTGAAACACAGTATGTCTATGTTCTATTTTTAACTTTTTTACATCACAGGGCACTTGGAATATTTTTCAAATAAAGTTATATATTTGCTGAAATTATATGAGAATTAATTATAGAAAATTTTTATAAATACAACTATTTCAAAAATAAATCCTGCTGCATCTTACAGAATTATGCGTAAAGAGTAATTTCATATTAGATCTACGCTGTTAAAAGGTTTTCCTCTCTGCTAATGCTACAAAACATTGATCATTGCTAGCCTATGCTACTATAGTTTTTGTCCATGGACCACCAATTTGAATTTTAAACAAATTCCCAAAGTGACTTTTCAGGTAGTCCTCAGATAACACTTTCAGAAGCATTGATTTAGAAAACAGAAATTTTATTCTGAATTTTCCAGTTACAAATAATTAAAATAGACATCTCCAAAGTGAACTGCCAGGCCAGTGAAGGCCAGGTCTTTCGAGACTGTGCTTCTGAGGGTTTCATGTGTTTCACTGTGGAAAAGTACGGTCTAATGTGTTTAAAGAGAATGATCCACACCATGTATGAATAATGGTCTCCAATGTCCCAGGACAGGTGCTTGATAGACTTTAATACATTGAAGACTTTGGTTTAATTTTATGTCACCAAAATAATAATCACATGGAAAATACAGTCTGTTATGTACCTCATGTAAAAGAGGTGTCTTCTCACCTGTACTCCTGGGAACCTACACTTAAATAAAGTTATAGCAGAATTAGAGAAAAGAAACTCCTAAACCAATAGCAGAAGTGGCAATGCTCATTTAATATTGAAATGACTTTCAAATTTTGAGATAAGACTCTTAAATTTCAAAGTTTGGGAGGTAAGAAGAGGTGTTATAGGTTTATATAAAAACAGAAAATTACTTTTTGAGCAAACTCAGCTTAGGCACTTAATCCCACCCATGTTGTCGAAATGGCACATCATTTAAAAATTGAATGAGTTGGTTCTTTTTCCAAGATTCAGTACAAACTGAATCTCTAAATAGAATTTTTAGAATGTTCAACAATTTATGGATGACAGGTTCACAATGGCATACTAAGAAAAAGTGAGACATCCATTTATTTATTCAATACATATTTATTCGATAACTATGAGGTTTTAGGGAATACGCTAGAGGATATATTTAAAAACAAAATATAAAAAGTCTCTGCTTTCACGGAAATTAAGATTATTTGGGAACTAGAGACAAGAAATAGATTCTTAAAATACTGATGTTAGTGATAGGATAAATGAGTACAGGATTCTATGGAAGTAAATATTACTAGAAGATAATTCAAATAAAGGTATCAGGGAAAATTTTTTTTTGTACAGAGTAATTATCAGATAGAGACCTTAAGCATTGGTAGTTACTAGCTAGGTAAAGGAGAAGATGGAAAGAAATGTGTTTCTAACAGAAAGGCATAGGTTAGAGCAGGTTATGATCAAATAATGGAAAGGAAGTTTGGCTTGTCAGGGACCAGGTGTTTAAGGTGTGAGAGGTGGTAATGGGTAAGAGGGACTAAGTTGGGGGGGTCTTGTAAGTCATGCTAAGGATTGTCAAATTTAGAGTAATGAGAAACAGCTGAGATTTTTCAAGCTAACGTGATCATATTTGCTTTTTAGAGGTATCAGTCTAGCTACAGAATTGAGACTGGAATGTAGAAAGAGAAGACTGGACTAAGGGACACCAATTACTATGCTGTGATCGTGACCTGAACTGAGAGACTGAAAGTAAGGATTAAGAAAGTCCAGGACCGGCCAGTGGCATGGTGGTTAAGTTTGCCATACTCTACTTTGGTGGCCCAGGTTCATGGGTTTGGATCCTGGGCACAGACCTACACCACTCATCAGCCATGCTGTGGCAGTGAACCATATACGAAACAGGAAGATTGGCACAGATGTTAACTCAGAGCTAATCTTCCTCAAGCAAAAAGAAAAAAAAGAAAAAAAGAAAGTATATGAATTCAAGAGTTACTTAGGAAGTATAATTTGTAGACATTTGTGAGTCATTGGATGGGGTGAGTGAAGATGGAAACATAACCACTGGTAATTAGATTTTCCACATAATTGAAGGGATAATGTTAGCCTTCCTTGAGATAGAAAACACGTGGAAGAAAGAATATAATGGAGAAAGAATATAATGTAATGGGATTAAAAATTACAATCCAAAGTCAGACATTGGCAGAATGGATTAAAAAATAATAATTCAACTGTATGCTGTCTACACTTTAGATTCAAAGCTACAAATAGATTGAAAGTAAAAGCATAGAAAAATACTTACTATGCAAGCATTAATCAAAACAGAGCTGAAGTGGCTGTATTAATATCAGACAAAATAGACGTAAAGACATAAATTATAACTAGAGATTAAAAAGGACATTTCATACTGATAAAAGGTCAATCCATCAGGAAGACATAAATTCAAATAAGTATATATTGTGTACCAGAATACATGAATCAAAAACTGACAGAATTGGAAACAGAAATGGTTGGAAACTTTAATATCCATTTCAGTAATTGATACAACAATTAGGAAAAAGATTGACAAGAAAAAGGAAGACTTTAACAAATACTGTAAGCTAACTAGATCTAACAGACATCCACAGACCGGTCTGCTCCACAACAGAAGAACAGATTCTCCTGAAACAAGTACAAACGGAACATTCTCCAGGATAGACCATGTTTAAGACACAAAATAAGCTTCAATAATTTTAAAGAGATTGAAGTCATACAAAGTACGTTCTCCAACAAGAATGTAGTGCAGTCGAATTAGAAATCAATAATGGAGAGAAATTCACAAATATGTGGAAATTAAATAGCACCCTCCAAAATAACCAATGGGTTAAAGAAGAAATCACAACAAAAATTTAAAAAATTAGAATATACTTTGAGATAATGAAAACAGATACACAATTTACCAAAATTTATGGGATATAGCTACAGCAATTATCCTAGGGAAATTTATACTTATAAATGACTGTATTAAAGCTTAGAAAAAAAAGATCTAAGCAGAGCTATAAATACAGATTTTTCTCTCCTTGATATACAGATCAGGGATTTTTAACCTTGTCATCTTGGGTGTCAGAGAGTCTCCGAACCTTCTGATTTTGAGTTCAAAATTGAGTGTCAATGTGCTTTTTGGTTAGAGGAAAGACCCTTGACTTTCATCAATTTTTTTTGTAATTGGAGACACATTGGTTTATAACATTACATAAATTTCAGATCATTATGTTTTGACTTCTGCATAGACTGCATCATGTTTACCACCAAAAGCCTAGTTGCGATCCGTCACCATACACACGTGCCCTTTTATCCCTTTCACTCTCCCCTGCTTCCCCTCTGGTAGCCAACAATCTGTTCTCCACATCTATCTGTTCGTTTGTTTGTTCATCTTCCAAATATGACTATAGTCATATGGTAATTGTCTTTCTCTGTCTGACTTACTTTGATTAGCATAATACCCTCAAGGTCTATCCATGTCGTCACAAATGGCAAGATTTCATCTTTTTTTTATGGCTGAGTAGTATTCTACTATTTGTGTGCGTATACATATATATACCACATCTTCTTTATCCGTTCATCCATTGATGGGTACTTACTTGCTTCCGAGTGTCAGTCATCAGATTCTTAAAGGGATTCATAAATCTCAAATTGATTAAGAACTACTAATATTGGTAGTAATTGAAATTTTACGCATAAATAAAAATTACTGCTCACCTCTGCATGTGGCCAAAAAAAGTGATTAGAAGATAATGCTAAGACAGATTTATGGGACACACTAAGCATTAAGGCAGAAGGAAAGGGGGCTTTAAAGTCAATATGAAAAAAAGTGGTTGTAAAACTGGGGTAAGAGCCACAGCAGAGGAGCAAGTTGCCTTGATGCCAAGGAATGGAGAGTCAAGATGGAGGGAGTGGTCAGCATCAAACCCTGTCAAAGTGTGAGTATTTACGTTAAGCCCTAAGTTAAGTTGAAGTATGGCAAGCTAAAGTTGGAAAAGTCCACAACTTTCCAAGCAAGGGGATCATGGTGGCAACTTGATCACACATGGCATGGCACGTGTGAAAGCCATCCTATGCTGAGTATGCCCTGAGCACAAAGGAAAGTGAAAAAGTTGAACTTTGAGGGTTAATAATTTATTCAAGAAGATTGGTTGAAATTAGATCTCATGTGAAGTGTTCTTACTACAAAAAAGCATAAACAAAGAAAAACAGGAAACTTAGGAAGGTGTGAGATGTCTATTCATTTGATTGTGGTGAAGGCATCATGGGTAGTCACAAAATTCTGAACTCATCAAATTGTACACGTAAAATATGGGCAGCTCTTTGTATATTAATTATACCTCAGTAAAGCTGTTAAAATATTTTTTTAAATAAAATAATAAAATCTGAAGAAAAAAGTTTGGCTTGGAAGGGAAGAATAATAAACTAAAGCGAAAATAAAGTTCATTGAGGGTTTATAGCTTAGTCTTTAAGATAGTAATCAAAGTGGGCAACGTTATCTATAATAACCTATCTCTCTGTACCTAAGTCAGAAACAGAAGCAACACTAGAAATGCTGTGATTCTGACCCATTACCTAAATTTTCAGGTTTCTGATTTATATAAAGAGTAGTAGTGTAGCCTTTGAAAGTGTCAAGGTTTTTCAGAAGGAAGTGTTTTTTATATTAGTTGTAACTTGAGATGCTATATTACAGAAGGAAAAAGAAAAACACCATTTAAAAAATTATGTAGGTTTGTGCTTCTATTTTTTAAATAATTTTACGTGTATGCACCAAAGCATTTCTTCATCCTAAAAAGTAAACACACAATGACCTGGATGACCCAGCGCCCACAGTTCATGAGGCCAGTCCACTCACCGGTTACCTGGTGGCTCTCCTGGAGTAGACTGGATGACCACTTAAAATGTTTCGGTTTCAAGGATGTTTAGAAGCTCCCAATTTCCTCCTCAAAAATTCAAGAAGATGCCAAAATCACATTCATAACATTTTCCCTTTGCCTTATCATTCTCCTATCCCTACGTCCTCTTAAATTGTATATTTTCTTGAAGGTGCTCTCATTTAGCAATTTCATGGGAATTAGTTGATCAAATGCCTTTCTTACATGACTCTCTACACTAGTGCAGCATGCAAAGACCTCAAATGGAAAATAAAGGGAGCTAGAATTGACCTGGGTCCAGGACAGTGGAGACCATAGTAATCATCTATTAATTCCCAAAGTTCCCAGGACTAATTGTGGAAACGAATATGAGCATTCTGGAGTGAAAAAGTAAAGAAAATAAGCATTTCACATTGATTTTGATCCAGATAAATTTATATACATTTTTGAGAGGCAATCTTGACAGTGGGTAGGAGTGGGGTGCTGACGTTGGACTGCCTCGGTTTGAATATCATTTGGTTCCTTATTTGCTGAGTAATATTGGCATGATTTCCTAGGGTTCCTATGCCTCAAATACGTTATTTGTCAAATGGGATAACAGTACTACTTAAGTCACCTGGATGTCGTGAATATTAATCGAGGCAAAGATTTATGACAGTTCCAAGGCAAACAATAAGAACTTAATAAATTGTAGCTACTATTGTTATAATCACATTTAATCTTCAGAGCAACCATGTGGTTTCTGTATTCTGATCCACTTGTTGGCTGAAGAGGAGACCACAAAAGCATATGAGTCCCTCGCCTAAGGCCTTGCAGCCGATACACGACAGAACCAAGATCTATCTAATCGATTCTCAAGCACTTTCTGCCAGATCACCTGCCCCATGTGTGATTAATGTGCCCCTGGTCAGTCCTGCCTCATTCTGTAGTCCTGATTTATGTCTTTGTGTTTTATTGTGAGTACTATGTTTACAGAAAGTCAGAAAATTATAACATTGAAGAAAAAGAAGCCATAAGTGAAGTGGTCAGGTGTACCAGACTGTAGCAAGATTTTTATGTCAATTTAGCTCAACCCTTCCAGTATATTCTGCCACCTAGCCAGAATGAAATCTCTCTGCCTTTAGGCAGAAATCCAAGGGAGTTCCAATTCATTCCAGTTTTCAAATAGAAGATTTTATTAGACTCACGTAAACACAGACCATGATGTTACATAAATAAATAAATAAATAAAACAGAAGACATGGCCCACGTCAAAAAAAAAAAAAACTTTTTGAGAAAAATAAAATTCTCGTTAAAAGTTTTTCTGCACTTTGAAATTTAAATGGCAGAGTGCGCTTGGATTGTCAATATTTTTCATGCCGTTGCTTTCCAAACTGACAGCGCCCTCCATTCATTACAGATAGAAAGCGACTATGAAGCTTTAGGATGTTTAAATGCAGGTGCAAAGCTGTTTATCCCTGCCTAGACGATATACATTATACATCCATGAGGATTGTCCAAAAGGCCCCGACTGTGACACCGTGTTGTTAGAATAGTTTAAGAAAGATTAAGTCAAGGGAAGGGAGTTTCATTTTTTTGTGCTGCCAACGCTCGCAGCGTTTTCAGTTGAACACAGCCAAGAGAATAAATTGCAAAGTGATTAAGAGGAAGTCTGAACCCAGATTTGTTCAGCTTGCTTCTTAGAATAGTTAATATTAACTGACTTTTGCATTCAGATTCACTTAACTTGGCAAATGCCATGAAAACTAAATCACATAAGCTTTTCTAGACTAACATTCTTTCTAGGATTGGGAAAAATGACTCAGCTTACAAAACACTTCATTTAATTTTGAGGTGCTGTACAAAGCGTCAGAGTATGAAAATATTTAACTTCAAGAACAAGAGCCAAATATTCTGCTTGTCTTGAAAAGTAATAATTTCAAGAAGTGATAGATTATTTTAATAAATAAATAAAATGAGTAGCCATAATTACTCCTCCTGGCATTTCCCCTGAAATGAGTGGGTAGTGACTATTTTTAAGGATATTTTCATTGACTTTCTTACATTATCTGACAGTTTAAGAAATATCAGAAGATATTGTTGCAAGCACTCTTATTCAAATTCAGGTTAGCATAACATACCTACTTTATGGGGTCCCAGGTTCCTTGTGGCTCAGTTCAAAGACAAATAGATGATGAATTGTTGAACCACAGAATTGGGTGAAGACAATTTCATGTTTTTATTACAGACCCACTTACATGGTTTCAGATGTTTTTTAATTGTGTGGATTGAAATGTACAGAGAAATGGTGGGTGTGACAATGGAGTTTTCATCCTACCTCTCATACATCCTTTTGACATGATTCCCCCAGAAAAATCAGAAGTAGAAAGGAGCTGCCTCTTATTCATGGGGATTATGTATCAGAGTGCATTTTTAACATCTGGTTTTGTAACCCTGGAAAAGCATGAGCCCATGTGGTTCAGGCATAGAGAGGCATGGAGTACAGGGGAAAAGATTAACAGCTAAAAAGTCTTTTTGAATAAACTCTATCCTGTTTTCATGCCTGGAAGTTCAAAAGGGTATCCAATACATAGTCCATAGAAACCTTTGTAAAAATCTAGCTTTCTTTCCTAAACATTTCTCTCACATCCTCCTTTACACTCCCAAACTGTGAGGTCTGGAGTCATTCGGGCCAAATGAGCTATCATTCACAGGTGCCAATGATGAGTGAGGCGTTTTCCATTATCAGTAATCCTCACCCCAGTTATCACAATATCCCAAGTTTTACAGATGGGTTAACTAAGGCTGAGAAATGTAACTTGCCTGGATTCACATGGCAGAGATGCTCAAAATATTTGATTTAAAAACTCACACTTTAAAATCACACTGTGCCCCCTCTCATTCTAAAAGCCCAATTTTGTAATTAGAGAAAGAGCCTTTTTCAAAATGTTTCTAATCCTCAGCTCAAATTCGTTGAGAAATGTTTTCATTTATTTCTCTCTCTCTCTCTGTATATATATAAACACACACACACACATCCACATACACACTGTGGAGTACAAACATATGTATGCATATATGAATATATGTGTGTATATACACCTATATGGTTATACATACACGTATGCACGTATGTTCATATATATTTGTTTCTCCTTCGTAATCTCAAGTTTTTATGTGTGCTTATTTTTAAAAATGAGCTATTAACTCCTTTTTTACTTTTTCTTTTTTTTTATCTGTAGTTCACAATTATTCCATTTGAAACGGTAATTGTTAGCTTTGCATATTCATCCTGGAATCACAATCCTTTTTCTTTAAACTTCTGGCTTTGCATTATTTTTCAATCTGTAACAAATCTCTCTTGTGCAGGAGCCATGGTAAAAAGAAGAATATATAAGAAAAGGATAATGAATAGGAGAATAAGTGTTCATGTTTAATGCATTTAATTCTTCAAATTTCCAATATTATATGTCTTATTTTAAAGAGTAGTATAGAGTAATTTATTATAAAATGTTATGCTAAAACTTGACAATAAAAAGCAAAAAATCTGATTGCAGAATTAACACTTTTCAACTGCTTAAATAAGAGAAAACATAAAAACAGGTTCAAAACATTTAAAACAAATTGAAGGGCCAGCCCGGTGGTGCAGCAGTTAAGTTCGCACATTCCGCTTTGGCGGCCCGGGGTTCGCCAGTTTGGATCCCGAGTGCAGACATGACGCCACTTGACAAGCCATGCTGTAGTAGGCATCCCACATATAAAGTAGAGGAAGATGGGCATGGATGTTAGCTCAGGGCCAGGCTTCCTCAGCAAAAAGAGGAGGACCGGCAGTAGTTAGCTCAGGGCTAATCCTCAAGAAAAATAAAATAAAAATAAATAAATAAAATAAAATAAACCAAATTGAATAGTTTTTCAACAATCAAGTTGTAGAAGATACAAATAATTCATAAAAGTTCAAGGAATTTGGTTCTGTGATTTTCTTAAACCTATGCAACAAATTAGTTTCCTTTTGAATTAGTTTCCTTTTGAATTAGGAAGGTATAAACAAATTAATTAAACTGAATTGCAAGATACCCATTGGTGTCAGATAATTGGTGTCAATTGGTGGTTGAGATTTAACCACCTTTATATTCAAATATTTCTTAAGGACCACATTTTAATATAACAGTGATGGAATCTAAAGTTATTGGCCATGAATGAAAGACTAAATGTCTGTGTGAATACTTATATTCACAGTCAAACTTTCTCTTAGGCTGCTACATTCTGACATCAATTCTCTGACACCAACTGGGCGATCTGCAACTCAATTTAGTTCCAACCGCAACCACCTGGAGTCAACACAGACTCACAGACTAAGAGCAAGTCCTTCACAAGACCGCCCCAACTTTAGATGCCAGCTGCAAGTCCTGGATGTCTCCAAGCCACCTGCACTTCTGCCTGGTCAGCCACAAATTCAAGGCTTTTTCACTCCTGGGCCCCTCTGTAGGTTTGATAATCTGCTAAAATGACTCAGTACTTGGGAAAGTGATATACTTACTATTGCCATTTTATTATAAAGGATACAAATATACAGCCAGATTGAAGAGGTGCATATGGTAAGGTCTGTGCACAGGAGCTTCTGTCCCTGTAGGGTCATAGCAAACCACTGCCCCAGTTCACTGGCATGTCCACCAACCAGGAAGCTCCTCTGAGTCTTTGTCCAGAGTTTTTATTAGGGTTTCATTACCTAGGCATGATTAGTTAAGTCACTGGCCAGGGGCTTAAATTCAATTTCTGGTCCCTCTTCCCTCCTGGAAGTCAGGCTGGCCCAAAGTTCCCACCCTCTAATCACATGGTTGGTCCTTCTGATGGCTGGCCTCCATCCTGAAGGTGGATAGGCACCTTCCTACCACCACCATGAGGCTTCTCATTAGCATAAAAAAGACATACCCACCACTCAGAAAATTCCAAGAGCTTTTGAAGCTCTGTGTCTGGAACCAGGAACAAAGATTAGATTTATTTTTATTATACCACAGATGCCCAGAATGTGTTCATTTTACCTAGTGTCACAATTGATATAGAACTTTTAATATTTTCCTTGACTATATACACATTAATATTCTTCCATTTTTTTTGTTATTCTTCTTGAGATTACATTCCAAGGCAATAAATTCCTTATATAAGCTTCATATATTACACTATATAAACATGGTAACTATAGTTAAATAAAAAGAGATTTAAAAAAGAGGAAAAAGGCTCATAGGTTCTAAATGCACAAAATGCTTTTCTATTGGTAGCTTAAAATTATTTGTTTATAGTCAAGGTGATTGAGGGTTGAGACAATTAAGACATCGGGTCAGACCAAGATCCAAGGAATTTGAGCCTGAATCACTCTTCTGCTCCAAGTCTAAAGAGAAGCAGATGTGTAAGGTGAAGCACCCCTGGCTGTGCCTTTTGGGTGCCTGAAGTCATGAACATACGGTGAAACTACATCAAAACAGCCATGCAAAGCTTTTCAAGGCAGGAGGAGGATGCCAGCACCCTCATAGAAACCAAGTCTGGCATTGAAGAATGAGCAGTTTAGCAATGAAGAGGTGCAAACTCAGTGTTTAGGACTATAAAGTGTAAAAGCCCATAGTCAGCCCTCTGCTGGCTTGAGATGAGCCAGTTTTCTGAGAGTCTTAGACGATGATAACCCAAAGTATCCCGTGATTGACTAGTGTGTCAGTGCTCTCTACATAGACAACTGTTTTATTGCCTGATCTTGTCTGAAACCTTCCTCTCTTCATTTTACCTCATCCTCATGGTTACAGCCTGCCCTGATCCACATCTTCTCTGGTTCCAACTGCCTTATACATGGTCCTAATTGGTCCATGAGCTAGACCACTGGTCCATAATCTTCGCTGTATGTGAGAATCAACGGGGGGAGCTTTAAAAATGCCCATGCCTGAGTCCACCCCCATACTAATTAACTTAAAATCCCGGGAAGTGAGGTTTGGGCACTTGTGTGTTGCTTTTAAAAAACTCTCTAGTGTTTTAACGTCTATTGTTGCACTGAACAGACCGGGTCAACCTTTACATGTAGTGGTTATAAAAGCAACGTAAGTTAACGGCAACATTATGGTTAGTTTGCATTTTGTTGCAAGGTGCCAGACTAAGTTTAACCCCACTAATAAATCCAGAGAATCTCAGAATGAACGAAGAGATACCAATTTTTGAAAAGTAGTAAATAATCTCCTAGAGCCAGATAACTTTTTCTTTCCTTAAAGTTAGGGAAAGCTACACAATTTATTCAAATCAGGCTTATAAAATCCTTTATGGAAGATGTCAGCAGAGCACACTTTTAGATGCCCCTTTAGTGCATAAATTAGTGCAAGATCAATTAAGAAGAAAAGAATTAGAGCAACAGAATTATAGCCGTTGAAGTCAGAGAGAATCTTTACACTATAATGACTGATCTTTTAACAATTAAGACTAAGAGACAGAATGCTTCCCAATTAGTGTATCACCTCTGATGTGGCATAGGCTAGCTGGGCCAATTAACTAACGATGGATCAAAGAATGCAGATCTCATAGAGGTAGTTCACACTGATTCATTAATCTTTCACTCTTTCAAACATTTTTATGAGTGCCTATCATTCTAGAATGATCCCAGGTACCATTGTAGGCATTGAAGATGTAGCGATTAAGTTAGGAGACAAAGTCCCTGAGCTTACGGAATCTACATTCTTCTATAGGAGTCAGATGAGAAACAAAAAAGGCAAAATATAATGTTAGGTAGTAATAAATGCTATGAAGAATGATAAAGTAGAATAAAGGATGATGGAGGGGATGGCAATTTAGAAAGGGTTGCTCATGAGAAATCGCCAGAATAGATGAAGTTGCCAGAGACCTGAATAAAATGAGGGAGTAAATCATACAAATATCTAACAGAAAAGCATTTGGGGCAGAAGGAACAGAAAGTGCGAAGGTCTCAAGGAGGAAATGAGCTTAGAATATTTAAGAGACAACAGAAGCCTGTGACGGACAAATAGTGAATGAGGCAGAGAACAATAGAAGATGCAGTTTGAGAAATAGCTAAGGGCCAGATTGTGCAAAGCCTTATAGACCAAAATAAACCTGAAAAAGAAGAGAAGGAAATAGAGAAGAACCAAGCTCTTGTGTATACTTACCCCAAATTGGTTCATTTTAACATTGATTTTCCACCATTTTAATAAATATTATATATAAAGAAGATGTTCGCAGTCAAATTTAGAAAATACTGGATTAAAAACATTAAGTATGTTTCTCTGCTGTAGAACTGCTTAGAACATTTCCTAATCTGATTTGTGTTAAATCTAAGACAAAGATTGTAATCAGAATTTTTCAAATGTACTGTCCTTGATAATTTTTTTTTCGTAGACTGTCTCCCAGGACTAGAGTTCTTGGCCGAAAACCATAAAAAGATCTGCGTGGAGAAAGATGAGTAGCTGACACCAAAGTTCGACCTGTACTTTAGTCTGTATGTTATTTATCACTTGTCAAGGAACACAGAGACAAGAGCATTTATGAAACAGAGTACCTGGAGAGAAGTTTTGTAAGGAGATTCAGGCTTTAGAAGGACTGGCTTCCAAGTAAAGAAATTCAACAGGTATTTGTTTCTTCAAATATTTCTCCTCTCCTGTTCTCCCTTCTCCGGTGCTTTCAATTACATATGTGTTAGACTGGTACTGTCCCACAGCTCTTGGATGCTCTTCCAGTTTGAGTAATTTCTATAGACTTTTCAAGTTCGCTAATATTTTCTTCAACTGTGTGCAGCCTAATAGCAATCCCCTCAAAGGCAATCTTCATGTCTGTTATCGTAGTTTTCATTTCTAGCATTTCCATTTGATTTTTTCTTAAAATTTTTAACTCTCAGCCAAAATTACCACCTAGTCTTACATGCTGCCTCCTTTTTCCATGAGAGCCTTTAACACATTAATCACGGTAACTAAATGCCCTGTGGATATGCCCAGATTTGTGGCATATCTGTGTGTGGTTTGCATGATTGCTTATTACTTCCTTGGGAGAGTTTTGTTTTGCCTTTTTGTCTGCTTCTTAATTTCTGTTGTTGAAAGCCAGACATCTCCTTTAGGACTATAGAGACTGAGGTACATACCTTTTTCCTAGTGGAAAAGGCATGCCTTTTCTTCTGGTAGGCCTTCAGTGTAGAGAATTGAGTTAATCTAATTAGGAGTTGAGCAGCGATTAAAGTTTATTGTGCTATAGTAACTCTCAGAGCACCACGGGTTTAAACCTCCTCTGGAAACATGTTGTGCTGGCGTGGCAGCTGGTTTGGCAGAGGGCTTTTTTCAATATCTTCTCTATCCTTTTGCTTTTGGTCTTCCCTGTGAATTGCGTCCCAGAGAGAGTATCTCTTGCCTACAAGTTACAATACTATCTACTTGCTATCCTGGCAATGCGTCTGCATGTGTGTAGGGGTACAATCTGTGTTGTTCTGAATAAGCCCCAGTCTTAGGCAGATGCCATACCCCCGGGTCCCAGGGGATGTGGCCCTCTCAGTGCACTGCTCCTCCCACAGCTGTAGGCCTGGGTCCTCATGTAGCCTGCTCCTCCCTCACTCCCATCCCCCAGCCCACACACAGGTTAAGGATTTTGTTCCACAAGGGAGATAGAGGAGAAAGGTCCTGGTGAAACTCATCATTTCTCCTGCTGTGGATATTATTTCCCTCCCTGTACCACCCCAGGGAGACTCTCAGAATTCTCCTAGTCTTTCTCTGAGGACTCAATAGGACTCACGCAGAAAAATTCTGCAAGAGGATGTGGACTCCCTCTGTATTTGGACCCCCGAGGTCTTCACCCTATCTGGGCGGGGTACACTCAGTCTCCACCAATTTGCCAATCACTTTAGCTGACGTCTCCTTACTGGCTGCCTCGTGCCCTGCTAAGGCAGCGTTGGCATTTCCTCTCTCCCTGCTGGCGCCCATCTCTCCTTAGATTTGGGGCCAGTTGGTTGTGCTGCTCAGCTCTCTGGTGCTTCCAGAAAAGTTGCTGTTTAACTAGGCTTTTTAAAATTGTTGTTGTAAGGTTGAAGCTACACTCATTTCAGCTCTCGATGTGCTAATGTGGAAAACAGTCAAAAGGATTTAAAAAAAAAAACTGCCAAAGTTACTGAGGCTATAGCTAGTTTATTCCTGATGGAAAAATAGTTTTCTTACATGATTATCATATCTGCAAGTGTCATAATATAATCAATATTGGAAAAGTCAGTGATAGAGCCATTTTCTTTATAGAGTCAGTAATTTACAGGAAGTCTGGCTCAAGGCCTCATGGATTTTCGGGACTAGAGCTAGACAGGATGACTGATTTGGGGTGTTTGTTTACCTTAGGGTGTACAGTAGGTTTCCCCTCTGCCAGCTGTGGAACATGATCATCACACTTACCTGTGTCAACTGAAAAGGTAAATTGGCCAGTTGTTTTACCTGCAAAATTAGTTTATTTGGGAACAGACACAAGAATTGCAATTTGCAATGTGCATGCTATGGCAGATCATAGGCAAATCCACAGAAACAAAGCAAGGGGCCCATTTTTATAGAGGAAAAGGGGGAGGAAGGAGGGATCATAATAAACAAAGAGTCCATTGGAGGAAACTGGGAGCTTAGAGTATGGAGGTTTCTCATTGGCTGAGCTGCTACAGTCTTTCATCGGCTGGGCTGTTATCAGGCAGAAAGAGAAATCTTCTTTCTGCTGTGTAATAAAGTGTTAAACACCTTCCTCCCAGAGATGTAAGCGTTGTCTCTACCTGTTTGGAGCAATTGATGATGTATGATAGGGCCTGAGCGCTCCGCCTACAGGCCTTCCTGGCTCCAATTTAGTTAAGGTTTCCTTGATTCATTTCACACTTGTAATTAAGGCAAGGGAGGTGTCATATCTGCTTTTATACCCTTCTTGCACCTACTTAAGCCTGAATTTATAATTAGAATTATTTTTTTATGAAACTGTTTTTATTCTGTTACAAGGTTTGGGTTCACTTCTCTAAAACCAATCTTTTCTTTGGGTCTCTAATATTCCCAAAAAATATTTCATTCAGAATTTAAGAGAAAAATCCCTGATGACTAGCCAACAATCTTGGTACCTAAAATTGGGAGGAAAGATAAGAAACATCAGCCTATTTACAAAAACCCCTTGTGTCAGCTTTTTCACCTAAAAGATAGATCATTCCATACCATTTATTAATAATATTCTTTGTGATCAGCTGACTTTTCAGTGACCGCATCCATATCTATCAAGCCTTCAGCACTGCAACTATCATTTACAGTGATCAGATCTTCAGGGGTGGCATCTACTTTTCTGTCCCACAGGAGTGTATGGGACATTCCAGTGTCCTCGCTATCTCTTCTACAAAAATGCCTACTTACTAAATGTATTATATGCTATTTCCTTTCTATCTGGATCTTTTCCCTCCTTCACGGTGCATTTCCTGTCCTACCTCCTGTTTCATACCCACTCCTAGATCTCATCTCCACCTTTCTTGACCTGCCGTGGCACTCATTTCCTCTATTACATTCTGTGACACTTGATTATATCCTGTCTTATATCTTTCTCCAAACATTTCATGGATCATGTCATTCCAAAATTACTAGAATCCCTAAGGGAGGAAGCATGTCAGTCTTATTTTGCATTCTCATGCTCCCTTGCAAGTTGTCAGGCATAAAGAAAGCATGTGGCAAACACTGAGTTGAACTAAGTTTAAATTTCTCCAGTGAAGAGAGAGAAAGAGAAAGAGTGGGAGGGGACCTTTGGTGACAGGTATCAATTACATTAAGCATAATGCAAGAAAAGAATCTGTTGGCCATCATACTCCAGAGATGAATAAATAGGCTGAAATTCCTATACAACCTCCACCTCTGATTTCTGCACTCCAGGGTTTCCTGTCTGCCTTTCTGTTTTCCAGAAGCCAAGGCTGTCACTGCACATTCCTGAGGCTGTGCTTTGTGTCTCTTCCTCATTTCTTCTCCTCTTTGTCATTGCAGACGTTCAACTTTCTTACAGAAACACTGCTGCAGATTCTTTCCATTTCAAATCTTTCAAGGGTTACCAACAATGTGGTGTCTTCTTTCACAGGGCCAACAGAGCTGAACAGGATCAATTTCACAAAGCGTAATTGCCAGGGAATTTTCTGGCTTCCAGAACCAATTTGTTGGCGACTGTCTTCTGCTTGTTGACGTAAAGGGTGACTCAGAAATGACATGATGGAACTGCTCAAAATGACAAATGTGACATCTGCAGCAGAGCCCACCACGCAGCTGTCAGTGTCATCTCAGTTCGGGATGCTATTGTGGTCATACCAGCACCCTATGATGCTCATCTCCTAAACAACACGCTGTCTTTATCTGGTTTATTGCTTCATGTTTCAATCAGTGAGTTAGTAGACAGTGTGTTCCTAGGATAATAGAAGCTGATGACAGTGTTTGCCACCCTTCTGCCAGTGAACATGTGTTGGCGTAATGGAGAATTTGCGTACTATAAATTGCTACATGACCTCAGGCTTCTGCGGGTTTATGATTGTTCCTAGAATGATATTCACTGCAAAAATGGTTCAAAATTGCTTGCTGAGTACACTGAATATGCAGTTCTTGTCCAGAGTGACTTCCTGGACTTCTACTGAAATGGCAGTCTATTGCACAGCCTAAAACATTGAATCACTTGAGTAAAAAGTATTATTCAACACTCAATTTCTTTTTCTTTTTTGTCAATGACCTTTACTTACTTGTGAGAAGAAAATAAAGCTAGATCTACTGTATTTCTGGCTTCCAGTTACTGGTCAGAAAATTATCTGTTATGTTTTGTCCAATGATATCATCAAGTCTTTTCAGAATTTCTCTGGGGGAAAACCAAAGCAAAACAAAACAACAACAGAACAACCTATTTCTAACTGCCAGAGTCCAGGCCTGCTGCTTTTGGTTGAAAGGTGAGAAATTTGGGTAACCAAAACTAGATTATATTCACATGCATTGAAAAGAGTAACATGAATATTTCTAGTATGAAATTTTGATATGATTAATTTTAAATTGAATCATAATTACAATGTGACCACTTAAATTGAATTTAAAAAACATTCTTTTGTCATACTGTTTCAAATAAAACTCCAAGTGAACAATCGTATTTAAAAATAAGGTATACATTTAAATATAGCTTTTTCCCCTGAAGAAAATGTCAGCAAGCCAATTCCTTGAAATCCATAACATATGGTGTTTTTGACTAGCTATATTAGTCAGCATGTAAAAGTAATTTATGATTTTCATTAAAGACACTTAAAATTTACCTATTTGACACTAATACCAACATGCAAGAAATTTCAAACCAGGGGAATAAATGATCATTATTCTAGAAACCCTGGGTTATGGACAAGTGTGCTCTACTGTCATCATTGCTACTGGTTCCATCTTTAGTGACTGTCTGGGTGCCAACAGAGCTTCCCCTTTCTTCCAGGCACAAGCATTCCCCGGGGAGGCTTGCACCTTCTAGGGTTACCTCTTCACGAAGAATTCTCGTTCATTCTCTCTCCCTCTCTTTCTCTTTCCAGTCCTCCTTTTATATGTATGTGTGTTTATTTGTTCAAATTTATTTACACAGTTGGTTTCATTTTATACACCATTGGGCAGCTTAGTTCATTCATTCTTAACAATATATTAAGGTTCTCTTTCAACTTCTGTAAACACTGTATTATTTCATTCTGTTTATCTGCAGGATGCCAGATATAGTTCCATTGAATGGATGCACAAAATTTATTTTTTTAAATAGAGTAAACATGTTTACATTTTAAAAGTAATGCATTCACATGGTAAAAAGGTTATCAGGCTGTACAAAAGAGAGAATAATGGAAAGCAACAATCTTTCACTGCCAGTTGTACTCTCAGACCACAGTGTTAACAGTTTTTCGCTTTATGGTAGTTACTACTGTAAGGGAAACAATTAGAGCTTTTCTTCTGTTTCATGATTGTCCAATTTCTGTAGTATCTCTTTACCTTCAAACCCCCCACCACAATGATAAGGAATTTAACACAGATACATGACTTCCCAGTCCTTCTCTGCCTTTGAATTTTGTTGCCATTATCATCATCATCATCATTGTCATCGTCATCATCACTGTTATTATTGGTAGTGATATTTGTAAACTCGGTGCTTATTTTTTTCTTTTTCATTTATTTGTTTATTTTCGGAGGTACATCATAATATATTTCAAATTCTGTGTAGATTACATCATGTTCACCACCCAAAAACTAATTATAGTCCATCCCCTCACATGTGAGCCTAATCACCCCTTTTGCCCTCCCCCCTCCCCACTTCCCCTATGGTAACCACCAATCTGATCTCCAATGGTATGTGTTTGTTTGTCATTGTTTTATCTTCTACTTATGATTGAGATCGTGTTGTATTTGACTTTCTCCCTCTGACTTATTTCACTCAGCATAATACCCTGAAGGTCCATCATGTTGTCACGAATGGCCAGATTTCATCATTTCTTATGACTGAGTAGTAGTCCATCGGGTCTAAATACCACATCTTCTTTATCCATTCTTCCCTTGATGGGCACCTAGGTTGCTTCCAAGTCTTGGCTATTGTGTATAATGCTGCAGTGAACATAGGGGTGCATGTATCTTTATGCATTTGTGTTTTCAAGTTCTTTGGATAAATACCCAGCAGTGGGATAGCTGTATCGTATGGTAGATCTATTCTTAATTTTCTGAGGATACTCCATACTGCTTTCCATAGTGGCTGCACCAGTTTGCACTGCCACCAGTAGTGAACAAGTGTTCCCTTCTCTCCACATCCTCCCCAACATTTGCTTTTTCATTTTTATTTTAAATAACTCACTGAAATCTCTGTCAAATTCATCCAGGTTATTTTTATGTTATGCTAATAGTAGCTGTGATTAGAGACAAACTCCAAATCTCAGTGGCTTAACACAATAAAAGTTCATTCCTCACTTACGTCATTGACTAACCTTTGTATTGGACAGCTCTCCTGGAGAGCTTTTTTCCCTTGTAGTTTTTAGGCTTTTCTATTTCATATGAGACTATTGAAAGTTCATGATAATTTCTCCAGGAATCATCTTCGTCTCTTGAGAGAATTTTTCAGTGAAAACGTCTATCTTTCTTCAGCTTGGGAAAATATTATCTACAATTTTAAATTATTTGATCCTTCCATTGTTTCTATTTTCTCTTTGACAACTTCCTGTATTTCTACAACTCTTAATATTTCCCTATTTCCAATTTTTTTATGGTCTTATTTTTCTAGGCTTAATTTCTCAAGTTTCCTTTTTAAAATTCAGTCTTTAAATTTTGAATTACTTTTATAATTTCAGAAATCATATTTCAAGTTTTTAAGAAATCTCTTATCTTTGCTTATAATCTTTCCATTGAGTATGAAATGCCTTTTTTAATCTCTGAATTATATACTTTGAAAAATTGCTTCTGAGTCCCTGATTTACCTGTTTCTTCTGGACTCAATTGTTCCGGTGGTTTCTCACGAGTGTGTTTCACAGAGTTGCTTTTTCTCCATATCTTGATTTTCATAGTTGTACATGCACATTTGTGAGTGACAATGGTTGATTAGTGTGATGTGGCTCATGTTGCTTTCCTCCACTGTTGAGAATTCTTAGTTCTCCAGCAGCCCTTTCCCTTGAATGGGAGAATGACCAGGAAACCCAAACATTGACAGGAAGATTTCCTGTAGAGCATGTGGATAGAGAATGGTATAGAATGGGTTTCTCAGAAAGCTGGCTCTGAGACAGAAGTAAGCATGAGAAAGTTTACTGCTTTTGCTCTGCAGATCAACTCCTATTGGGGAAGGAAAGGAAATTGGATGGGGGAGGGAGAAGTTGAGCCAAGATGCAGTCAACAGAAAGACATGAGTAACCCCTCAGGGAGTTCTGAAGTTGGACAGACCCTTCTCAGTTGCCTGGAGTTGGCCAAACAGGCTGACTCTTCATATTCTTGCATGGACCAGTCATCAAAGGAGATAGTCTGGTGGGAGAAGATGAGCACGACTTTGATGAGCAGCTTTCTTCAGCCTAAGGTGATTCCCCAAAAGTGTCAACAGCTGAAGCCTATTTTTGGATAACACTCCGAGCAATGGGGGAATGAGTCTTTCAATCCAAAATGGATTGTGTTTCAACATGGTATCGATTACAGGAGCATGCAGACAATTTGGGGCCTTCCATTTTGCAAAGTAAGGAGGACTTTGGTCTGGGGTGGAAATTTTGCTTTATCTTCTTCTATTGTGGAGAACCAGTGTTCTATGAGGCTCTGTTCCTTTTTGGGTCCCACTATCTTCACTAGAGGCCTTCCTGAACAAGCAGCTCATTTCTTTAGAGAAAAGGTCATAGTCTTCTTTTTGAGGTCAAAAGCAATCACTACCGTCCATTCTATTTTCATAGAGAAATGAGACAACTGTCTCAAAAAACTCTTTACTAAATTATCCTGTGATCACCCCTATGTCCCTATATTATTCATTGATTTACTCCAGAGTGGGGGAAGACTCCTGTTTTTCTCTGATGTCTTGAGATATGGCTTCGTCTTTCTCTAAACATCAATCCCATCTCCTTTGCTATTTTCCTGGAACTTTTCAAAAATCTAGTCTATTCTTCACCCACTTTCTTGTTTTTCTTCACCATTATGACTTTCTTCTTAAATCTACATTTTCTTCTATTTCATTTGTGAGCAGGAAGCCTATGAATTAAGTTTTCATCTTGATTGCAAGTGCCAAGCTAGCTCAGTAGAATGGAATGGATATTGGTAACAGTCTCAGGCAGACATCCCACCCAGCTCAACAGCTATGTGACTTAAGGCCAATTACATAGCCTCTCTGAGACTCAGTTATTTGAAAAGTGGAAATGGTAATAACACGTACTACATAGAGCAGACATAAGGATATAAAAATATTTAGCACAATACTTGGCATGTAACCTGCATGCAAGAAATGATTGTTCTCTCACTCCCTTTGTGTCCCTCATAATGATTATCAATGTGCCTTGTAGTCTCATGAAAAAATAAAACTTCGATACTTTAATAAAATCCAAAATCTATCAGAAAACTAGCATGCAAAAGACCTTAAAGATTCAGTGAGGCCTGGTGTATTTTTAAAGTGGCTCAACAATGTGACAGCTTAGGTAATGGTGCGTGTAACATCCCTGCTGACTACCACCTTGAGATTTCACGAAATGTCACAGGTAATGGTGGCAGGATTTAACATTACGACTTTCTTGCTTAACACCTTTCCTTTTAATAATGTTTTATCTCCTAATCTTTATAAAATTGATTAAAATAAAGATAAACTCGTTATTACCTAGAAGCAGGAGGTCAAGCACGGAACACTATAAGATAGATTAAATTCAATTCGTTTCTCAGTAGTGATAGCTGCCTTGGTGTGAAAATAACATCACAGGACTTGATTATCTGCTTGCCAGATTTGGACTTTGTTTTAAGCCAGTCAATTTAACTTTTAGCCTCAGTGTCCTGAGCTCTACATCCAGAATAATATTGTCTCCTGTGTTAATTTCCTTGAGCTGCTATAACAAAGTTTCATGAATTGGGTGGCTTCAACAGTAGAAATTTCTTCTCTCACAGTTCTAAGGCTAGATGTCCAAAATCAAGGTACCAGCTCTGTTGGTCCCTTCTGGAGGCTCTGATGGGAGTCTGTTCCATGCCTCTCTCCTAGCTCCAGAAATGGCCAGCAATGATTGACATTTCTTAGCTTGTAGACACATCACTCCAATCTCTGCTTCTCTTTTCACTCTGCCGTCTTCCCTCTGAGACTCTTCCTATGTCTTCACCTGGCATTCTCCTATGTATGTGTCTGTGTCCTAATTTCCCTCATCTTACGCTGACACCTGACGTTGGATTAGAAGTCACCCTGGTTCAGTATGACCTCATCATAACTTGAATACATTTGCAAAGACCCTATTTCCACATAAAATCACATTCACATGTCAGGGGATTCGGATTTGAATATATCTTTGGGGGTAACAAAATTCAACCCATACCATCTCCTACTCTTAGGAATTTTTATAGAGACTATGTTAGTTAAGATATTTTGTGTCAAGCATCAGAAACCCAAGTAAGCAAAAGATGAAATGTTTTGGGAAGGATTCTGGAACATTCCTCAATTGAGCTGGACATCACAAACAAAGGAAACTGAGGATGGTAATCTTAGAGGAAACTGGAGAACTCTTTTCTTCTCATCTCAGCTCACATGTGTACTTCTGCTCCATTCTTCTCTCTGGTGATAAACTAACTTTCTCTGTTTTCCATTTTGTGTAACAAAAAATGGCTACCAACAGCTTCCTGGGGCTGAAGAGAAATGTCACACTGAAAAATACCAACATGAACCCCTTGTAGACAGAGTGAAGATGAGGAAGTAGGGAAACTCCAAGAAGTTTGGAGGGGGGTCTTGTCTCTTAACCTTATTTTTCTCAGTGTATAAGAAGGTGGGCTTATTTTCTGAGACAAAAGAGATTTCGACGGTATAAAAAAAGAAGTCAATATTGAAGTTTTGTGAAAGCTGTTCAGAGGAACGAGAGTCAGTAACGACAATTCATAAGACTGAGAATGAGTTAGTGCCCAGGCTGAGGCTGGACACTGTGTGTGTTTAAGGGGCCAATCTTCTCCTTGAATGCTTGTCATTAGTGATGGTCAGGAACTCCAGTTTCTCAGATGATTACCAGGTGAGTATACCAGATAACTACTAGATGGGCCCAGCATCCTCGCATAAACAAAGCAAGGGGACATCTCAAGTTCATTTAAAACACATTGCCTTAGAGCATCTTCGTGGTAAAATGGTTCATCACAAAATTGACATCATGTAAAATTTTAGTCAAATAATTTTTTTGTATTTCTTTAGATTTCTAACCCCTAATTTCTAAGGAAAAATTTTATTTTTTCATAAGTCAAAGCTTCTGAGTAAATGGGTTTTGAGTTACTGTTTTTATAACTTGAACTCACAAAAAAAATACACATTTCATTTCTAAATACGTATATGTGTACTTATTCCATCACTGGAGAAACTTGGGTAAAGATCTTTTGCTCTTTTGTAAATCCAATGACTGTGGAGGTCACAGTGAGCAGGAGGCAGCCCAAACTCTTGCCTCACTAGTTCATTATTTTTTAACAAGATAATTAAAAATTACATTCTACCATACTGAGAAGCGTTTTCTTGCCAAAACTGTAGGGTTTTTTTCTCCCTCTTTTCTTATTTGTTTGTTTGCGATGGACAGTCTAGATAGAATATGACTTAAAAATCAATTTGAGGAAAGCCGGCCATGGTAAATTACTTTCCTGTTGGCCTTCATTCCCACCTTCCCTTTTTTCTTATTTTTTCTTTCTTCCCCTCAGATGAACTCTTCTCTCAATATTTTCTTAACCTACACACTCTGATACCATCTCCCTTTCTCCAGTCTTCCCTCTTTTTCATCTCCCAAATAGTCTAATCTAGGGAACCTCTGCTTTCTAAAAGCTCTGCCACAGGCATGTGATAAAAATCTTCCAAGTTTTTCATCTTTCTTCTCAGTGGGTGTTTGTATGATCACTGACAGAGAAAACACTGCCGCATTCAATGTTCAATGCAGTTTTGTTGATAAGGCAGGGGTGGAGGAATGGGTCCGTGTGAAGAGTAGTTTTCATTGCTTTTTTATTTGTGCTCCCTAAAGTGGTGTTCTCCTGGAAGAATATTTGATTGCAAAAACAGGAGAGTTGCATTCTCCTCCTAATTTTACAGTAATTTTCTGCTCTGCTTGAGGCCTTTGTATTTATGAATGTAAACAATGTTTTAAGAAAATCTGCCTTGGGGCCAGCCCAGTGGCATAGTGGTTAAGTTCACATGCTCTACTTCAGTGGCCTGGGGTTCACCGGTTCAGATCCTGGGTTCGGACCCACACACTGCTCAACAAGCCGTGCTGTGGTGGCATCCCACATAGAAGAACTAGAAGGGCTTACAAGCAGGATATACAACTATGTACTGGGGCTTTGGGGAGAAGAAAGGAAAAAGAAAAGAGGAAGATTGACAATAGATGTTAGCTCAAGGCCAATCTTCCTCACACAAAAAAAGAAAGAAAGAAAATCTGCCTTTATTTTATAAGGATATTTTGGGTCTACCTCTCGATTGGGGTTGCAGTTT
This sequence comes from Equus quagga, assembly GCF_021613505.1. Taxonomy (NCBI): domain Eukaryota; kingdom Metazoa; phylum Chordata; class Mammalia; order Perissodactyla; family Equidae; genus Equus; species Equus quagga. The sequence goes on along the minus strand of NC_060288.1, from coordinate 20,722,088 downwards.
GTCTTTTTCACAGGAACATGTGTGGATGTAGGCTTCACATATAATTGTATGTAGTAAGCTTTCCAAGAAGTCATTGGTCCATGGTATTAAGTGGGGCTGCAAATCACGGTGATTACTGGAATTATTCTCCTGAGATCATAGTTTTGGGAGTCTCGGTGAGTGTTTCTAGCAAGTGTGGTCATGTGAGCGATCATATGATGTTCAGTATTTTTTTCCACCTTCTAGCCATCCACTGGGCACCAGACACCACCATTTCCTCCTGTGAAGCTAGTGTTGCCTGATCCAGCCATGACTCAAATTGCTTAAGCTGGGAGCTTTTCTTGTGTTTGGGGAAAGTGGGAGAGGGTGCTGCTCTTCCCCCTGTGCTGCACTGTTAGAGCCGTCCCCAAGAAGGATGGCGAGGGGGCTAGTGTCCCACAGAGTTCTCAGGGAGCTGCTGCTTTAGGCTTTTGTTAATAGCACCACCCCAGCCCATTAGACTTCTGGTATCAGACACCATGTTATACACAGAATCTCAGCACATTTTCACTTGCTAAGACTTCATATTCTTTGAAGGTTTTCATGCCCTTCGGTTGTGTTACCTCCTAGCGAGTTTTGTCTAGCCTGAGTCGATACAGGCATCTCTGTAGCAAGTGTATCTGTACAACGCTGATTCTGTACTGAGGGAAAATAAAAAATAAATACAGAGCTCAATGTGTACATACATATATATGTATATATGTGTGCATGTGTTTATAGCCCAGCATATGTTGCTTTTTAGATAATGGTCACATTTTACTTGAAAATGATCTCAAACTTACAGAAAAGTTAAAAAATAAGAAAAAGAATACATATATTTCCTCTACCCTCATTCGCCTATTTTTACCATTTTATCCATTTGTGTGTTCTGTTTGGTCTCTCTTTCTCTCTAAATACATCCATTTGTATTTCACAAGAATCGGGAAATTCTCTATTAGAACCACAGTACAATTATCAACTTTAGGAAATTTAGCATTGATAAACTCTTTCAATCTCATCTACCATCTGTATTCTAACTTTTTCAGATGATCTGTTAATGTTCTTCATAAGGTTTTTTCACCCTTAACACAGAATCTAGTCTAAAATCAGGTATTCTATATAGTTTTCATGTCTTTATTTTTCATCTAGGACAATCTAGAACACTTCCATAGGATTCTTTGTCTTTTATAACATTGGCTTTTTTATTTTTTTATTTAAAGTTTTCAAAATTTTATTTTATTTTATTTTGCTTTTTTTGAAGAAAATTAGCCCTAAGCTAAGATCTGCTGCCAATCCTCCTCGTTTTGCTTAGGAAGACTGGCCCTGAGCTAACATCTGCGCCCATCTTCCTCTACATTATATGTGGGACGCCTGCCACAGCATGGCTTGCCAAGCAGTGCCATCTCCACACCCTGGATCTGAATCGGTGAACCCTGGGTCGTAAAAGCAGAAGGTGAGAACTTAACCATGTGCCACTGGGCTGACCCCTATAACAGTGGCTTTTTTAAAAAGAATATTCTTTTTCTGTTTTTCCATTGTTTTCTGATAATTCTTTTCAGGTTATGAATTCCTGGTCATATCACATCTGGAGGCACATGATGTTCACCTGTGCCTCATTGGTGATATTAATTTTGATCACTCTTTCAAGATGTTACTCAATTTCTCCACTATAGTTATTATATTTTCCCCTGTAACTAGTAAGTGATCCATGTGAAGACACTTTAAGACTGTGCTAATATCCTATTTCTCATCAAAATATTGCCCTGGACTTAATATTCATCGATGATGCTTGCCTGAACTAATCATTACCATAATGGTTGTAAAGTCATGGTTTTCCAGATCCAGCACTCCCTACCCATTTATTCGTTGACATTCAACATTCTACAGTTCACAGGTAAGCACTGGGTCTTCAGTCAATTTGTATTTTTGGACCTGAATTTGTGTGTGCAAACGCACACACACACACACACATACACACAGCTATATAAGAAATATATATGTATATACATATAAAATAAATGATAAGACCTTTTCTTATATTAAGACCTTCTTTGTTCTCATATTGCTGCTTTGAAATTCTCAGAATGTTCTCCCCAGCAGCTTGACCTTAATCTCAGCAAAGATCCAATATTGAAAGCTCTAATAAAGTTCATAATCTTGAAATATCATTTGTTTAAAAAATGCATTTGAAAACATTTTGTGTGGCTATGAGTTGTTAGCAGAGGAAATTAGAACTGAAACTCACTTGTCACCAGAATTAAAGAAAAAAGGCAAAACTGATTTTATCTCTGCTTCACATCCGTAAGAGAAATAAACATGACTGATATTTAGACCATTTACATGAAAATACAGCTCTTGAATTTGTAAAAAAACATAAGCAGATACTCCTTTTTCCGTCAATTATTACCTAATTTACATTGGGTCTACATGAACCGATTTAAACACTGATTTAGTGTTAGATATGGACCAGGCAAGGGAGAAAAAATACTTTAAGTTAAAAGAAGCATTTTAAACCCTTGGAAATAATCTTTCTGCTTTTGGTTGATGACTTGTAGATTTTTCCTTCTGTCTTTTACGTTGTTCTCCTCTCTCTTCCTTTAGTCATTAAAGCAGAATAAAGAAGGCACTTAGTTCTACTTAATACTATTGAATGCTCTCTCATCTGACAGCTAAATATCCCACAGGCTATAAAGCATTAGGTTCTTAGCTGCTTCTCTCTTGACTGAAAAACTCCTTACGGTCTCCTGCCTATGCATCTGGGCAACACGGAAAGGACTGACAAGGAGAAGCACAAAGAAAGTAGAACCTTTTCTCTGATGTGTTAATGTGTTCATTTGAAAGTGCTCCATAGCATAACTGTTTTAAGGCCAAAGAGAAAGAACATAGCAAAAAGTTATTAAAATTATTTTTGTGGCTATTTAGCTGAATATCTTAGCTGACTCTTTGAGAATTACCGTACAAATCAGTAGAAGTTCATACTCTATATATGCCTGTGTTTTAACAAAAGATGATCAATTTTCCCTTAAGCAAGAACATGGAGTTGAGTTCATTATCTGAATCAAGTACTATGGGAATGAGGGAGCTTAGACCGCAGAGAGTAGTGACTAGCACCAGCTACCAGGAACAAATTACTGCACTTACTTTCTTGGCTCCAGAGAGTGAGATGGAGGCCTTGGAGCTCCTGAAGCCCAGGCAACAGCTGGTGAGAAGCTGGTAGAAGAAATGATGGGTGTGAAGGTTGTTCTTCGATGTGAAGACGGAAAAAGATTGCACATTCTCTAAAAACCTCATTTTCATACTAGTAATGCTTACTCCGTCCTCAGCACTCACCAGTGAACGGTGGTCCAGAATATGCCTTTTCTATTATTGGGAAGACTCAAAGGCATGAAGTGAGTCCTGTTAATGGAATGCATTGCACTGTTCTCTCAAGACTCAGTCTCCATTTCTAGGCAACCTACTTCCTCCTTGCAGATGCTGCCAAAAGCAAAATAAATTCACTTCCGGTTCCTTGAGCTTGAGTTCTGACTGAAATTTGGCCTTGTTAAATTAATTAAACGGGGAGGCTATTAAACTGACGTGGCTTTCATGACACAGTGGCCTAAGTAAGGAAACCAAAATCTGAACTTGTAAATGCCTCAAGATTACAAAATCAAAACGCTAAGGACAACCGATCACAAACTGTCAACTCAGCTTTAAGCTAGAGCCAATTAATAATTTCCTTACTTTGCTTCTACTTTTCCTCTATAAAATTCTCTTCTCTGTAAAAGTTTCTCCCCAGCTGCTGTCTGTGGAGCGCTCCTGACCACTTCTGGTTTGGCCCTGCCCAATTGGAATCCATTTTTATTCCAATAAACTCTTAAAATTTTTAATATGCCTCCGTTTATTTTTTAACAGCCTTAAGCATTTTGAAACATCGACATGGAAGATAACAAAGAAAAATGCAAAGACCTGTCTTACCAAAACCAGAGGCTGGAACGCGGCTTTGAAGATTCCATCTTTGAGGCAGTGAAGGCCGGCGCCACCCTGGCCAGATCTTTCGTTGTGCAGACTCCCCTTCGAGACCACAACAACAAACACATTTCTCTGAAATGCTCTGGTCCCAAGGTAGAGCTCCATATAATAATGGAAAATGGTGTCTGTGTATTGTGTTGAGCTACTTCTTATTTATTCCCTCGACGGAATTTTTGTTTTCTCAGAAGTAAGGGTTGGGATTGCTCTGTGTCTGAGAGCTGTTGCTTGTTGTTTTCAGGAGATGCGCTTTTTCCCTTTGTTTCAGTGTGTATAAGGGACTGGGAGCCGAGGGCTTGAAGAAGAAGGCTGTCTTTTCAGGGGTGACAGTGAGACTGTCATCAGTGGGGCTGGGCCAGGCTCTGGTGACGGAAGAAGCAGAGGTCCATGGAGGAGCAGCCTTGTGGGCACAGGAGCTAGACCCCTTGGCACCCACAGTGGCCTTCTCACAAGGGCCACTCCCTGCAAAAACATCCCTGAGGCTGCATCTGTTGAGCACCTTCATGAGAAACAGAGCAAACAGACAAAGCCAGGGCAGGAGAGTGACATAAGGGGACTTCTACCTAGAACACATGCTGCACAAATGTGGAGACTTCCAGAAATTCCTGTAGAAGGCTGGGGGCTTGCTGGTAGGTATCATATTACAGATATTAATATAAATTGGACTTTTTTCTTTTACTACATGGATGAAGGCGGACTTCTCACTTCTTTGTTCATTTGGGTAAATGCTTGAAAGGTTTCTTTTAAATGTGAAGGCCATATCAGGGTTAGACCCAGAGGTAAACAGTTTATTTTAAAACATGACATGATGTCTGGGGCTGCCTGGTGGCGTAGTGGTTAAGTTCACACACTCTGCTTCAGCGGCCCTGGGTTCGTGGGTTCAGATCTTGAATGCAGACCTACATACTACTCATTAAGCCATGCTGTGGTGGCATCCCACATACAAAAAAAAAAGAAAAAAAGAGGAGGAGTAGCGCAGAGGATAGCGCAGTGACAAAGTGACAATCTTCCTCAAGCAAAAAGAGAATTGGCAACAGATATCAGGGCCAATCTTCCTCACCAAAAACAAAACAAAAAAACCATGACATTGTGTCAACAGTAGCCATGCATCTATTTTTTTAAATAGTTTAACAGTTTAGCTGACCTATAACCTAAGAGAACTCTCAGTGAAGGAGATAAATAACAAACTACATTGGCAGATAAAGAATGTAGGGGAAAAAGCAGGAAAATGCAAGAGAATGAAAATCAAGGTACTCCAGTGGGCACATTGTGTAATCATTGAGGGTCACTCTGAGAAATGGGATGCCTCGAAGGGGGAAGGCAGAAGATGGAAATAGAAGCTGCACTAAATTTAAATTTCATTTATAACATTTGGTCTCTGGCCAGTCTGGAATTTACATTCACCATTAGTTTTTGAGAAGAGCTCACAAATTTTACCTAAAAACAAAAATCCAATAAAAAGATAAGAAGTCTCCAATCCATTATAAACCTTGTAATATTACAAAGTTAAAACTTAGCCCCAAGTCGAAGGCCTCCAGAGAGATGGTCCAGCTAAAGAAGGGCGGGGTTCAAACTGATGCTGACGCTGATGGTGGTTGAGGTGATGTTGATGGGTTATTCGAAAGGGATTGCCTGCTCTGTCAAACCCCTGCCAGCCATAATTTAAAGGGACAGAAGTCATTAGTTTTCACTCTTACTCTCTTTGTACCAATAAAACTTGTATTTGCCTTTCTTTGCAAGCCTCATTGCTCTGTAACTCAGTGTCAGCCAGTGAGTGAGACCTGTCTCTGTAACAATGACAGCCACAGATTTCAGCAGCATAAATGTTATATCGGTGCATCTGGTCTTCTGAAGGTTAATCAAGTTGAGCTGCACCTTTATTCTCAGTTCTAGCTAACTCAGAAGGGCAAAATACTGATGATCTCCAATGGTTCAGAAAGTTGAGAACATTTGTTTTCTAATAAGAGCAATCATAAATTTAACTCAAAAAGGAAATTGAAGCTATAGCCTCTTGTTTAACTGAATCAATTGTTTGAAATTTGATCACAGAGCAATCAAGCGAATCTTCTGCAGATTTGTTTGGATGTAATCTAGCAGTCAGCTGCTAAATCCCTGCCCTTGGGAGAATAGGCAAATTTAGCTTGAAACACCCAATTCCACAGCCTGTGGAAATCCTAGCCCTTACCCTGATCTATGTGAGTTACTGTGAACTTATGTTCTAGGGGTCCATTTCACTGGACTCCTGTGTCTGTGGGTGCTGTTTCTATAATATCTCATCCAATATTAATAAGAATTTCTTATGTTCACTGATTAGAAAAATTCATTTTCAATAAGTATTCAGTGAAATTAGTGTACTTTACCAGAAGTCGTATTTGGTGGTTATAGAAGGAATCACATTGTACATAATTCAGTCATCCAATTTCCTGTTTCTCTTTGTTCTCCCGCTCTGTATCTGCTGCCTGTTCTTGCCTCTCTTTTCTTTTCCTTTATTATTCCTATAAAGAGAAAAATAAGCTCCTGCCTTAATTATGATACAGGGAGAATAGCAATCACTGTTGTTTAAATTAAGACACAATTGAAATATAAGACTGTATAAGTTTAGAGAGTAAAATGTGTTGATTTGATACATTTTTATATTGTAATATGATTACCACTGTAGGGTTAGCTAACACCTCTATCAGGTCACATAATTATCATTTTTTTGTGATGAGAACAATTAAGATCTAATCTGTTAGCCACTTTGAAGTTTATGCTACAGTTCTATTGACTATAATCACAACGCTGTCCATTAGATCTCCAGGACTTACTTATCTGCTGGTTGCAAATTTGTACCTTAAACAACATCTCCCCAAATCCCCCACCCCCACCGCTTGATAACCAACATTCTACTTCGTGTTTTTAAAAGTTCGGCTCTTTTAGATTCCACATATAAATGATATCATACAGTATTTGCATTTTTCTAACATCTCACTTAGCATAATGCACTCAAATTCCATACATGTTGTCACAAATGGCAGGGTTTTCTTCTTTGTAATGGCTGAATAATATTCCACTGTATGTATCTAGCACCTTTTCTTTATCCGTTCATCCATTGACAGTCACTGGGGTTGTTTGCATATTTTGGCTATTGTGGCTAATGCTGCAATACATGTGAGAATGCAGATATCTTTTTGTATCCTGTTTTCATTTCCTTAGGATATATACCCAAGAATGGGATTGCTGGACCATATGGTAGTTCTATTTTTAATTTTTTGAGGAACTTCCATACTGTTTTCCATGGTGGCTGCATCAATGTACATTCCCACCAACAGTGCACAGAGGTTCTCTTTTCTCCACATGGTAACTAACACTTGTTATCTCTTGTCTTCTTGATAGCAGTTCTAACAGGTGTGAGGTAGTGTCTCATTGTGGTTTGGATTTGCATTTCCCTGATTATTAGTGATGTTGAGCATCTTTCCATGTACCTGTTGGCCATCTGTATGACTTATTGGAAAAATGTCTATTGAGAACCTCTGCTCATTTTTTAATTGGATTGTTTGTTTTTTATTATGGAGTTGGAGTTCTTTCTATATTTTTTATAGTAACTCCTTATCAAATAGATGATTTGCAGATATTTTCTACTATTCGGTAGGTTGCTTTTCCATTTTGTTGATTATTTCCTTTGCTGTGCGGAAGCTTTTTATTTGATACAGTCCCACTTGTTGATTTTTGTTTTTGTTGCTTCTGCTTTTGATGTCATGTCCAAAAAGATCATTGCCAAGATGGATAGCAAGGAGCTTCTTCCCTATGTTTTCTTCTAGAAGTTTTATGGTATCAGATCTTATTTTTAAGTCTTTAATCCATTTCAAGTTAATTTTTGTGAATGATGTAAGATAAGATCAATTCTAATTTCATTCTTCTGCATGTGGTTACCCAGTTTTCCCAGCACCCTCTGCGGAAGAGACTATCCTTTCACAGCTGAGTGGTCTTGGCCCACTTGTCAAGCATTATTTGACTGTATATGTGGGGGGAGGAATCACCTTTTAAAATCTGAGATGTACCTGATATCTCACTCTCCACTCCTGCAGCTCATAAAAATATTTCACACAAACAAGTAACAGTGCTCTTTTGAGGAGGACATCTAAGGAAATAAAAAATTCCCATCTTGTTATTTATAGTAATATTTCACACTGACTTAGTACCTAACACTTTGTAAGATTCTTTTATGTACACAATCTTATTTAATCAACCCTACCACCCTGTGAGCTAGGTATAATTATCTTCATTTTACGATTGAGGAGAATAAAGGTTAAAGAGTTTAAAGTCATTGCTTACAAATTCCCATTTAATGGGAAAATTGGGACTTGACACCATGTGTCTGCCCTCCAAGTTCTGTGTTCTTTTTTCTATGCCACCCTGCCTCTCGTGTTATCATGGACATCACTGCCGTACCACGGACTTGTGGGTAATCTGACTGGTTCAACTGTGGTTCATCAAATGTGACCAGAACTCCTTTTCAGCCCCTCCTATCAAGAGGTGAAAATACTTCTCCATCCCTTGAATTTGGGTTGAGCCTGTAACTTGCTTTGATCAAGTTATCTGGAATAGTCCATGCCTTCCAAGCCTTGTCCTCAAGATGCCTTGCAGTTTCCAATCTCATTTTCTTCCAAAGTTTCTGACACTTTGTGAAGAAGCCTAGAATGAAAGGCCACATGAAGAGAGGCCCAGCTGTCTCAACCATTCCAGCCTTCAAACTGAGGCTCAGAAATATGATAGCAGCCCATTCAGCCCCTTCACCTCCACTTATGCCACCTGCTGACTGCAGCTGTAGGAGTGAGCGGAGGTGAGACCAGCAGAAGAAATACCCCATCCACCTACAGAGTCAGTGGAAATAAGAAATGATTGTTGGCATATGGTTACACAGTAATAGATAACTGATACAGCAAGCATTATTAAAAATCATTGTGAGAATTCATAGGTATATTTAAAATTCATTAGATTAAAAAGAACAACAGTATTTAATGTTGATGCAAAACAAAGTTAGGTTAAGAAAGGTTATTTCATCTATCCAGGTATTATTATTTTTGTTTCCACAATGTAATATAAATCATACCATGGGTCAAAGTTTTAATAAGGTAGAAAGAACATATTACTCCATTATTACAAACTACAAATAATTTTAGGCAAAGATAGGATTTCAGTTGCATTGTAAGAATGTACCTAGTCTTATTAAATTTTTGTTGTTGTTAATTTTTTACTAGACAATATATTAGCCATTATATTGGTTTGAATAACATACATTTAAAAAATTAAAACTAATAAGAAAAGCAGTGGAAATACGAAAAATTTACTTTCTATAAAGCCCAAGCGTTTTGTAGTTAATTGCTTCCCATGTGACCTTGGAGTCAGTCAGGCCTGAGTTCAAATCACAGTTCTGCCACTCACAGGCTTTGTGGCCTTAGGCAAATGACTTAACCTCTCTGAGGCTTGATTTCCTCAAATCCAAAGTGGTTGGCAGAGTGCCTGGCAGATAATAAGATTTATTTTAAATCAGATTCTCCATTATTTTAGAATGTCCCATTTCTATTTTTAAAAATAAAATAGTGCTAAAATCCAATTTTGATGGCCAGGATCGTATTAGAGAAAATTCATTCTCCCGGGGTATAGACAGCTCTTCCGTTAAATTCTTTTAGCTTTTGAAAGTAAACAACACTATTATCTTCAAATAATACTGAATTGGGAGGCCATACTTCCTCTTTTCTAATTGTTCAGCTTCTTATTTCCTACTTTGTCACTATTTTATGACCTTGCTTATGATGTGAGTCTTTTAAAGTGAATTAGTTATAATGATGAAGAGAGGTTAGTACCTTGAACAACCAGGCAGAGGATGATTTGAGTAAGAAAAGAAGTAGAATCAGAGATAATGGCATTATTTCAGGAGGAGATGTGATGTGATAATGACAAGAACTAGGAAGATATCTAAGGATATCGAAATACGTTTTCAAAAAATATCAACATATATATGCATAATACATATTTTTATATAATATATATTACAATATATATAAGATAATATATATATATTAGAATAAATGGCTTTCTTAACATGGCTGGAATTATTGATCTTTTTTTCGTACTCTATTCCTTGTCACTGCTTTGAAGACCGTATAGAGACTTGGGGCCTCTTGAGTGGAATTAAAGTTTACAACAGTCCACATCTTTCCTATGTTACACATGAGCCTAGCCAAAATGGTCTCTGTTAGAAACCCAACAATCCTTTTTCCTAGATAGGGAAACCACCCAAAAGCAGATAAACAGAATACGCAAAGAAAAAGTAGTGTCTAGATGTGAGATCACTTTTTTCTGAATGTGCTAATTTATAGCTTGCACTACCATTTGTACCATTCCTTTTCCTCTCTCGAGTTTCTGCTCCTTTATGTAATTATATAATAATCTCCATTTTCCAAACCTTCTTGCCCACCCATCACCCCCCTCAACACCATCTCTTCAGAGACAGTATTCTTGGAGAAATAAAGGGGATAAAAATTCCAAGCTTTCCAAGTTTCTTCTCCATCCAATTTTGCCTTTTAGGGAACTATTCTGTGAGAGAGCCGACAAAGTTAATGGGATAGACTAGAAAGACAGTCACCTTCCTCAACTTTCTGGCTTTTTCCTAATATCATACTGGGTAATCATGGCCCTGACATTGAACTTGTCAGAAGAGAAGAGGTCCAAGGGTACCTACAAGCAAAGTGTGCTTGCATCCCACATTCCAGAATGCACAGGGTGACATTTAAAGAAAAGAGCAGAGTCTTCTTCAATGATGATTTCTTAAAATGAGGTGACACCCATGTTTTATTGGGGACAACTTAAAAAGCTCATTCTATAATAGATATGTCCACCAAGAAAGCAGACAAATTGATAGAGATCAACAGTTTCTTAGTTTTTCCAAGATTCCTGTGTCTTAGTTTTTCCATTAAAATTTCCTCTGGCTTATTATGTCTCACCAAAGCCTCAAATATTTGAGAGCAACAAACTGGCTGAATAAATCGTCATAATGTATTTGTAAATTAGAAATTGCCACATTATTTGACTTTCATGGCTGTACACTTTCACCCAGTGCTTCTCAGGAGTACGTTAGGAGACTAGAAATTTCAGCCACTGATTCAAAGCTTTTGCATCTGCGATGCCTTACCACGGCTTCATTTTTTGAAACTTCCAGGCTATTAAAAAAAATGGCAGATATATTTAAATAGCATTGTATATGTTAACATTAAATTTGTTTTGGGAATTTTGTGCTATCTGAAAATTACAGAACCTAAAGCAATAGCGTTTAAACTTTTCCCCCTCTTTATCATTTAAAAATAATAATTTTAATTCATCTCATTATCTCCAATTTATGGTGTAATTATGGAACAAGTCTCTCATTATTATTTTAAATAAAGAATGAAATAAAAATACCCTAGAGTCAATGATAATGTTTTGGTAGCTATTTTTTCCTAAAAATTTATTTAATTTTAATTTTTATTTATTTAATTTTTATTTTTTCCAGAAATATTCACAGAAATACAAACTTTTAGGCACATGAGATAACATTATACGTAGTGTTGCTTCCATATACATTTATTTATCTTTATACACAGTGTTACCTTTTTTTTTCTTTTTTACACTCCCACTTTTGTTCTCCTCTTTCTCTCTTCAGGTACCAATTTTACTAGGTAGTCAGTATTATTAATGAAGATGTGGAAATGATGGCTTAAAAATTATGGAAAAATTGAGATTATCCAAAATAAGATCCTAGAACTGGAGCAAGGAATATGAAGTTTTCAAAATGGTTTGTCCTGTATCCACGGATGTAATGAGTTAAATTTTTTCTCAAATTGCAAATCTAGAAACATCTTTCATGATATTATTTAACAGGGATACCTAGATCTCATCTGCAGGTCTCTCACAATCCTTTTTTTATTATTATTTTTTTTCCCTTCCAAAGCCTGGAGCTAAAGCTTGTTGCTTGACTGAATTCTTGGCGATAAACTGTATCCTGGTACACTGAAGAGGGAAACCGGATCAGCTGCAGGTACTTTCCAGCCGAACGCCGGTGCAGAGGCCATGTTCAGTTGGGAGAAACGGACCCTTTAAACGTTGTCTATGTTGTGCTTGTAGAACCCCTCACTCGTATAGTTTGGGAGACCATTCTATAGCGGAGGTGAGAGAAAACCATACAACTCCAGAAACATTTTTGGTGCCAATTGTGTCTCAACAACCCTTAAAGCTAGTGTCTTAAAGGAGATTAGCGTTCAGTGACATGAGGCTGAAACACAGACCTCCGACATCTGTAATAATTCCACGACACCATACATTTCTGGGGAAATACGTTCTTAAAAAATGTAACAGTTATTTTGCCCAATAATCCGTGATTCGTGACTGGTTAGGATAGTAAACCTTTATGGAAAGAGACACTTTGAATCAATTTAGGGAAAGAAAAAGAAAGCCACTTTATCTATGAAGATTGTGTGACTTTTTTTCTAGCATCTCTCCACTATTTCAGGGCTCCAAAGATATGCTTTTGACAAATGTTCTATTTTTCTGCAGGAACTTGGTCCTATTAATGCCACTAAAGTGGGTAGAACATAGTAGTTTTTCAATAAATATTTACTAAATGAATAAATGAACAAATTGTCTCATCATTTCATTAAATGAGATAAGAAGGGCAAGCCAAATTAATTTCTTAGGTCCCAGGTGTCACAGGCCAGGTTACATAGAAGGAAGGCTGGGAGATAAGAACTGGACCCAAGCATTATAATCTCACGGGAACTGATTGATAAATGCCTCCTGCATTTTAGCCCAGGTTGGCTATTTTGGATGTTTATTGTCCATAGTCCCTGTCTTCACTTCATAACACTGGAAATGCGTGATCCTTCACAACTTTAGATTTGTTTCTTAAATATTTAATTCTAGATATTACATCAACTTGAATCAAATGAAGAGTATCCTCTTCCTTTATTTGTCTCCTCCGTAGTGTATGCTGGATATTCCAGATTCCACATTCTTATAAAGTTTCAGAATTTATTTTTAAAGTATCTACTCAACTAATATGTTTTATTGCATATGATGTGTTAGGTACTGAGGTCGTGGAAATATTTAGTAAGATGAAAGGAGCTTTACTTACATTGTTAATCTGACCTTAAATTGTCATTTGTGTATTGTGCATTAAAAAAAATTTTTTTATTGTCACCTGAGCTAACTGTTGCCAATTTTCTTTCTTTTAATTCTTCTTCTTCTCCCCAACCCCCACCCCGCACAGCAAGAACATAGTTGTATATTCTAGTTGTGAGTCCCTGTGGTTGTATGTGGGACGCCACCTCAGCATGGCCTGAGGAGCAGTGCCATGTCCGTGCCCAGAATCCAAACCAGCAAAACCCTGGACCGCCCAAGTGGAGTGTGTGAACTTAACCACCTGGCCATGGGGCCAGCCCCTGAATTTTTATGTTGAAACACTTTTAAAAGTTTTAAATAGGACTTACTAAAAATACCATAGATCACAGCATAGCTTACTAAGCCCCTTGTAAAAATAGAGGCACAGTTTGCTATCTTTCTTTTTTAAAAAGTCAATCCAGAGCAGGTTAATATTAAACAAATAAAATTAAATTTATGTTATTTTTGTGATGCTCTGTTTTCAAAATTAGCCACATTTAATAATGCAATATTTGGAATACGTCATGAAATATAGTTTTCAGGGAGTGGTTAGACTTAATTTTTTCTAGGTTTAGTTATCTTAGCCATTTTTGGAAATTAAAAATCACCTGTAAAAAATGTATCTATAGATTATAACTCCTACATCTTAATCTTTCTTATCCACCTGGTCCTTGTGGACTGAAAAGCAGTCAATTTCAAACAATTTATAGCCAGATCTTATTGCACTAGGTTTGACAACTTTTAGCTCAGTATTTTCCCCAGAGGCATAGAAAGGGCTAAAAAAAGTCCCCAGGAGCCAAGGCAGACGTTATTTGAACACGTCTACTTAACTTTCAGTCCTCAAATATAATATTTATTGAGCCCAATTCATAAAGTGAACTTTGTGACTGAGACAACCAAAATTAAATCAGATGGGTTATACTCAGAACTACCCTCACCTTCAGAAAGGCAAGACAAGCATTTTGTGTGGTAATTGTCATACTGCATGACAAAAATATGCACTTTATTCATTTTTCTTAACTTATATATACATATTTTTTTAAATATTGGCACCTGAGCTAACAACTGTTGCCAGTCTTCCTTTTTTTTTCTACTTTTTCTCCCCAAATGCCCCCAGTACATGGTTGTATATTTTTTTAGTTGTGGGTCCTTCTAGCTGTGGCATGTGGGACGCCACCTCAGCATGGCCTGATGAGTGGTGCCATGTCCATGCCCAGGATTCGAACCAGTGAAAACCTGGGCCACCAAAGCAGAGTGCACAAACTTAACCACTCAGGCATGGGGCTGGCCCCTTAACTTATATTTTTATATGAATTTAACATCTGAAGATTTAGAATAATTTTTGGCACTATAAAAACAAAGTCTTTATGTTTTGAGAATTTCCTCTATGGACTTTTGTAAAGCACACAGCATGCATTAACTTCCTATCTATCTCTCTGATTTTGTTTACACTTTTCAGTATTATTTGTTCAAGAAAATGCTAAAAAGAGTTGATAAACTCCGCTTTAAAATATGCAAACTTTGGCAAATTTATTAAAATATAGTCAAAATGCATTAAATCACAAAATGTTCCCACCGAAAGCTAACAATGGATGGACAAGTAAAGGTAAACAATTTAAACATTCTTTTGTTTTATTAATTGGCATGATAGTGCTAAAGAAAGTTCTCATTATTTCCAAAAGATACTTTGTGCAATTTAGCCTACTTTTTAAAATTGTATTTCTATGAAGTCTTAGAACATGCTATTGAGTTTAAACTATTTTAAAATTCTGCAAAATATTTTAAATTTAACACATTTTTGAAAGTGTGTGTGGCTAAGGAGTTCTTGCTTTAAATACTTTTGCAACATAAAATCTGATTTCTGAGAATCAAAAAGAGCATTTTTTACCTAAGCACTACAAATAGGATTAAAGACAATAAATTCAAATTATTAGCAAGTCTGTGTTTGAATTCAAGAAGAATGATGTTAAAGAAAAAAAATACACATGAAGAGAATAGGAGATAGTATTTCTTGCCATGTAATAGGCAAGAGTTATGATTTCCAAAAAATTTCAAAAATCATATAGTGTGGAGAGAACTTAATCAACCTGGTACTTCAACTGCCTTTGACTTTTTTTTTTTCCCTGCTGATGTAGATTGGCCCTAAGCTAACATCTGCTGGCAATCCTCTGCTTTTTGCTTGAAAAAGATTGGCCCCGAGCTAGCACCTGTGCCAATCTTCGTCTATTTTGTACGTGGGATGCCTCCACAGCATCGCTTGATGAGTGGTGTGTAGGTCTGCACCCAGGATCTGAACCCATGAACCCCAGACTGCCAAAGTAGGGTGCACAAGCTTAACCACTATGCCACCTTGACAGGATGGCCCCTTGACATTTTTAACAATAATGAAAAATAGTGCCAAGAAGCTTTAAGAAAAGTAATTCAGCCTTTGTCCTGGATTCTTTCTACACTAAATATCAAGTATTTAGTCAGTAAGCTTTGACCATTTATCTACAAGGCCAAAATGAATGCAGCATCCTCAGCCTAGCCAGGTTGCTCACCCTCATGGGAGCTGGCAAGACCTCAAAGGTGATGGGTCATTATTATCACCAGCAACTGTTTGGTTGCAAAAATACCTTTGATGATCAGTGACCTATTTAGGCTTTGCCTCTTCCTTCTCTTTTTTCTCCTCTTCCTTCTCTTCTTTCATTTGCTTTAACTAGATGGTACCTTCATGTGGTAAGAACAATTCAAAGATTTTGTGAGGCCAAACAAGATCTCATTTTGATTCCCATTTCCCAGAGACAAAAACTTACCAGTTCCTTTCTATCCTTCCACAGCCATCTTGTACCTATACTCCCTATTGTCTTTACCCCCTAACTCTAGTTTATTCTGCATACTGTTCTCTACCATTTTTTTTTTTTAACTAATAATATGTTTTGGGGGGAAAATGCCATCTTTTTAATGGTATACAAGTATTACATCATATGTATTCACCTTGACTTATTTAACCAGTTTAACTATTATGGGTGTTTAGGCTGCTTCCAATATTATATTATAACGATAAAACTATATTTGTTGGGGGGGAATCAAGACATAGCAATTTTCATCTACATGTATAAATGCATCAGCAGATACATTTCTAGATGTGGAATTTCTGGTTCAAATTCACGTGCATTGTAACTTTTATGGGTGATTTCAAATTGTCCTCTATGGAGCTCTTACTGATTTATACTCCAGCCAACAATGCATGAAAGTGCTTTTCCCCACATTTTTTAAGGCAAAGTATTAACAAAATGTTTGGTATTTGCTAATCTGACATGTGAACAATTCTCATTATGTTTTAACTTTACTTTCATGTTATGACAACGAGGTTGAGTAACTTTTCATATCTTCTCTTTCTATTTGCATTTTCTGTCAGGCAATTTCAAATATCAATAATACTTTGGCAACATAATATTATATCTCACCTGAGTTTTGCCTTAATATGGATATTGGGATTTCTCTCCCAAGGGTTCTGATCGGAGTTCTGTGAACATACTTAAGTTCAGAGACTAAATTATTTAGGGTGTGTAAAATAATTCAGCCCTATTGCCACTCTTTTCCCCAGTGATTTGTTTAAGATCAAACCAGGCAATTTTCTAAATATTCCCTCACTTAAATAATTACATACATTTTTCTTCTTAAGAGTCTCTTTTAACTTGGTTATACCAAGATTTATTTGCAATGAATGAGTCATCCTAATCTTAACTCTTTGCGGGGCGGGGAGAACTTCTGTAGTGATATGTAAGGTGAACTGCGTGCCATTCTGAATTTCCTCAATGATTTCAACCAGAAAACTGAGTCATCTCTAATTCCTCATCGTCATTCACCCCAGCATCTTGTCCAAGTTTCCTTGGTTCCATTGATAATATGGAATATCTCAAATGCGTTTAAACTCTCTCCACCTTCATGCCACACACGGTTCAAGGCAATACTCTCTCTCACCAGGATAGTGCGTTGTGTCCTGACTGGCTTCTCCACTGCCCTTCATAACCTCCAATTCATCCTTCATAGAGCAGTCAGGGTTATCTTTCCAAAGATAAAGTTCATATTCAAATGCTTTCTATTGAACTTAGATAAAGTTATTAATGTTTCACCTAACCTATAAGGGCCTTACCTAACTTTCTAACCGTCATATACCCCTTTCTTCCCGCTTGTTCATTGTACACTCCAATCACACTGGCAGTTTTCTGCTCTCATGTATATAAAGTTCTTTCTCTTGAGAAATTTTAACTCATTCTACCTTCAGCCTAGGACACTCAATGTCCCGCTCTTTTCTTCAGGTCTCAGTATTTATTCCCTCCCAGAGCCATTCCCTGACTTTCTGTCTCCATTTGACACTAGGAGTCCTGTATTTTTCCTCCAAATCACTTCCCCAAATTAGAAATTTTATATTTATTTGAGATTTGTTTGTTTAATATCTTCCTCTCCCATGAATAAAAGAACCAGATTTTTTTACTGTTGTTTTCCATAATATTTCCATTGTCTACTACAGCCCTGGAACACAGGTACCACTCAGTAAAGATTTCTGGGATTATTGGATACATTAATAAATGAATGATGTGCATTCTCCCTTCTCCTCATAAGTATACTAGTCAATAAAAAATACATTTTTGTAGTGTGTAACCAGTCAAATCACATTTTTTTTTCTAAATTAGTTTCATCTAAATTGGTTTTTTAAATTGGTGTAATTTTGAGGCATAACATTCTGAAAAATCTTAGTAAAAAAGGACAGAATCATTTAAATGACTTCCTTTTGAATGAGAGTAAATATATTTTATTTTGTAATGATTTTTCAGCTTTGAACATCAAGAATTGTACCAACATCATATACATATATATTTATAATTTATGTGATTTTCCAGAGGATGTCTACGTGCTGTGAATAAAACACTTTCTAATATTTTTTATTCAGCATTATGGAGCATACTTATTTCTCATTAATCCCCAAAGAATATTGGACAGCAGTCCAACTAAATACTTTTTTTCTTCTTTCTTTTTGTTCTCTAAACAAAATAAATGCATTTACCATTACAGTTTGGTTCAACTAATTTTCTTTCCACTTTAAATTACTTTATTAATTTGGTTTCTTACTGACTAATCTTACTGACTAATACTGAGGGCATAGACTAATTCATTTATTAATAAATCTAGTGAAAATTCTGAGCGGTATACCCATCTCTGTGAAGACATGACATTTTACAGATGTCATTGGGGGTAGAAAGAGAAGTCACAAGGAAGAAAATAAAAACGAAAACTCTGATATAAATTCAATGGTCAGCAAATGACATATCCCAAAATATTTTAGCTGATAATCAGTCAATATAAAAACGTTGAAAAGTATTTTTCCTAAATATACTCCGAGTTACTTAGATAAATTTTCTAGAAATGACTTCAGAGAATCTTCTTGACTAACGAATAAGGACACTGATGCACAAACAGTTAAATAATATGCCCAATATTCTCTGCTAGTTGAAATCAAAGCAGAATAAGAGGCAACTTCGACTATCTACATGCTCACAGATGTATGCTGATTTATAACTGAGATTAGCAAATTAAATAGTAGATCCTGTGAGATAGCAAAGCCATGACTTAACTTTGATTAAAAAGTAGACTCTAGAATGATTACTTTTACACTCCATTTCTCCATGTTGCTTATCATATCATATAGCTTACAAAAGTATAACTTTCTAAGGTTACATTTATTTTTATCTGTAATTAAATTAGATATAGTCATTACTTTGATGAGTAACTATTGCTTAATCTGAATTAATCATAATCTGGATTAACCATAGTCTAAATTAGTCACTAAGTGGATTCCTTGAAAAAGTATCCCATTCTTATAGCTAATTGTATTGAAAATAAAGGAGGAACACTTCAATACTTTAATATTCATTTTTTAAGGTATAATAATATTATAATGCCCTGAAGTTTTAAAAACTATGAAATCATAAGAATTTTTTACATGTAAACTAAATATTTACTGATTCTATAATAGAATTATTTGCATGTGATAACAAACAACGTTAATTAGCTTACAGGAAAAGGGTTTTTATTGATAAAATATTAAGCTGACCTGCAGAAGTAACAAAGAATGTGAACAGTGGCAAAGGTGGACAACAGGAACAAATGGAACAAGGAGCTCCTACTCTCCACTCTTTGGCTTCATTCTTGTCTCTTTCTTTTGATTAACTCTCTGTACATAGCAAAAATAAGTGCTCACAGCCAATGACTGTTGGATTTTATGGCTGTGAAAGACACTAAGAGACTAGTATAAACACTGGGCATCAAGTCTGAACATCTCAGAGATCTGTTAGTTATGGGGAATTTGTACCGAAAAAAAATAATTATCAGAATAGAAATTTTAACTTCGCAATTGGTGATTTGACTTGAAAAAATGTACATGGACTTGATTAAAATGGAAGTTTTTGAACAAAACTTCAAATTTCATATTCCTTTGTTAGAATTATCTTATGTTATTTTTGTCTTTCATATTTTAAGTTCCTACCTTCTTAGATCTACTTATTTCTTTTAGTACAAATGGAATCCTAGTGCTTAGCTTTGAATATGGCTGCCGATGAAAAGAATCTAAGAGAGATAAGAAGAGGAAAGCTGGCCTTTTTCTCAACAGCTGCAGAAAAAAAAATGCATACTATTTTTTTAAATAAAACTTGTTCCAATAAAGTGGTGAACTGAGAACATTCACAAAATCATCAGTCTTACTCTTATCTGATGTGGAGACTTCTGTGAAATGGATGATTCCGTTGTCGTTGCTGTTTGTGTTAAAAAATTGTTTTCAGAGGTGTTACTCATACAAAGGAGTCTTTTAAGACACTCATATTTCAGATAATGTAGCTATATTTTCTTAATTGTAAACTGAGGAATAATATGTAAGTTGACATTTCAGTTATGGGAACCCCTTGTTTTTTGCCATATGCATTAAGATTCATGGATCCCTGACAGTGTCTCAGAGTCTTATTTTTGTCCATTTCTACAGAACCATAATTAATATTTACCTCTTCATGAATTATTCTCACTTGATGTCTTACAAATCCAGCAACTTCAGTACCAATATATGTTAGCAAACTTCTTAGAATATTGCCACTAATCCTTCTTCTGTAAATACTCAATAGTGTGGTCACCCAAAAGTTGTTATTAACATTTTCTATTCTCTTTTCAATAGCTGGTGTTAGAGAAGAGAGTATTCCTTTGTTACTAAGAATCTGTAAGTGGTAAATTTTACCGAAATAGGTAAAAACTAACAACAATGTATTTACATGTGAAGTAAAAATGTAAGGATTAATTTAGAAAAAGAAACATTAAGAAAAATATTAAAATTTATATGCAGTTTTGAAAACTATTATTTTACTGTTCAAATTACAAATGTGACATTATTTATAATTATAATTGTGAGTATTACATGATAAAATGCCAGATTTTTAAATAAACAATTTTACTGAGTTTTTCTTTATGAGGTAAAAATTTCTGATGAAAGGAATTCCATTAGACTTAAAAAGAAAAATCTATTGTTATTTTTAAAAAACACTAAATAGAAATGTTGTAAACATAAGGAAAAGCATATTGAAGTTCCACGTGTTTGAAAATTTTCCATTTTAGTTCTGAGGGATGATGGTGTCATGTTGGTCCCTTATTATATTAACATAAATAAACAGTAGTTTTTAAAACAAATTATTTGTTAATACTTGTAGCTCAGAGGAAATCTAATCTTGATTTTTTTCTTTGAGGAAGATTAGCCCTGAGCTAACTGCTGCCAACCCTCCTCTTTTTGCTGAGGAAGACTGGCCCTGAGCTAACATCCAAGCCCGTCTTCCTCTACTTTATATGTGAGATGTGCCACAGCATGGCTTGACAAGCGGTGCCACGTCTGCACCTGGGATCCAAACCAGTGAACCCTGGGCCACTGAAGCGGACCATGCACACTTAACCACTGCACCACCGGGCTAGCCCCTAATCTTCATTTTTAAATAGTATTTTAGTTTGTAGGATCATGTTGAAAATTAATTCAGGTAGTGGAGTAGTTTGCAAGACCCCAGGGGCACATTTACATGCTAGCAAAATTATAACTATTAAGTTAAAATGAAGGTTTTCATCTGAAAATTTTAACTTTACTTATCTAAAACTGTTAACTTGAACATATGTAGGAGAACCTCGAAGTTCCATGGTAGAATAAATGTACGAAAAGTAGCAACACATCCATCACAAGGTTTTGGAGTGGGCACATTATTTTCAATCACACCAGAAGTTATGTAGCGTTTAAAAATGCTTCTATATTTCTATCTATATCATCTGTATCTTTCTATCCAATTTACAAATTGTTTTTTTAGCTAATTGCTTAATCTTCCTGTTCACGAATTTCTCACTTCTAAAATGGTGATAATAATATTTATACTTTTGCATGAGAATTTAATTCAGTTAATTCATCTAAAACATTTAGAATAGTGCTTATAGATAGGAAGCACTCAGTAAAGATTTGCTGTTATAATCATTATTTATCAGATGTTCAAAGAGTTCTCAAATCAATGGTGAGGATAGAGTTTCTCAAGTGAGTATTAGAATTCACTGGGTACCAACACTTCAGCCTTCTTCAACCTGTGCGTTATGTGTGATGCTCTTCATTACACTCAGGGACTTTCAACAGCAAAGGAAACAGCGTGGATTATCACACAGGAAAAGGCAGCACAACCTGGTGATCTAGCATGGCTTGTTGCATTTTCTCAAGTGCACCTAATGAAGGAGAATATGATAATGCGAAAGACATTTCATGCCTTGTAAATATCTGAGAGAGGATTTTACAGAGAAGCCTGCATGTTACATCAAAGACAGTCATTTGAATCAGTAACCACTCAGTGAGCCATTCTATATTGAAAAATGACTTTTTGGGAAGGCTCCGCTATGACTAATGTAGAGCACTAATGTGAGAATGAAGTATTCTATTTTATGACATATTTTTAAAAAGATAGGAACATCATATTACGAGAAGGAGTGGTTCTTTATATAACTTTTGTCAATGCTGATAGCAACTTCATGGCCATATGCAGCTAGAGATGCCACATTATGGAAATAAACTGAAACAAACAAAAAAAGAACTTTATTGACGTAATTTACAGACTTCAAATTTAATTTGAAGCATACAATTCAATGGATTTTAAAGGACTGTGTAACTATCGCCATAATCTGGTTTTAGAACATTTTCATCATCCCAGTAAGAAATCCTATATCCAGTAGCAGTCACTTTGCAAATTCTGCCTACATCTGATGAGATAATCATGTCCTTTTTGTCCCTTATTCTATTAGTATGGAGCATTACATTGATTGATAATGTAGACCTTAACCAACGTTGCATTACGGGGATAATCTCATGTGGTCATTATATACAATCCTTTTTCTGTGGTGTTGATCAGTTTGCTAGCATTCTGTCGAGGAGTTTAGTGTCCATATTCATAAGGGATATTTTACTATAGTTCTATTTTATTGTGGCGTCTTTCTCTGATTTTGGTGTTAGGGTAACACTGGTCTCATAAAATAAGTTGGAATGGTTTCCGCTTCTTCTATATTTTGGCGAGTTTGTGAAGGATTTGTATTAATTCCTTTTTAAAATATTTTAATATTAAATATGGTTAGTCCCTTACCTTTAATAATATTACAAAATATTAAGTGAGGACTTATGCCTTATGTTTAGCTATTTGTTTTCTGTGTGTATTGTCTCCTTTGTTTCTTTCTTCTTTCATTAATGCCTTCTTTTGTTAAATAGCTATGTTCTAATATATCATTTTAATTCTCTTGTTTCTTTTACATAGGTGTTTGAGTTGTTTTCTTAGTGGTTGTCCTAGAAATTATAATCATCATCTTAACTTGAAACAATATAATTTGGATTAATATCAATTTAATTTCAGTAGTATAAAAACTCTATGTTATAATATAGCTTTGTTCCTCTCCCTTCTTTGTACTATTATTGTCATACAAACTACATCTTTATACAGTATAAGAGCATCAACACAGTTTTGTAATTATTACTTTAACAGTTATCTTTTAAATGAGACAGGAGAAAGAAAGTGTTTTAAACAAAAATACACGTATGCTAATTTTTATATTTATTTTTATAGTTAGTTTTACTGGTGCTCTTTACTTCTTCCTGTGGATTCAAGTTACTGTCTAGTGTCTCTTCATTTCAGACTGAATGACTCCCTTTGTATTTCTGTCAGGGTAATCTCCTAGCAATGAATTTTCTAAGTTTTTGTTTACCTAGGAATGTCTTTGTTTCTCCTTTATTTTGAAATATAGTTTTGTTGAACATAGAATTCTTGGTTGGCAGTCTTTCCCTCTCAGCACTTTGAATACATTTTCTTCTAAGATTTGACCTGGAAACCAAATTCATAATTTTAAATGTTTATATACAGTTGTGCCAGTACCATTTGCTGAAGAAACAATCCTTTTTCCATTGATGCGTCTTCACTTTTTTGTTAAAGATCAATTGACCATCAATATTAGGAGTTATTTCTAGAGTCTCAATTCTGCTCTGTTGATCCTGTCTTTATGCCAGCCTCACACTGTCTTGATTTTTGCAGCCTGTAAGTTTGAAGTCAAGGGGTGTGTTTTTGCCCTTTGTTCTTCTTTTTTGAAATTGTTTGGCTACTCTTCAATTTTTATAATTTTAGTTTTATTTCTAGCAAAGTAATCCATACTCATAGTTTAAAAAGTGAAATACATACAATTTATAGGTACATTTCTTGATTTACCACTTTAGATGTTATCTATTGACATCTTCTAAAGAAATTGAGTGTTTAAATTTATTACATGCCAACAGAATTACTTAAAAAAATTATTACATGTATTTAACACACACACATCCTATTTTCTTTCTCTCATATAATACATAGAATGTGTGTGTGTGTGTGTGTTTATGTAGATATAGATATCTATATATCCCCATTAATTTTTGGTCAAATCAGTATTCACTGCTAACATTTTTATGGCTATTTAAAAGTTATTTGCAATTGAATCATCTTTGTACAATAGACATAATTTTGTTTTTGGAGAACTTTTTGTACTTGGAGGCAAACATTGTGTTTCTCTGCTTAAAGCTTCTATGCGCAAAACAGGAATTCACCCTAATTTCTGTGAAATACATGCAAATTTTTTCAACGTATCTGGAATAGAGGATTTGTTTGTTTACTTAGTGTTTACTTATTTATTTTTCTATAAAATCTAATTTCCAGGGGCTGGCCCCGTGGCCGAGTGGTTAAGTTCACGCGCTCCGCTGCAGGCGGCCCAGTGTTTCGTCGATTCGAATCCTGGGCGCGGACATGGCACTGCTCGTCAGACCACGCTGAGGCAGCGTCCCACATGCCACAACTAGAAGAACCCACAACGAAGAATACACAACTATGTACCGGGGGGCTTTGGGGAGAAAAAGGAAAAAATAAAATCTTTAAAAAAAAAAAAAAAAATCTAATTTCCAGAGTCCTCCATCTTCCACTCCTTTCTTAAACAGTGTCTCACTAGTCCTGCTCTGTGAGTTTTGTTCTGTGATTTTATTTCTTTTCTCCTGGGGTGTGTCTCCCTTTTCCAGGCCCCACATTACATTCCATCTTTATATTATCCCTTGTGTTGGTGAGGTTCATTCTTTAGTAGCTCTTTGAGTCAGAGTACATTGAAAACTAATGTTTATAGTTCTTGTTTTCTGAAAAATGTCTTTATTCAACCTTCACATTTGATTGAGAGTTGATTTCATATGGAATTGTAAGTTGAAAATTATTCTCTATCAGAAACGTGAAGTCTTTATATTCTACACTGTAGGCATCATATTCTAGACATCTAGTGTTAGATTCCATTCTGACCCCTGATTTGCTATATGTAACTGTTTTTCTGCCAGAAGATTTTTATCCCCAGTCTTAGTGATTTTATGATTTAATATTGAGTCATTTTTTCATTCATTGTGATGGACACTCAAAGCCCTTTTCATCTGGGAAATCATGTCTGCAAATACTATGAAAATTTTTCTTTGATTGTTTCTTGGATAGTTCCTCCCTTTTAGCTCCTCTTTCTTGTGGAAATTCCTGCTTTAGGATCTTGATGCTTTGGATAGATCTTCCAATTTACCTATCTCTTTAATCCACTTTTAAATTTCCTTTTCTTTCTGTTCAACTTCAGTGAAATTTCGTCAAATTTATCATCTAAATCTTCTATTGATTTTTCTCCTATCATAGTTTAATTTATATGAAATATATATATGTACATATACATGTAACTAGTTATATGAATGCTTCTTTTATAGAGTATAAAACCTGTTTTAATTTCATGGCACAATATTTTCTTTTTTTCTTCCAGTATCTCTGAATGTGTCAGTTATTTATTTTTAGCTTTTATTTTATTTACTTCCTCCCTTGAGATATCGCAATTTTCATTGAGTGCTTTTTGTTTGTTAGCTTGTTTTGGTTTGCTTTCTCTCTTTCATTTTTGAAACTTGCCTCAAAAATCTGTCACTTCTTTGTTCTCGCTTTATAATTAAGAATGAGATAACAAAAAGCAAATGTGAACTTCTAGATCTCAAGAATTATAGCCTATAGAATGATGAGTTTCTCTATAGCATGGTTGGGCAAAGTTTATACCATTTCTTTAGGGAAATCACAACTGGCAGTATCTGTTTATACTGTCTTTTAATTTCCCAAAGACAATCCTCCCCAGATCTCACATCCCTCTGGTCCGAACACTTCAGAGGATATTTTATCTTCCACGGTTGTGGTTCAATTGTCTGGGTGTGAAGGTGGCCTAGAGATCTCGAGGTCGAACTTCTAGAAACTTTCAGTGCATCCTACTTTTGCAACCTATCCACCATCCTGTGTTCAAGATGCCAGTTCTCCTGTTTTCTGAGACCTACTTGGCATCTATGGTGGACGTTGGCTGACCTCCTGGGTTTCCCTCTTCTGTTTCCCTTTTGTCCCCTTGCAGGATGTTCACTTCCAACTTTTTCTGGCCTATCAAGTCAGTTACTATTTACAATTGTTATTTTTATCGTTCGTGTTCTATTTTCTCATTCTCTATGTCTTTGTAAGGTTATTTTTCATGGCTTTACTGTAATTTTAAGTAAGTTTCTTTGAGAATTCAAAGATAAAGTGTAAGATCAATCTACTATCTTTATCACAGATTCATCACCTGAGTAGCCGTTTATTCAAAGAATATTTGCTATGATGCATTAAACTATATTCTGGGGATTCAGTGATGAATATGGTCTATATAGAGTCAGGAGAGTCTAGAAGGAAGACATACATGTAACTAAATAACTAGTGGAGCTACTATTGCTACTATTAATAATAATATCATCATGTGAGTTAGACTTGGTTCAAAGGGACTTACAAATATCTCATTTCATAATCTGGCCAGATAATATAGTGCATCACATTAGCCTGTCACTAGCGAAAATGTGACTGTGGTCAAGTTACTTAACTTGTCTCTGCCTCAAGTTTCTCATTCGTAAGTTAGGATCAATAATAGTTCCCACATTGTATGATTATTATAAAGCTTATAAAATTAATAGATTGAGGTGATTAGAACAATTGTTGGTATAGTGTAAGTATGTACTAAATATTCACCAAAACAAAACAAATAAACAAACAAAACCATACAGTTTCTTAAGTGCTGTTGTCTGGTAAGCCTTATAACAGGAGGCGGGAAAATCTGAGACTGGTTGGAAAGCTGGTTCACATTATATCATAGAGGGTCACAGCACTCAGGCTGTTTCCTAAATGGAAGAAATGGTTTTCAGTATTAATTCCAATTTTGCAGTTGATCCTGTGTCTTAAGGCTAGAATTTGACTTTTCCTTGCTCTTTCCATTTATTGGGTGCTTGCCTCCATTTTTACTTAATTATATTTATTATTTTGCTTATATATTAATAGACAGGTATTATTTTATTTTCACTTACCAACAAGAAAACTGAAGCCCAGAGAAGTTGTGCTGCTGACTTAACATCAGAAGGAGCAGAGAGGGTGTGCAGTGTTGAATTGAGAGAATCAACCAAAAATACTCTATAATAAAAACTTGCATTCATGCTCATAAAGACATTTAAATTAGTCTGAGGAAATAATATTTGTCATTTAGGCACTTAATGATAAAGATAACAACAACCAACAATCATAAACATTTGGGGAAAAATAACATTGTGAAAAGATGGCACCGAACGCAATTGAAAATAAAAATACAAAGCAAAAGAAGATGTTAGACAAAATAAATGAAGCTATTAATATCAGTATAATTAGAATCCTAGCTGAGATTCCAGGAAATCTATTTCTAAAAAATAGATTCAGTTGGCTGTAAGAAGAAAGAATAAAGATTTCTTGGATAATAAAATTATTATTTATAAAATGAAAACTGAAATTAACAGGGCAGAATAGGAGATTGAACAGAGTTGAAAATCAAATTAATAAGCTATGAAATTGAGCTGAAGCATTCTCCCAGAATAGAGTAATAATAAAAATGACATGAAAATTATGAGAGAAAGATTAAAAGACACGGAAGAATTGCATTTAAATTGATAAAGGTTATCTAGCAGAAACCCACCGACTATTGCATGTAGTGGTGTAATATTTTAAACTTTTCTATTACAATCAGGAATAGACAAAGATGCAATCAGTTCTGTATCACTGAACTAGACAATTAAGAGAATGCAATAAAACAAATAAAAAATAAAACGAGAGGAGGCAAAGCCATTTTGGGGTTAAAATTGTCTGCCTAGAAATTTTAAGACAATTAACTGAAAGACTCGTAGGACTTTAGTTTTGGAAAGTGGTCAGATATTAGATCAGCATGTACAAATTAATAATTTCCTCTGGTAGAGCAAAACTAATTGGATAATGTGATGAAACATAATCCAAATCACTACAACAATCAAGATTCTAGGAAAAGGAGCAGGGGGGGTCTAAGCCTAACATAAAATATACCAGATGATATGAGGAAAACTATAAACACCATAAAAACTATAAAAATTATAAAAACCTACCATAAGGCATGCCCAAATGCTTGGATAAATGGAGAAACAGATCATTTTCTGGTTGAGATGAAGCTGTCAAATCTCCACAAATTAAAATATAAATTCAGTGCAAAACCCAATTGCGGTCCCAATAGGATTTTTTATGGAACCTGACAAGCTGATTCTAACATTTATTCAGAAAAGAAAATGTTCAGCAAAAACCAATAATTTTTAAAGCAGTCCAATGAATGAGTAATGACCCTACATCTTATGAGATCATAGTACTGCAATAATTGAAGCAGTCAGCTTAGGTGCAGCAATAGACAAATAGATCAAGACTATAGAATTGAAAAGTATAGAAACAGATAGAACATACATGAGAATTTTGTATTTAAAATTTATGAGACTTTTGTTAAACCCCCGAAATCCCTATGCATTGGTACGTCAAGAGTCAAATAGATGAAAGTGTTTATTATTGGAAAAACGTAGAACTAGAATAGATAGAAAATGAGTTCTAGTGTTGCCATTGACGACGCTACTGACTGTGGATAAGACATGTAACTTCTTTGTATATTAGTCTTATTGAAAATTAAGAATAACTTAAAAGTCTGTTTTTTCCAATCTTTTTCTGTGTGTGAGTGAGTAAGATTGGCCCTGAGCTAGTATCTGTTACCAATCTTCCTCTTTTTTTGCTTGAAGAAGACTGTTGCTGAGCTAACATCTGTGCCAATCTTCCTCTATTTTAAGTGGGATTCTGCCCAGGATTGCTTGAAGATTGCTGCTAGGTCCATGATCAGGATCCAAACTTGCCAACCCTGGCATGTGGAAGTGGAGTGCATGAAGGTAACCACTATGCCACTGGGCTGGCCCCATGTTTTTCCAATCTTTAATGTTTTAGGGAGGATCAAATAAAATCACCTATGTAAAAGTCTTCCACAATTTATAAAATAATATATAGATGCAACATTTTTTAGACTAGAATTTGTTTTCTCTCTCTCTTTTATAGACAGGGAAACTAGAGATTACATACAAAATGGTAGTTGTTGGTAGACTCGATCATTGGCATTTACCAAGTAAAAGTCATCAGATCTTTGTAAATTTCCAAATCCGTGAATAATAATCTGAGATAAACTTTGTCCAATAAAATGCAAGTTACTGATGTATACAAATTGGAAAGAGGAAAGGGAAGAGTGTCAAGAGTTAAGTTTTGGATATGTTGAAATTGATATTTCTTTGGGACATCCAGTTAAAATGTTGAGTAAGCAACTGAATATACAACTATAGAATTCTTAGGAGAGCTCTAGTGTGAAGGTGTAAAATTTGCCCTTCATTAATACAGAAGTCATCCAGTCATGAGATTGGGTGAGATCATCTAGGAAGAGAGTGCCAATAGAGAAGGGGGGATGTTGGAAGACAGAGGTATAACAGTGAGAAGTTAGGGAAAAAAAAGATAAACCAGCAAATGAGACTGAAAATAAGTAGCCAATAAAATCGGAGGAAAACCAAGAGTTTGTGGATTCCAGAAAGGCAAGTTAAAGAAAGTGATTCAATAGGTGAAAGAAATTAGCTGCATCAAATGCTGCTGATGGGAAGAGTAAGATGAAGACTGAAAATTGATCGTTGACTTTAGCAATGTGAAGGTCATCGGTGATCTTGACGATGTTTTCAGCGGGTGGAGAGCACACTCAGCTGATTGTGGAGTCTTCAAAGAGAACAAGAGGAGAGAAGTTTGAGACAGAGCATTGCTTTAAAGGGGAGTCGAAGAATGGGAAGTAGCCAGATGGAGATGTGGCATAATGGAAGTGTTCATTTTTATAACAGGAGGAATTCTCATGGGTCGTATGCTGGTTAGATTGATCCAGGAGAGAGGGAAAACGATTAAATTTCAGGAGAAGGAACAACTGCTGGAGCAAGTCTTTTGAGTAGCTGAGAATTTATGAATCTAATAGAGAATTGCAAAAGTTGGCTTAGAGTCATATTGAACATTGTGAGTTTCAAACTCTAGTATGTAGGTCTATTCTGTTTCCTTCTGGCCAGGAACTGAACGGCTTGTAAGAAGAGGAAAAAACAGGCTTTTGGCAAATTAAAAATTACTTTTTATCCAAGTGTATTTACTCTAAATTAAACTCGTAGCTGGTACATGTAGTGCTTTGTTATCCCAAGGTCTGTGAAATTTATCAATAGGCATAAAAAAATATCAGGCTGTCAGATATCATTTACTTGTTACAAGTATCTCTGTTGCCATGTGATACCTTTGAGTATCTGACTAGGTAACTCAATTACATTTCAAGGTGACTCATCAAATCTGAGAATACTGCAAAGTTCCAATTTCTCAGTAAAAAATCTCTAAAATCTCAATTTGATTAACTCTATAAGATTGATAAACTATTACCAATTAAAATATTTATAGTTGTAGCATCACAGTTAATACTTTATATATTTCACCCAGGACATTCACACTAGAAGGTAGTAATATTAGATCTATTAAATCCATAAAATTGAGAGCATTGTTTCTTGAGATAATGCTTTGTAACGTAAATATACAAAATTTCAGATTTCATTTTGATTCCATTTTTCAGTTCTTAAGCTATATACCAAAATAAAAATAAAGAATTGCTACAGTGACATCATACAAAAAGACAATGGAGATAGATCAAAAGCCTTTATCAATTATTAGTACTTGTACTCTGTCCCCAAGTTGTCCAGTGCTACATTCATTACTTTAAAACAAAGAGAAAGGACATCCTCTGCCTTCCAGGTACTAACACTGCCTGTCAAATTACTCCAAGACTTGGTAGCTTAAAACAACAAGATTTTTGTAATATCATATAGATTATGTAGGTGAGGGAGTGGAGTGATTCTTTTGCTAATGGCCTCAACTGAGGCCACTCAGGGGTACTTACCTGGTGGTGAGATGGTCCAAGATGTCTTCGCTCAAGTGTCTGGCATCTGGGTAGGGCTGGCAGGAATATTGGATCCAGAGGGAGAGTCTTGATCAGGCCACCTAGATGTGGTCTCTCCAGTGTGTTGCTCCGAGGGCAGTTGGACTTGATACGTTAGTGACTGATTTGCCTCACAAAGAATGTTCCAAGGGAGGCAGGAGGAAATTGCATGACTTTTTAAAGCACCCTGAGAAGTGACCTAATGTGACTTCTGCTGTATTCCATTGATTAAAGCAGAGTCACCAGCCCACTCAGATTCAAAGGCAGGGGACATGGACTCCCCAACTCCCAATGGGAAAAGTATCAATGAGTGTGTGGGTTTTTTTTTTTTTTTTTTTAACCGATACACACCATCCTCAGAGATCATCAAGTAAATTAACTAAATACTCAGAGTTAAAAATTAGCTGTGACGTCAAAGAATTTTCAGAAAAAGATGGAATGTAAGTAAATTCAATTAATAACATATCTAAAGTTAGTTTTAACCTTTAAGAATAATTCTGAAAATAATTTTGTCAAACCAGAGATATTTCTTTATTTAATAACACTAGAAAGATTCATAAGACTTACATAAGGTATTTGACAAAGTCTTTAATGATAACCTTTCGGAAAAGACATGAGTTGGGTACAAGTACAATGAGATAGATTAGTAATAGGTTCCCCAAGAATTGCTCTCAATTCAGAAGGAGCTGCAAAAGTGTGGAAAATTTATGTGTCACTGACACAAACTCGTAATGGATTGTAAAGATGTTGAGTGATAGAATCCAAAGTTAAGATATACTTGATAAGACAGAATAGAATTTCTCAGAATGTTCTCCTGAAAATATTTGTCCAACTTGATGTTCTATGAATATAGGTCTTCATGTTCAACACGTTCAGAAATATCACTCTCAGCTTTTGGAGAGCAACAATTAAAGAATCTATTAAATTTGAAATACAAAAATGTTTTTCACTTTTTGTTATTCTGACCATGAAGCCACACTTTTGTCCCCCTTTGTAAAATTATTCTCTTAGCAGGGAATGAGCCTGCAAAATATGTTTTATAAAATTAAAACTAGAAAAATAGAACTTGGTTAACTATTTCATCACCAAGTTGAAGTATAAAAGGACATCAATGAGAAAAAATATTGTTTCTTGCCTCAGTATGGCTTGTGAAGACGCTAAAGGACTCAACTGACAGGCAGATCAATTGAGATAAACTTCCTACATGAATAAATTTACATAACACATGCATATTTTGAAGACTTGAAAGCTTACATGAGGCCTGCCACCCTGGGCCCTGTAAAGAAAGCCTTATGCTTGACAAGTCATAGTCAAGGCATTATGTGTATCCCAAGTCTCAGAAACTTCTGCAGGAATTTTCTATGCCAAGAGCATAGGCCCCAATAAAACTGTTGTTGTAAAGCAGCTGCCCAGGAAGCCAAGTTGTCCACAGACAAATCAGAAAACGTTAGGACTTTTTTGTCTCTGGGTGTCACTCGCCTTTTCCTTGGTATTGAAATTGATAATGAAGGTATAATTGTTCTTACAAAGCATAATGCCCCATTTCCACAAAGGAGACACAGACTTTCACTTTCCATTCTGGCAACCATTTGGATTTATGAAGAAGGAGAGGCCATGACAAAGGAAAAAAATGTACTTGGAAAGTTTGTCTTCCCAGACATTCCTTAGGAGCCACATGGCATTCCTCAGATTGAAATCAACTTCGATGCTAATGCCTGTGGTACCTTTACAGTATCTGTGTGGATCAGAGCCTAGAAAATGAGAAAGAATCATAATCACTATTGACAACGGCTGTTTGAGCAAGGACAATGTTGGGGAGATATTTGAGGAAGTTAAGAGATACAGCCACTGAAGATGAGAAGCACAGAGACAAGATGCCTTCTAAGGTCTCAGCTGAATCTTACACACTCAATGTGAAGGCCACAGGAGAAGAAAGAAACTTTAAATGAAGAGCAATGAGAAGAATGAACAAAAGATGTTTGACACATGCACTAAATTATCAACTGGCTGGACAAAAATCAGACCTCAGAGAAGGATGAATTTGAACATGAGAAAAATGACCTGATAAAAGTCTACAAATCCTTCATTATCAAGCAGTTTCAAGTTCAGGGGATATACCAGGAAGGATAGCAAGCAGCTGCCCTGGGGACAGAACTCCTTCTGGAAGCACCTCTTCTGGACCCACTATTGATGATGACTCATCTTTCGCTCAGTCAAAATATTTTGAAGAACCAAATTTTAGCAAATTCACTCATGGCAGTTAAATCAGATTTAATACATAAATACATATGTATTAAATCATAGTAATTTAAATATTTAAATAAATGAAATAAGTGAAATTAATTTAAATAATTCAATTCATGTTTTAAATAAGTATCTATCTACATGTTTACACAAACACTGATAAAGTAAAATGGTACATGGATAAACTACCACATATATTACATATATATATATAACATATGTATTACCCATAGTGTGGAAGTAGTGACGGAAAAGAGGAAATTAGGGAGAGAAAGGCTGGATTTACCCCTGTTTTTCTTATAACAGATGTTTCCAGGAATCTTCGAAGGATAAATGCTTCCTAAAGGCAGTCCTGAAACATAATTTAATTTTTAAGCACATAAATTATGGAGATTAAGTTATTAGAGTTAATCCAAGCTAT
The DNA here is from genome assembly GCF_021613505.1 of Equus quagga. Lineage (NCBI taxonomy): Eukaryota > Metazoa > Chordata > Mammalia > Perissodactyla > Equidae > Equus > Equus quagga. Next base: position 20,688,295 of record NC_060288.1, on the reverse strand, counting down.
ATATCTGCCTAAAAACTATAATGATGAATGGATATAAAGTTTATTCTTTTTAAGTATGAAGGAATAACGGTATGCATACTATTTATTTAATATCTGTATAAAAACTATTAAAATAAATGGATATGAAGCTTATTCTTTTAAAGAATTAAGGAATGTAAGAATATATGCCATTTATGTAACAAGTATTTATGGCCATTTGGTACTATGCTTTATTTCATAATTCTCCCCATCACTTAATTCAGTCTTCATAACAACAAAGAGTTGGCTCCAATTATTATTTCTGGTTTACAGATAAACACATTGAGACACAGAGAGGGTAAGGTACACATCAAAGTTACATAGCTAAGTGTTGCTTTTGGAACATAAAATCAGGCAGTTTCATTCCAAATTTCATGTTCTTAACTGGTTTCTCCATTGTCTCCCTTTATACCATAATAGATTCGAAAACATTTGTGTATATCCACAGTCTGTGGTCTGTTATTTAATAGCAGTTGTTACCTAATGAGCATTGTATTTACATAACATTAATATTTTCCTATTTCCAAGATATTAAAATTGCTTATAAATCTTTTGATGATTCATCTGCAATAACATTACTACCTACAATATAACCAAACTGTTGAACAATCATAATTCCCCCCGAAATTACTGAAAAATAAAAATACTATCTTTTACACTAATATTCTTATAAAAGTGAATGATGTCAATTTCAAATGTCCTCTAACATGACACAATTCCTTTAATTTTCCAAGAGTGGCTTGAGGGACAGACAAGATCGAAACGTCTTTATTTTTTCCCCCAGCATCTGTCCTATATTAGACATACAAGTAAAATAAAAATCATTAAATAAGCTAAAATTTTCACTGATATTTGAAAAGACACTCTCTTTGTGGTATGACACAATATCTTAGCATCATTAAAGACAGTACGCTGAATACAATATTTGGAAATGCTGAAACAGATGACCTGAGTCTTGAGGATGGGTCACTGGCCAGCAGTAACCCATCTTTTGTATGCGATTTGTGATTGAGCTCTGCACCACCTGTGTTCATTTAAGAGCCCGCCCCTGCCTCAGCTACCGATCAACATCATTAAGACTTCCCAACATTTACTAGGAAAGCGATGCACTAAGACAGTAACGCTATACCTGCAATGAGAATCATATCATCTATGTCGCATTAAGAAGCTAAGTTAAAAATCTGAGAAAAAATGTGACTTTAGTGCCTAATACCTTACTTTCAGATTTCTTTCCTTCATATAGTATTTGATGTGAGCTTAAAATGGGAAGATATTCACAATAAACAGTGCATAATGTTCTCAAAAAAGTCAACGTTATTTCCTGCATTGGGACTATTTCACAGTAAAGCATGGGAAAGTAAAAAAAGACCTTAGATAAAATTATTCACTGAAAATATCAATTTCTAACAAGATGAAAATACTCTGGATTAAAAGATGATAATGGTTGCTAGACTGCAGGAAATCAACTGCAGGTACAATTTAAATGTAAATAGAGCACACACTTTGGTCCTGTCCAGGAAGGCAGACCTTATGAAAACATGTCACTCAGTTTAAAGAAAACACACCACGTATGGCAATGCTGAAAGAATTCAAATATTTCACTGTAGGCTTTTTACAACCTATCAATTCTGAATTCTCTTTAGTCGAGGAAAATGAGTAGTAATATCAGGATTAAAGCTAAAGAGGATTTTCTTTAAAGGTGACAAAATTCATTGCTTCAAATTGAAAAGGCTTACTTTCAGGAGTATGGCAATTAATTTATTTGAAATTATGACAGACAGAATTTATGATGCGCTCTCCAAAGGCTAAGAAATGCGGAATGATCGTAACAATATTCTGAGGCATAGGACTTGTACTGAAGCTTTGGAGAATGCTACTGCTATCATGACTTGCTTTAAAGGTTATTTTTTCACTCAGAATAATTTGACTGTCATATACATAGATTTGAATATTGTAAAATCATCTGCATTTTTTTTTAAATCTTGCTTTTTATTCTCTTGGGTCTTGCTTCTTCCTATACAGCCTCTTTTTTTTCATATTTTTCTTCATTTTCTTCTCATTTCTTTCCAGATGATTTTATTTGGGCTAAGAACTTAGAAATTAAAAGTTACCCAGGCAATTAAAATAATGATATACATAATAATGTCGATAAAAATAAATATCATGATTTTATTATCATTAGTCCTCAAAATAAGTCCAAAAAGGAGCTCTTCCTCTCTCTTATAGTAGAGCCATTGAAATGAAGATTATGCTTATTTAATGGCAAATAATATGTTGCCACCCCATGCTGTCTTTCCTAAAGGTTAATCAGTATTTTATGATAAATGTTTCCCTCAACCAGATTTTACCTGTGGGCAATGACAGAGTATAGATGAGAACACAGTGCTGGTAAAGTGGAATCATTCTTTTCCTTTCTATTAATAATTTGTTTCATAAGTTTAAGAGACAAAGTCTTTGGTCCCAATCACCTATCCGGAAATTTAAAGCATTGGTCAAAATTATAATGGGGACCAAATTGAGAGTAAGGATGGTTTTAAGTAGAATTGAAAAAATATACAATGACACCACAATTTAAAGGAGATGTATTAATATGATATATTTCATTATTTAGATTCATATTTTAAAATCATAGAGAAGTACAGTAATATGTGCTTTTCTTCAATATTAATATTATAATTCAAATAAAAAATTTGTAGGTAATGTTTGTTATGACATTTATAATATTTATGATTGTTATAATACTTATAAGTATATTTTAATGATAGGTTAAGACTTCTATGTTATAAAATTGGTTGCACAAAAAATTGAAAATTAATGTATTTTGGAGGTCATCCCAGTGGAGTAATGATTAAGTTTGTGCCCTCCACTTCAGTGGCCTGGGGTTTGTGGTTTCAGATCCCAGATGTGGACCTACTCACCGCTCATCAAGCCATGGTGTGGCAGCATCCCATATATAAAGTAGAGGAAGATTGGCACAGATATTAACTCAGGGACAATCTTCCTCAAGCAAAAAGAGAAAGATTGGCATCAGACATTAGCTCAGGGACAATCTTTCTCACCAAATAAATAATTACATAAATAATATATTTTGATACTCGAAAATATTATTTCTGAGAAAAAATGAAATCTAGTAACAATACAATAAAAGGGCACATTGACATTTAATGACGTTATTTTAATTTGCAACACTAGGCTAAAGAACAAAAAAAAATTTGGATTAAAGAAATTGAATAGTGTTATTTCTAAACATTGCTAGCATTTGAGTATTGCTGGTACATATACATTTTAGGAAAAAGAGTAACATAAAATTTACAGATTAGTTTTTAAATCTTTTTTTATTGAGGTAAAATTTGCATCTCTCATATGCATAGATTTTGAGTCTGCATTTCAGCGCATTTTGATAAAAAAATATGAACTCATGTAATCACCATCTCAATCAAAATATAGAGCAATTTCATCACCCCAGAAAGCTCCTTCATATCCCCTTCTCTTCAATTCCCATGGCCCAAAGGCAACCACTGTTTTGATTTCTATCACCGTAAGTTTGTTTTGCTAATTTTTTTTTTTTTTTTTTGAGGAAGATTAGCCCTGAGCTAACTGCTGCCAATCCTTCTCTTTTTGCTGAGGAAGGCTGGCCCTGAGCTAACATCCGTGCCCATCTTCCTCTACTTTATATGTGGGACGTCTGCTACAGCATGGCTTGCCAAGCGGTGCCATGTCCACACTTGGGATCCAAACCCGGGAACCCAGGGCCGCTGAAATGGAATGTGCACACTTAACCGCTGCACCACTGGGTCAGCCCCTGTTTTGCTAATTTTTACCTTCGTTCAAGTAGCATCATGAATTCAACACAACATTGTTGAAAGTCATTCTTGTGTCATTTCTCAGTATTCCTGAATAGATTCCACTGTATGAAAATATTATTTTTTAGTCATTCTCTTGTTTTTAGGTATTTGGTCACTTCTGTCTTTTCTGTTTGATTTTTTTGAATAAAGTTGCCATAAACAATCTTGAATAAATCTTTTTGTGGGCCTGTGTTTTAATTGCTTTTGAGTCAGTACTAGGAACAGAAGTGCAGGATCATAGAGTGGATCTCTATTTAATTTTACAAGAAACCGCCTGTTTTCTGCAGTCACTGTACCATATTAAAATTCTACCAGGAGGATAAGAGAGCTCCTGTGGCTCTATATCCTCACAAACTTTTAGGGTTCTAGAATTTCAAATTTTCATCATACTAGCAAGTGTGAAATGGTATATCTATAAGTTAGTTTTTTGGTTGGAAATTATTAGCATGGCTCCTTGTGGGTTAACATGGTGATTGACTGGTAGTATTTGATGGATCTGTATTATACCACACTGGTTTACAAAGTATAATGTCATCCTTATACTTTACTAATATGTTACATGTTATATAAACGTGTTATAAATACCTTATGAATATTTAAAATTCAAAATAGTCTGTTGAAATATAAGCAAATAAAGAAATTTTGAGGAAGATATTCACGAACAAAAAAATGGCCATGGTTCTAAAAGTGAAATAAAAACAATCATATCCTGATTTTGAGGAAATTTCCATGAAATGTGGCCTTGATAGAAGTGAATTATGGAATAATTCTGAATTATATACAATTTGCCTTTTGAAACAGAACATGCGAAATAAGCCAACATCATAGAATTCGGCATTCACAGCCGAAGAACATCCTTGGTCCAGCAGAACCACCCTGGATGAATGCGTGATGGACACCAAAGATGAAGCAGCGGTAGATGTAGCCTTGTGAACTTGAGGTCTAGACCTAAGGTGCTAAATCTAGAAGATCCAAGAGAATCATGTGTGTGGCACAGAACAGGAGCAGTTGGCTAACATTGGTTCTGAGCAACTCACTCCTTTTCCAAGAATGAGTGTGGAGAAAAACCAATCAATTTCACAGACTTTCCCAAGTGTTACAGAACAAAACAAAGTTATATTTCCTTCAAGGCACAGAAAAATGAATATATTTAAAATACGTTTACTACAAAAGAAAAAGAAAGCAGAGGAGGAAGAGGAGGGGAAGAAGAAGAACTTAGAATCATCTGCTGTGAGTTCCAAAAGCTGCAAAAAGACAACCCTTCTAAGTAAGGTCAACAGAAATATAAAACTACCTGGAGTATGAAAGTGACAGTCTGAGTTGCTAGTTAAAAATGAAAGGTACTATAGAGAAATCAAAGAAGACAAAAGAAAACTGAAAAGTAATAAAAAAATTATTTTACAGAGTAAAAAGAGACAACTGATTATGCAGAAATCCAAGGGCTTCCTCATTCACTCAGAGTAAAAGCCAAAATTATGACTGTCTTTAACTATAATATTTGGTCCCTATTACCCCTCTTACATCACTTCTACTAATCTACCTTTTTTCCCCCTTATTTGTAAAGCATGCTCTTGCCTCAGGGACTTTGCACATACTGTTTGCTCTGCCTCAAATGCTCTTTTTCCTGATAATCCCACTGCTGGTTTCCTCACTTATTCCAATCTTTGCTCAGAAACTTTTCTTTTCTTTTCTTTTTGGAGAAAGATTAGCCCTGAGCTAATATCTGCTGCCAATCCTCCTCTTTTTGCTGAGAAAGATTGGCCCTGAACTAACATCAGAAACTTTTCTTAATGAGGTATTCCTTAGTCATCTCTCTAAAAATCACAGACATCCCACACTCACACCACCAGTTTAAATCCTTTTCCCTCTTTTGCTTTTTCCCTTAGCTCTTATCACTGCTTGATCTACTTTATGTTTTACATTTATTTATCTTGTTTATTGTCTGGCTTTCCTACTGGACCGCTGTCACCATAAGAGAAGTGATTTGTCATCCCCAGTCTCTAAAAGAGTATCTGGTACACAGTAGGTCTTTATTCAATAATTATTAATGAATAAATCAACAATAATAAAAGGCCCATAAACCTGAATATCAAAAACTGAGGTTAATTACTTCACTCAGTAGAATGTTTCTCTATTCAAATTTTCCCTCTTTCCAACACTGCATTTCTCTTACTCCATGTATATCTTACTTTGAAAAGAATTATTGAGATATGTTTTTCACCCAAGATGGTGCCATTCAGCTGTTTTGTTGAATGTGTTTTGTCAGTAGGTCTAGGCAGAAAAGTTTTTGACCATGATTACCTTTCCCTATCTTTAAAATTGTGCTAGAACCATGGACTATTGGGAGATCTGTGCTCCTCAAAAAGCTTTGAGGATCCAAATTTAGACCAGGCCATGTGGCCACCATTAAAACCCAAAGACTATGTTCTAATATAATAATATTTTATATTTTAAACCTTGAAAACATGAACTTACGGAGATCATACTAATGTTTGGTAGGAAACTATAGCAGCAGTTGACCACATCTGGAATACATCTCTACTTCTCTTCCTTTTGTTCCCTCCCCAAAGCCAACTCTGTCACCCTTCCATTATAAAGTAGTTCCACAACTCAAATATCTAAAATATAGAGTCTGGAATTGAATGCCCACATTCCAAGAGAAAGGAAGTCAAAGAAATAGACTACCTGTCAGTCACTCCTATTTGAAAACTATTGTTCTTTGGCAGACAGAAGAAATTTCAAAGTGAGAAAATAAATTTCTTAAAGTATTTGTGAAATAATAAACACAAGTGTTATAGTTCAAAAGGTTTATTTTATAAACACTTGGTCATCCAGTTATTTGATTCTTTGAACAATCATTTTAAGAGCATCCTTTGAGTAACCAACCTCAAATGTTTTATTCCTTAGAATTAGGTTCCTAGCCTCTCAAAGAACAGAATTTTATAAGAATAAATTGCAACTGAGAGCATTGCTTCCTCTACATCTCTCTTTCTTTCTCTTGCTCTCTCTCTCTCTCTCTTTCTCTCTCTCTCTCACACACACACACACAAAGAGGCTCACAAGACTAACAAATAAATCAATGACGAACTAGAATAAACTCTATAATATTTTCTTAGTATGGTCCTCAAAACTTATTCTTAAACACATATAAAAATATGGTATGTGCCTGCCTATATTATATTTCCTAGGAATTATCTAATCCAAAATTGTTGCTAAGTATCAATTGGGATGTAAATGTCAAGAGGGAATCATTTTCAAATAACATAGAGAACCAACTCAATGTGATTTAGACACTGTAGAGAACTTATTGACTCAGGAAATCACCAAATTCAGATGTAGTGTGGGCTTCCCATGTGGATTAATCTGGTCTCCAGTGGCTTAGTTTCTCTGATATTTTCGTGTTCCTAACCTCCTTTTTCTGTCAGCATCTTTTCCAGTCTGACTTACCTAGCTGTGGCAAAAAGCTGCAGCATTTTCAACCCTTATCCCCAAACACCAAAGCACTCAGATTGAGAGAAAACTTCCTTTTCCTTAACCATCAAAGGAAAATCCTAAGCATTAGTCTGATAGGACCTACTGAGTTCACAGACCCATTCTGGAACCAACTATTGGCCACAAGGGATTATACTATATCAATATATTAGGCCATTAATGACTCAGATGGCTATTACTTAAAGGAAAGGGGTGGAACGGATGTACGGAGACAAAAATCAACATCTAATACAAAACTTACATAAAGTCTTTAATTCCATTAATTACTCAGCAGACAAACATTTATTGAGTTTCTAAGGGACAGTCAGGTGAGAATAAGTCAGAGACTGAGAGAAACACAGAAAAATATGACAGAGCCCTTATCTTTAAAAAAGCTAAAATCTAGTTTGATTTTAATCACAAATAAAAACACAAAAATGAGGGCAGAGCAAGTTCTAAACGGTTAGGCACTTCGTAGAGCAACGAAAGTCCAAAGGAAAGAGGGGTCATGGTGGGCTGCAGCAGGTGTGGAATGCTTCTTAAGACACCGAGACAACCCATACTATCCAAAATTGAAATATGTGGCTGAAAAAATAATGAGGCTTTTTAAAAATGCTTCAGTAATTTTTTTAAACTGCAGAGGAATCTTGATTGAAGACATTTTTATCCAGTCGGTATATACATACCCATGCATAGAGAGATGAGTCAAGTAGCGTTCACTGAATGTCAACACTAATTACTTCTGAGCAGTAAGATCTGGAGCAACACGTTCCTTTTTTTGTAATGTTTGTATAGTGCCTGAATTTTTTGTCATGGGCATGTATAATTTTTTACAAAAACAATAGGATGATTATTTTAAAAAAAGGTAATTGTGGTTTGTATAGGAATAGAGAAGACGGAGGTAATTTTAGGGAGGGGAAGCATTCTTGGCGAAGACATGGAGGTGCGAATTAGGAAAGAAACAGACAGAAAAAGAAGACAAACCTGACTAGAAGAACAGGCAGACGTGAGTGAGTGAGAGGAAAAAGGCTGTGTAGATGGAACTGGTCCAGATAATTGAGTACCTTGAAAGACCAACAAAGACTTCAGATTGTATAGTAGCATCATTATCAAAATGTCTACCAGATGATCTATTGCTCTTATCTAATGGAAAGAAGAATTTGGGAATATTCATATTTTGTAAAAATGCTTTTTTAAACATTAGTGTATATATGCGT